>NC_080026.1:140471146-140803963 GCF_030020395.1 Manis pentadactyla | reverse complement strand
CTCTAGCCCCTGTCACACAACAATATGTATTTTGTCTCTGTGGATTTTATATTTAGCATGATGTTTGAAGTTCATCCATGCTGCAGCATGTATCAATACTTAATCCCTTTTTATGGCTGAGTACTATTTTTATATATACCACAAATGTTTATTCATTCATCCATTGCTTGATATTTGCACTGGTTCCACCTTTTAGTTATTGTAAATATTGCTGCTGTGAGTATGAATGTACATGTGCTTGTTTGAGCACCTGTTGCAAATTATACTGGGTGTGGGATTGTTGGATATTATGATAATTCAATGTTGAACTTTTTGAGGGGCTGCTAAACTATTTTCCAGTTGCTGAACAAATTTGTATTCTTACCAGCAATATATGAAGACCTCAATTTACTCACATATTAAATAGGACTTGTCATTTTCCTTTGTTTTTAAAATTATTATAGCCATCCTACTGAGTGTGAAGTGTTAATTCAGTGTGGATTTGATTTGCATTTCCCTCAGTTAATGATGTTGAACATCTTTTTATGCACTTGTTGGTCATTTGCATACCTTGTTTGAGAAATATCTATTCAAAGCTTTGCCAATTTTTAAGTTGGGTTGTTTGTATTTTTCTTGGTAAGTTGTCAGAGCTCTTTATATGTTCTGGCCCTTATCAGATATTTGATTTGTAGACACTTTCACTCACCCTCTAAATTGGCTTTTCACTCCCTTGGTACTATTCTTTGATGCATGAGAATTTTTAATTTTTAAAAAATATTTTAATTTAAAATTTTTAATTTTTATTTAGTTTTTATTTTTTTAATTTTGGTATCATTAGTGTAAAATTACTTGAACAACATTATGGTTACTAGACTCCCCCTATTATCAAGTCCCCCCACATATCCCATTACAGTCACTGTCCATCAGCATAGTAAGAAGCTATAGAATCATTACTTGTCCTCTCTGTATATACTGCCTTTCCCGTGTCTCCCCCAACTGCTACATTATGTGTGCTAACTGTAATGTCCCTTTTTCCCCCTTATCCCTCCCTTCCCACCCATCCTCCCCAGTCCCTTTCCCTTTGGTAACTGTTAGTCCATTCTTGGGTTCTGTGATTCTGCCGCTGTGTTGTTCCTTCAGTTTTTGCTTTGTTCTTATACTCCACAGATGAATGAAATCATTTGGTACTTGTCTTTCTACACCTGGCTTATTTCACTGAGCATAATACCTTCTAGCTCCATCCATGTTGTTAACAAATGGTAGGATTTGTTTTCTTCTTATGGCTGAATAATATTCCATTGTGTATATGTACCACATCTTCTTTATCCATTTATTTACTGATGGACGCTTAGGTTGCTTCCATTTCTTGGCTATTGTAAATAGTGCTGCGATAAACATAGGGGTGCATATGTCTTTTTCAAAATGAGCTTCTGCATTCTTAGGGTAAATTCCTAGGAGTGGAATTTAAGGGTCAAATGGCATTTCTATTTTTAGTTTTTTGAGGAACCTCCATACTGCTTTCAACAATGCTTGAACTAGTTTACATTCCCACCAGCAGTGTAGGAGGGTTCCCCTTTCTGCACATCCTCACCAACATTTGTTGTTGTTTGTCTTTTGGATGTTGGCCATCCTAACTGGTGTGAGGTGATATCTCATTGTGGTTTTAATTTGCATTTCTCTGATGATTAGTGGTGTGAAGCATCTCTTCACGTGTCTGTTGGCCATCTAAATTTCTTCTTTGGAGAAATATCTGTTCAGCTTCTCTGCCCATTTTTTAATTGGCTTACTTGCTTTTTGTTTGTTGAGGTGCATGAGCTCTTTATATAATTTGGACGTCAGTCCCTTATTGGATCTGTCATTTATGAATATATTCTCCCATACTGTAGGATGTCTTTTTGTTCTACCGATGGTGTCCTTTGCTGTACAGAAGGTTTTCAGCTTGACATAGTCCCACTTGTTCATTTTTGCTTTTGTTTCCCTTGCCCGGGGAGATGTATTCATGAAGAAGTTGCTCATGTTTATGTCCAAGAGATTTTTGCCTATGTTTTTTCTAAGAGTTTTATGGTTTCATGACTTACATTCAGGTCTTTGATCCATTTTGAGTTTACTTTTGTGTATGGGGTTAGACAATGATCCAGTTTCATTCTCTTACATGTAGCTGTCCAGTTTTGCCAACACCAGCTGTTGAAGAGGCTGTCATTTCCCCACTGCATATCCATGGCTCCTTTATTATATATTAATTGACCATATATGCTTGTGTTTATATCTGGGCTCTCTATTCTGTTCCACTGGTCTGTGGCTCTGTTCTTGTGCCAGTACCAAATTGTCTTGATTACTGTGGCTTTGTAGTAGAGCTTGAAGTCAGGTAGTGTAATTCCCCCTGCTTTATTCTTCCTTCTCAGGATTGATTTGGCTATTTGGGGTCTTTCATGGTTCCATATGAATTTTAGAACTATTTACTCTAGTTCATTGAAGAATGTTGTAGGTATTTTGATAGGGATTTTATTGAATCTGTAGATTGCTTTAGGCAGGATGGAAATTTTGACAATATTAATTCTTCCTATCCAAGAGCATGGGATGAATTTCCATTTGTTAGTGTCCTCTTTAATTTCTCTTAGGAATGTCTTGTAGTTTTCGTGATATAGGCCTTTCACTTCCTTGGTTAGGTTTATTCCTAGGTATTTTATTCTTTTTGATGCAATTGTGGATGGAATTGTTTTCCTGATTTCTCTTTCTGCTAGTTCATTGTTAGTGTATAGGAAAGCAACAGATTTCTGTGTATTAATTTTGTACCCTGCAACTTTGCTGAATTCAGATATAAATCTAGTAGTTTTGGAGTGGACTCTTTAGGGTAATTTATGTACAGTAACATGTCATCTGCAGACAGGGACAGTTTGACTTCTTCCTTGCCAATCTGGATGCCTTGTATTTCTTTGTGTTGTCTGATTGCCGTGGTGAGGACCTCCAGAACTAAGTTGAATAGAAGTGGGGAGAGTGGGCATCCTTGTCTTGTTCTTGATCTTAAAGGAAAAGCTTTCAGCTACTCGCTGTTAAGTAGAATGTTGGCTGTGGGTTTGTCATACATGGCCTTTATTATGTTGAGGTACTTGCCCTCTATACCTATTTTGTTTAGAGTTTTTATCATGAATGAATGTTGAATTTTGTTGAATGCTTTTTCAGCATCTATGGAGATGATCATGTGGATTTTGTCCTTCTTTTGGTTGATGTAGTGGATGATGTTGATGGATTTTCCAATGTTGTACCATCCTTGCATCCCTGGGATGAATCTCACTTGATCATGATGGATGATCTTTTTGATGTATTTTTGTATTCAGTTTGCTAATATTTTGTTGAGTATTCTTGCATCTATGTTCATCAGGGATATTGGTCTGTAATTTTCTTCTTTGTGGTGTCTGCCTGGTTTTGGTATTAGAGTGATGTTGACCTTGTATAATGAGTTTGGGAGTATTCCCTCCTCTTCTACTTTTTGGAAAACTTTAAGGAGGATGAGTATTAGGTCTTCATTAGAGATTTTTTAATTTTGATGATATTCAATTAAATTATTCTGTATTTTTACATGCCTTTGGGGTCATATCTAAGAATCCATCATCAAATCCAAGGTATGAAGATTTATCTGTTTTCTTCTAAAAGTTTTATGATTTTAGCACTTATTTTTAGGTCATTGATCCATTTTGCGTTAATATTTGTATATGGTGTGAGGTAGGGCTTATAATTTAGTTATTTTGCATGTGAATATACAGTTGTCCCAGCACCATTTGTTGAAGATACTGTTATTTCCTCTATTAAATTGTCTTAACACCCTTGTCAGGCATCAATTGATCAAATATTTATGAGTTTCTATGGACTCTTAATTCTATTCCATTGGTGTGTCCATCCTATGCCATTACCACAATATTTACTCTAAATAGCCTTGTAGTAAGTTTGAAATCAGGTAGTGTGATGGAATCCAATTTATCTTTTATATTTTCTCCTTTGTAATTTTTACAAAATTAGAAAATTACTTTTGAAAGAGCTTTTTGTGCCTTAAGAAATCTGTGCTTACCTCAAGATTGTGACAATTTTCTCTATAAATTGTATAAATTTATAATTTCAGGCCATGGTTGAGATCCAGTATCTCTTTTTGAAATGGCTGTGTTGAGACATAACTAACATTGAATGAATTGCACAAAGTTAAGGTGTGCCATTTGACAAGTCTTGACATAAATATAATCCCGTGAACTGTAGTCCAGATGGTGAATGTGCCTATCAGTCCCAGATCTCCTCATGGCTCCTTGTGGCTTTCTCCTGTCCCTCTGCGACACTCACATCAGCCCCAAGAGTCCATGGATCTGCTTTCTATCACTATAGATGAGTCTGCTTTTCATAATTTTATAAAAATGGAGTCCAATAGTAGAGACTCCTTTTAGGTCTGGCTTATTTCACTCAGTATAATAATTTGAGATCCATCTGTATTGTACCATGTATCAATTATCCCTTTTAATGACAAGAAGGACTGCATTGTATGGCTGCACCAGCATCACGGTTTGTCTATGCACTCGCCTGTTGGTGGCCACTGGATTATTTTCATCTTGGAGCTATTACAAATAAAGCTGTTATGAACACTTGTGTACAAGTCTTCATATGGTTATATGTCTTCATTTCTCTTGTGTAAATACCTAGGAATGAAATGGCCAAATCATATGGAAGGTGTATATCTAACTTTGTAAGAACCTCCCAAACTATTTCACTATTTTATGTTCTGGTTGGCAGTGCTGGAGTCCCACTTCCTCTACATCTTCATTACACGTGCTATTGCCGGTCTTTCCAATTTTGGACACCCTAGTAGGTTTTGATTTGAAGTTTCCTGGTGAGTAGTGTTGTTGACATGCTTTTATGTGTTTGTTTGCCATCTGTATTTCATCACTGGTACAGTGTCCACTGTTACTTTTAACACTGGGTCTATTTTATGTTGTTGAATCTTGAAAGTTCTTCCTATAGTCTGGACACAAATCCTTTATCAGAAATGTATTTTGTGATTACTTTTCCCTGTCAAGTTTTCCATTCCATTAACCTAGTATATTTGTCCTTTTATTAGGTCATTTTCTATTTTATCAAAGTTTTAGTTTTCAGCATACAAATTTTGCACATATTTAGTTATAAGTAAGTATTCCTATTTTTTGATGCTATTGAAATGGCACTTCAAAATTTTTAATTTCTAATCGTTTCATTGCTTGTTAACAGAAAAATATTTGATATTTTTGTATAGTAACCTTGTATTCTGTGACCTTGTTAAACTAACTTATTGATTTTAGTGACTTTTTGTAGACTCTGGGTTTTCCTACCTAGACAATCATGCTGTGTGTGCAGTGAAATAGTTTATTCCTTGCTCACAGATCTGCATGCCTGGCTGACTATTATCTTTCTTTGCCTTTATCTCCCTTGCTGTTGCTTCCAGTGTGATGTTAAATAGGAATGATGAGGTTGGATGCTTTTGCTTTGCTTATGATCTAAGAGAGAAAGCATTCCATCTTTCACTGTAAAATATAGTGTGAGCTGTGGGTTTTTGTAGATACCCCTTGTCAGTTTAAGGCAGTTTTCTTTAATTCTTATTTTCCCTGGGAAGTTTATTACTGATGCATGTTGAGTTTCGTCACATGATTTTTTTACATCTCATGATGTAAATATATGCTTTTTAAAGTCTGTTGGTAATGTGAACCATACTGATTAATTTTAAAATATTTAACCAGACTTGCATTCCTAGAGTATGCTTCAATTGGCATGATGCCTACCCTTTATATACTATCAGGTTAAACTTGCAATATTTTGCTCTGATATGTTGCTTTCTTTCCTGATAATGCCTTTTTCATCTGTTTTGGGAGTCAGGGTAACTCTAACCTTGTCAAATAACTCAGGAGCTCTTTAGTCTTTCCCTTCCCTGGAAGATGTTTCATAGACTTAGTATCATCCCTTCCTTAAATGTTTGGTAGAGAGCATGCACACACACAACTCATCTTCTTCGGAGCCACTGAGGGTAGGTCAAGTACACCACAGCCCTCTCCTTACTCCCAGACCCTCCATGCACACCTGCCTTATCTCAGTGGCTAGTGTGATTCCTGATAGGGAGATTCTCTTACATGACCACAGTGCAGCTAGATATCGACTTCTAGGCAGATATTTTTCTTCTAGTATTTTAAAGATACTTTCTTGTCTTCTGGTTTAGTAATTTCTGATGAGAAATCTGCTGTAATTCTTTTTCTTTGTTCCTTGATGCTTAAGTTTCCCTCTCCTTAAATTTCTCTTAAGATCCTCTATTCATTGTCAAAAATTCCATAATAATGAACTTTATGTGGTTTGGGCATGTTTATGCTGCTTGGGTGTGAGATTCTTATATGTAGAAAAATTTTGTATTTTTTTAAACAAAAGTTTTTTTGTTTCTAACCCCCAGCCCTTTTTGGGGTCCAATTACAAATATGTTAGATTGCTTAATAGTCTCAGATCACTAGAGATGTTCACTTTTCAGTCTATTATACTTTGCTTAATTTTAAGTAGATTCTATTGCTAAGTCTTCAAATTCACTGACCTCTTCCTTCATAGCTTCCCAACTGTTGTTACTTGGTGAACTTTTCATTTTAGATACAGCATTTTTCATTTCTAGGAATTCCATTTGATTCTTGATTAAGTCTTTGGTTTCTCTCCTCAATTATATTCATGTTTTTCTTTAGCATATGGAACTTATTCACAATAGCTGTTTCATGGCATTATTCACTAGTTTCATCATCTGTGTCAGTTCTGAGCCTGTTTCTGGTGACTGACTTTCTCCCCCGTATGTCTCCACCTCTTTTCTGCTTCTTTCACTTGCCTGGTACTTCCTGGATACTGACGTGGTGATGTTACATTGCTCACCGCTTGCTTCTGGAGTTCCTCTTTACAGAATGTTTGGCTCTTTCTGGCAGGAAATCAATTTGCTGATTTGTTTGTTGCTTCGAAAGTTATTTAGGTGCCTTTAGGGTTATCTAGAATGGCCTTTGTTCTATGGGTATAACTGCCTCACACCCAATATATAGCCCTCTGGACTCTCAACTGAATATGGGAAGTCTATAAATCATACAGCTGGTCAAACACATAGAAGAGGAATGAATGAATTCCTAAAAAGGAAGGAATATCACTGGCATTCAGGGAAGTGCAAATTACAACAACGAAATAAAAGTTTCACTTTCAGACTGGAAATTTTAGTGAAGATATGAGGAAATTAACACATTTGTACACTGTTTGCATTTTGTGAAAAAATGTACAAAATTTGGCTGTTGTCATATGTATCCTTTCTGTCATCAATCCCGCTTCCCAGACTATTTCTGCATAAGTATTCAGAGTGCTCCAATATTTATAAGACTATTCCATGTAGCATTTTTATAACAGAAAAATGAAATAATCTAAATCTCCATTGATAGATACCGAGCTAAATAAAATGACTTAACACAATAAAAATTTATAGAGATCTATAAAAATGTTGATATCCAACATTTATTTAACAAGACATAATAAAACCTTTCTGGAAGAATATAAAAGAAATAACCAGTAGGGATTGCCCTGGAGATAGAAAGGGGTGTGTGTGTGTAGGTGGGATGTGGATTCAGGGAGGAAGAAGGATCTGTTGAAATTGTTTCTACTCTTTTCTTTATTAAGGTATCATTGATATACAATCTTATAAAGGTTTTGCATGAGTAACATTGTGGTTATTACATTCACCCATATTATCAAATACCCCACACACCCCATTGCAGTCTCTGTCCATCAGCACAGTAAGATGATACAGAGTCACTACTTGTCTTCTCTGCTCTGCTATACTGCCTTCCTCATGACCCCCTACAATATGTGTGCTGAACATAATGCCTCTCAGTCCCCTTCTCCCTCCCTTTTCACTCACCCTCCCACCCCCCTTCCCTTTGGTAACCGCTAGTCCCTTCTTGGAGTCTGTGAGTCTGCTGCTGTTTTTTTCCTTCAGTTTTGCTTTGTTGCTATACTCCATAAATGAGGGAAATCATTTGGTACTTGTCTTCCTCTGCAGGACTTAATTCGCTGAGCATAATACCCTCTGGCTCCATCCTTGTTGTTGCAAATGGTAGGATTTGTTTCTTTCTTATGACTGAATAGTATTCCATTGTGTATGTGTACCACCTCTTCTTTATTCCTTCATCTACTGGTGGACACTTAGGCTGCTTCCATACCTTGGCTATTGTAAATAGTGCTGCAATAAACATAGGGGTGCATATGTCTTTTTGTTTTTATGGGTTTTTTTTGTTTTGTTTTTTATTAAGGTATCATTGAAACACACTCTTATGAAGGTTTCACAAGAAAAACAAAGTGGTTACTGGAATCACCCTTATTATTGGGTCCCTCCCCATGCCCCATTGCAGTCACTGTCCATCAGTGTAGTAAGATGCCACAGAGTCCCTACTTGTCTTCTCTGTGCTACACTGTCTTCCCCATGACCGCACACACACACCATGTGCACTAATCATGATACCCACAATCCCCTTCTCCCTCCCTCCCCACCTGCCCTCTCCCACCCCTCCCCTTTGGTAACTGCTAGTCCCTTCTTGGAGTCTGTGAGTCTGCTGCTATTTTGTTCCATCTGTTTTGCTTCATTGTTATACTCCACAAATGAGGGAAGTCATTTGGTATTTGTCTTTCTCTGCCTGACTTATTTCACTGAGCATAATACCCTCTAGCTCCATCCATGTTGTTGCAAATGGTAGGATTTGTTTCTTTCTTATGACTGAATAGTATTCCATTGTGTATGTGTACCACATCTTCTTTATCCATTCATCTACTGATGGACACTTAGGCTGCTTCCATATCTTGGCTATTGTAAATAGTGCTGCAATAAACATAGGGGTGCATACATCTTTTTGAATCTGAAAACTTGTTTTCTTTGGGTGAATTCCTAGGAGTGGAATTCCCAGGTCAAATGGTATTTCTATTTTTAGTTTTTTGAGGAGCCTACATATTGCTTTCCACAATGGTTGAACTAATTTACATTCCCACCAGCAGTGTAGGAGGATTCCCCTTTCTCCACATCCTCGTCAACATTTGTTGTTGTTTGTCTTTTGGATGTTGGCCATCCTAACTGGTGTGAGGTGATATCTCATTGTGGTTTTTATTTGCATTTCCCTGATAATTAGAGATGTGGAACATCATTTCATGTGCCTGTTGGCCATCTGAATTTCTCCTTTGGAGAAGTGTCTGTTCATATCCTCTGCCCATTTTTTAATAGGGTTATTTGCTTTTTTGGTATTGAGGCATGTGAGTTCTTTATATATTTTGGCTGTTAACCCCATATCAGATATGTCATCTACAAATATATTCTCCCATACCATAGGATGCCTTTTTGTTCTACTGATGGTGTTTTTTGCTGTACAGAAGCTTTTTAGTTGGATGTAGTCCCATTTGTTCATTTTTGCTTTTGTTTCCTTTGCCCAAGGAGATATGTTCAGGAAAAAATTCCTCATGTTTATATTCAAGAGATTTTTGCCTGTGTTTTCTCCTAAGAGTATTAAGATTTCATGACTTACATTCAGGTTTTTGATACATTTCAAGTTTACTTTTGTGTATGGAGTTAGACAACACTCCAGTTTTGTTCTCTTATGTGTAGCTGTCCATTTTTGCCAACACCAGTTGTTGAAGAGGCTGTCCTTTTCCCCATTGTATATCCACGGCTCCTTTATTGTAAATTAATTGGCCATATATTTTGGGGTTTATATCAGGAATCTCTTTTCTGTTTCATTGATCTGTGGGTCTGTTCTTATGCCAGTACCAAATTGTTTTGATTACTGTGGCTTTGTAGTAGAGCTTGAAGTTGAGGAATGTAATTCCCCCAGCTTTATTCTTCCTTCTCAGGATTGCTTTGGCTATACTATTTGGGGTCTTCTGTGGTTCCATATGAATTTTAGAACTATTTGTTCTAGTTTGTTGAAGAATTCTCTTGGAATTTTGATAGGGATTACATTAAATCTGTAGATTGTTTTAGGCTGAATGGCCATTTTTACAATATTAATTCTTCCTATCCATGAGCATGGGATGTATTTCCATTTATTGGTGTCTTCTTTAATTTCTCTCATGAGTATCTTGTCGTGTTCAGTATATAGGTCTTTCATGTCCTTGGTTAGGTTTCTTCCTAGGTATTTTATTTTTGATGCAATTGTAAATGTAACTGTTTTCTTGATTTCTCTTTCTGCCTGTTCATTGTTAGTATATAGGAATACAACAGATTTCTGTGCATTAATTTTGTATCCTACAAATTTGCTGAATTCAGTATTAGTTCTAGTAGTTTTAGAGTGGGTTCTTTAGGGTTTTTTATGTACAACACCATGTCATCTGCAAACAGGGACAGTTTAACTTCTTCCTTACCAATCTGAATGCCTTTTATTTCTTTGTGTTGTCTGATTACCATGGGACCTCCGGTACTATGTTGAATAAAAGTGGGGAGAGTGGGCATCCTTGTCTTGTTCCAAATCTTTTTTTTTTTTCAGGGTACAGGCTTTTATTTAGAGATAAAGTGAGAGGACAGAGCTCCCGGCTCACACTAGGAGGGGACAAGAGAGTCTGTGGTTGGCTCATTGTCTAGGGGTTTTATGCGTGGTTGAGGATTTTCAGGAATGAGGGTAAAGGGTTAGGGGTGCAGACTTGTTGAGTGGTCCCAGAATGCTCATTTTTTTTTAGATAATTATTTTTTATTGAAGGGTAGTTGACACACAGTATTACATTAGTTTCAGGTGTACAACACAGTGATTCAACATTTATGTACATGATAATTCTAGGTACCAGCTATCACCATACCAAGTTGTTACAATATTTTGACTATATTCCTTATGCTGTACATTACATCCCAGTTACTTATTTATTTTACAATTGGAAGTGTATATATATATATATTTTTTTTGTGTGTGAGGGCCTCTCTCATATTTATTGATCAAATGGTTGTTAACAATAATAATATTCTGTATAGGGGGGGTCAATGCTCAATGCACAATTAATTAATCCACCCCAAGCCTAATTTTCATCAGTCTCCAATCTTCTGAAGCATAATGAACAAGTTCTTACATGGAGTACAAATTCTTACATAGTGAATAAGTTACATGGTGAACAGTACAAGGGCAGTCATCACAGAAGCTTTCGGTTTTGCTCATGCATTATGAACTATAAACAGTTCAAATATGAATATTCATTTGATTTTTATACTTGATTTATATGTGGATACCACATTTCTCTCTTTATTATTATTATTTTTAATAAAATGCTGAAGTGGTAGGTAGATACAGGACAAAGGTAGAAAACATAGTTTAGTGTTGTAAGAGAGCAAATGTAGATGATCAGGTGTGTGCCTGTAGACTATGTGTTAATCCAAGCTAGACAAGGGCAATAAAACATCCATGTATGCAGAAGATTTCTCTCAGAACAGGGGGGGTGAGGTTCTAAGCCTCACCTCTGTTGATCCCCAATTTCTCACCTGATGGCCCCCCTGCGACTGTTACTGTCTTAGGTTGTTCCTCCCTTGAGGAATCTTACCCGTCTCTGGCTAACCAGTCATCTTCTGGGGCCATACAGGGAAATGTAAAGTTGGTAAGTGAGAGGGAAGCCTTATTGTTTGAAATGGTTAGCTTTTTATTTCTTTGCATAGTTATGCCCTGTAGCTTCTATGCCCAGCATTTGTCTTGAGGTATCTTTACCACGTGGAAGAATTATGATACTTGGTAAATTTGATATGAGGCACGAATTCTATTTAAGGGTTGTAATTAGGAAGGAGGAAGAAAAGCTATAGAAGTAGCAGGCAGAAGAAAACATGGGAAGATTGATTACTTCTTTGACATATCTTCTTGTAGAGTAACTTCAGCATGTATAGGTTTTAAGCTACTACTTAAATTGCGCACACACATTAACATAATAGGAGTATAGTTACATAACCAAAGCATATCTGTAATTACCAGCCATCTCCAGTGAAACCAAGAAAACCAGTTAGGCACCTTAGGCATTTGTGAAAACTTATCTATGATATGGTGGATATTGTCCAACTGAACTTGAACAGTCTGAGAGAAATCAGACAAATTAAAACAACCCATTCCTGGGGAATGTTCACATCCCTTATGTTCTTTTAACAGTAAATAGTCTGTAGTTGTAAGATTTTGGAGCGCTACAATTTGCACTTCTCCTAATTCTTGGTTGAGTTCCAACAGTATAGATCCAGTCAAATTTGTTGTTTTACTGTATGCACAGGCCAGCTTAGATATCTCCTTCTTCATTCCCATGGCAAGTCCAGGAGCTGGTGGGATGAGTGCATCTACAGCTGTAGCAGTGCGTGGATCTTTGTTGGGGTTTTTGATGATCATCTTCTGGCATGAGTCTTCCAGAGAGTGCTGATGTTGGAAGTTCTCTTTCATATCGTATCTTAGTTCATTTTCGGGGTAGCCCAATTAGGCTTTGATCCTCTGTATAAACACAAACAGACCCTTTGCCTACACTTTTATATGCCCTTTATACCCTTGTGTAGAACTCATTGGAGGTTACCACACAGGAACTGCCCTTTTTTTTGTTTTGTTTTGTTTTGTTTTTGGTATCACTAATCTACACTTACATGACGAATATTATGTTTACTAGGCTCTCCCCTATACCAGGTCCCCCCTATAAACCCCTTTACAGTCACTGTCCATCAGCATAGCAAAATGTTGTAGAATCACTACTTGCCTTCTCTGTGTTGTACAGCCCTCCCTTTTCTCCTACCCCCCATGTATGTTAATCTTAATACCCTCCTACTTCTCCCCCCCACCTTATCCCTCCCTACCCACCCATCCTCCCCAGTCCCTTTCCCTTTGGTACCTGTTAGTCCATTCTTGAGTTCTGTGATTCTGCTGCTGTTTTGTTCCTTCAGTTTTTCCTTTGTTCTTATATTCCACAGATAAGTGAAATCATTTGGTATTTCTCTTTCTCCGCTTGGCTTGTTTCACTGAGCATAATACCCTCCAGCTCCATCCATGTTGCTGCAAATGATTGGATTTGCCCTTTTCTTATGGCTGAGTAGTATTCCATTGTGTATATGTACCACATCTTCTTTATCCATTCATCTATCGATGGACATTTAGATTGCTTCCAATTCTTGGCTATTGTAAATAGTGCTGCGATAAACATAGGGGTGCACTGATCTTTCTCATTCTTGATTGCTGCATTCTTAGGGTAAATTCCTAGGAGTGCAATTCCTGGGTCAAATGGTAAGTCTGTTTTGAGCATTTTGATGTACCTCCATACTGCTTTCCACAATGGTTGAACTAACTTACATTCCCACCAGCAGTGTAGGAGGGTTCCCCTTTCTCCACAGCCTCGCCAACATTTGTTGTTGTTTGTCTTTTGGATGTTGGCCATCCTTACTGGTGTGAGGTGATACCTCATTGTAGTTTTAATTTGCATTTCTCTGATAATTAGCGATGTGGAGCATCTTTTCATGTCTGTTGGCCATCTGTATTTCTTTTTTGGAGAACCGTCTGTTCAGTTCCTCTGCCCATTTCTTAATTGGGTTATTTGTTTTTTGTTTGTTGAGGCGTGTGAGCTCTTTATATATTCTGGACGTCAAGCCTTTATCGGATGTGTCATTTTCAAATATATTCTCCCATACTGTAGGGTTCCTTTTTGTTCTATTGATGGTGTCTTTTGCTGTACAGAAGCTTTTCAGCTTAATATAGTCCCACTTGTTCATTTTTGCTGTTGTTTTCCTTGCCCAGGGAGATATGTTCAAGAAGAGGTCACTCATGTTTATGTCTAAGAGGTTTGTGCCTATGTTTTTTTGCAAGAGTTTAATGGTTCTGTGACTTACATTCAGGTCTTTGATCCATTTTGAGTTTACTTTTGTATATGGGGTTAGACAATGGTCCAGTTTCATTCTCCTACATGTAGCTGTCCAGTTTTGCCAGCACCACCTGTTGAAGAGACTGTCATTTCGCCATTGTATGTCCATGGCTCCTTTATCAAATATTAATTGACCATATATGTCTGGGCTAATGTCTGGATTGTCTAGTCTGTTCCATTGGTCTGTGGCTCTGTTCTTGTGCCAGTACCAAATTGTCTTGATTACTATGGCTTTATAATAGAGCTTGAAGTTGGGGAGTGAGATTCCCCCTACTTTATTCTTCTTTCTCAGGATTGCTTTGGCTATTCGGGGTCTTTGGTGTTTCCATATGAATTTTTGAATTATTTGTTCCAGTTCATTGAAGAATGTTGCTGGTAGTTTCATAGGGATTGCATCAAATCTGTATATTGCTTTGGGCAGGATGGCCATTTTGACGATATTAATTCTTCCTAGCCACGAGCATGGGATGAGTTTCCATCTGTTAGTGTCCCCTTTAATTTCTCTTAAGAGTGACTTGTAGTTTTCAGAGTATAAGTCTTTCACTTCTTTGGTTAGGTTTATTCCTAGGTATTTTATTTTTTTTGATGCAATTGTGAATGGAGTTGTTTTCCTGATTTCTCTTTCTGTTGGTTCATTGTTAGTATATAGGAAAGCCACAGATTTCTGTGTGTTGATTTTGTATCCTGCAACTTTGCTGTATTCCGATATCAGTTCTAGTAGTTTTGGGGTGGAGTCTTTAGGGTTTTTTATGTACAGTATCATGTCGTCTGCAAATAGTGACAGTTTAACTTCTTCCTTACCAATATGGATGCCTTTTATTTCTTTGTGTTGTCTGATTGCCATGGATAGGACCTCCAGTACTATGTTGAATAAAAGTGGGGAGAGTGGGCATCCTTGTCTTGTTCCAAATCTTACATAAAAAGCTTTCAGCTTTTTTTTCAGTTGAGTATGATATTGGCTGTGGGTTTGTCATACATGACCTTTATTATGTTGAGGTACTTGCCCTCTATACCCATTGTTGAGAGTTTTTATCATGAATGGATATTGAATTTTGTTGAATGCTTTTTCAGCATCTATGGAGATGATTATGTGATTTTTGTCCTTCTATTTGTTGATGTCCTATATGATGTTGATGGATTTTCAATATTGTACCACCCTTGCATGCCTGGAATAAATCCTACTTGATCATGATGGATGATCTTTTTGATGTATTTTTTAATTCTCTTTCCTAATATTTCATTGAAGATTTTTGCATCTATGTTCCTCAGGGATTATTGGTCTGTAGTTTTCTTTATTTGTGATGCCTTTGCCTGGTTTTGGTATTAGAGTGATGTTGGCCTTGTAGAATGAGTTTGGGAGTATTCCCTCCTCTTCTACTTTTTGGAAAACTTTAAGGAGGATGAATCTCTACAACCTTGCTGTGGCTTAGCCATGTGCCAACCCTACATCCGGGATGGTCACAGCAGGACACATGCTGCATGGTATCACTCCCACATAATGAGAATTTAACTTTCACAGAGCCATTGGGAACTGCCTATGGAAATACTACAATGGTGACATGGTTTTGCACTGCCATCTGTCTACACCATAAAGAGTAGGGTGATCTGGGGGAGCGTTCTGGTTCCCTAAGCAGTTGACCTCACACAATTGCTAAAAGGGTGCTTCTAAAAACTCAGAATATCAGGAAAACAATTCTGTTCACAATTGCATCAAAAAGAATAAAATACATAGGAATAAACCTAACCAAGGAAGTGAAAGACCTGCAACCTGAAAACTATAAGACACTCACGAGAGAAATTAAAGAAGATACCAATAAATGGAAACACATCCCATGCTCATGGATAGGAAGAATTAATATTGTCAAAATGGCCATCCTGCCAAAAGCAATCTACAGATTCAATGCAAGTCCTATCAAAATACCAATAGCATTCTTCAACGAACTAGAGAAAATCATTCTGAAATTCACATGGAACCACAAAAGACCCCGAATAGCTAAAGCAATTCTGAGAAAGAAGAAGAAAGCTGGGGGGATTATGCTCCCCAACATCAAGCTCTACTACAAAGCCACAGTAATCAAGACAATTTGGTACTGACACAAGAACAGACCTATAGACCAATGGAACAGACTAGAGAGCCCTGATATAAACCCAAGCATATATGGTCAATTAATATACGATAAAGGAGCCATGGATATACAATGGGGAAATGACAGCCTCTTCAACAGCTGGTGTTGGCAAAACTGGACAGCTACATGTAAGAGAATGAACCTGGATCATTGTCTAACCCCATACACAAAAGTAAACTCAAAATGGATTAAAGACCTGAATGTAAGCCATGAAACCATAAAACTCTTAGAAAAAAATATAGGCAAAAATCTCTTGGACATTAACATGAGCAACTTCTTCATGAACATATCTTCCCAGGCAAGGGAAACAAAAGCAAAAATGAACAATGGGACTATATCAAGCTGAAAAGCTTCTGTACAGCAAAGGACACCATCAGTAGAACAAAAATACATCCTACAGTATGGGAGAATATATTCATAAATGACATATCTGATAAGGGGTTGTCATCCAAATTATATAAAGAGCTCATGCACCTCAACAAACAAAAGGCAAATAAGCCAATTAAAAAATGGGGAAAGGAGCTGAACAGACACTTCTCCAGAGAAGAAATTCAGATGGCCAACAGGCACATGAAAAGATGCTCCACATCCCTAACCATCAGAGAAATGCAAATTAAAACCACAATGAGATATCACCTCACACCAGTTAGGATGGCCAACATCCAAAAGACAAACAACAACAAATGTTGGTGAGGATGTGGAGAAAGGGGACTCCTCCTACACTGCTGGTGGGAATGTAAACTAGTTCAAGCATTGTTGAAAGCAGTATGGAGGTTCCTCAAAAAAACTAAAAATAGAAATGCCATTTGACCCTTAAATTCCACTCCTAGGAGTTTACCCTAAGAATGCAGCAGCCCAGTTTGAAAAAGACATATGCACCCCTATGTTTATCGCAGCACTATTTACAATAGCCAAGAAATGGAAGCAACCTAAGTGTCCATCAGCAGATGAATAGATAAACAAGATGTGCTACATATACACAATGGAATACTATTCAGTCATAAGAAGAAAATAAATCCTACCATTTGCAACAACATGGATGGAACTAGAGGGTATTATGCTCAGTGAAATAAGCCAGGTGGAGAAAGACAAGTATCAAATGATTTCAGTCATCAGTGGAGTATAAGAACAAAGCAAAAACTGAAGGAACAAAACAGCAGCAGACTCACAGAACCCAAGAATGGACTAACAGTTGCCAAAGGGAAAGGGACTGAGGAGGATGGGTGGGAAGGGAGGGATAAGGGGAGAAAAGGGGGCATTACAATTCGCACATATAATGTTGGGGTGGGAGGGCATGTGAAAGGCAGTATAACACAGAAAAGACAAGTAGTGATTCTATAGCATCTTTCTACGCTGATAGACAGTGACTATAATGGGGTATGTGGGGGGGACTTGACAATAGGGGGAGAGTAGTAAACATAATGTTGTTCATGTAATTGTACATTAATGATAGCAAAATTTAAAAATCCATTAAAAATAATAATACAAATAATAAATAATAAATAATAAAACTCAGAATATGATATTGACAACTTTTCCTTAAACAAACAGGATATGTGCATTCTATACTGATGAGTGAAAACCTAAATTACCTTCTAAACAGAGGAATTTTGTGGAGGGATCCCTGTGTTGAGGGAAAACTCACATCCGACCCCATGGAGGGTACACAGGGGGAGATGCAGACAGTCTTGCTTTTACCCTGTAATATGGGTAAATTGATATGGGTAAATATGAGGGGTGCTCATATTACAGCTGGAGCCTGTAAAATGCAGACTCTGATTCATCAGGCTTTAATGAGCATTCCAGGTGATTCCTTTGTTATTTTTAGTACTTTTAATCATGTGAAAGGTCAAGATGCTGACGTCTTGCCATATTTATTTTTTACTTCTGAGTAAGAAATTTAAAAATACAGATACAACTCAACTCCTCCTTTAATTTTTTCCCTCCTTGCATTCCTGACATAACCGCTATCCTGAAAACTGAGTGCCTTGTTTCCATATGTGTTTGTATACATTTATTTTGATAAAACAAGATGACCTATTTTTTCAATGCTTTTATAAATATGACATGCTTACAACTATGCACATCAATTTTTGGTTGGCTTTTCTACTGACATCTGCTTTTGCTGTATATCCACATTGATATGACACTTGCAACATGATATTCCATGTGTAATGTATGTCCATATTAGTGTGTATGGATTCAGGATGATATGTCACATGCAATGAATTCATGGCTTGCTTATCCACTTCCCACTATCTGGCAGGTAGGTGGTTTCCACTTTTGCTACTCCACAAAGAGATGCAAGAAACAACTTGGAAACTGTGTCCTTGTGTACATATACAAGGAAAGCTAGCAATGAAACTGTTGAACAGTACAGTATGTATATCTCCTTCCTGCACTGATATGCAGAACAGCACAGTACGGCGGATTGTTTTCCAATGATTCATTGCCTGTTGTGTTCCAGGTCCTGTTCTGCTGAGGCTGTATTGGTGACAGAAACAGCAGCTCCTCTCCTCATGAAACACAGAGATATTAATCAAATAATCAGTTGCATGATTAGCTCTGAAGGCAATAAGAAGACTCTAGGAGAACAGGTGATGGAGGGACCCAACTCAGTCTGGTAAATGAAGATTCAGGATGTAACATGCAGCAAGGATGTAAAATAAGTGTCAGTCAACCAAGTAAAGCACATTCCATACAGAAGGAGTAATGTCTACACAAGACTTAAAGAGGGTGTAGTCTTGGGTCATGCAGTTCCTAGTGTATCTCTGGACCAGGGATTCCATGGCAGTCTGAATGGGAAGGGACATGTCTTCATCAGGGTTCTTCAGAGAGACAGAACCAACAGGAGCTATACATACATGTAGACTTGTGATGGCTGATATATATATATGTATACATACACACATATATAATGCACACATATGTACACAATATGTATAATTATATGTATACTATATGTATATATACTATATGTATAATTCTGTATTTTACAATATCATGTGCATAAACATCTATACATAGATATGGAGATTTATTATCAGAATTGGCTCATGTGATCATGGAGGCCAAGAAGACCCATAACTTGCCTTCTGCAAGCTGAAGGCCCAGAGGAGCTGATGGTGTGATTCAGTCAAAGTCTGAAGGTGTGATAATTGGGGACAGTGGTGTAAGTACTAGTCTGAAGCTGAATGTCAAAGAGAATGAATTCACCCTTCTTTCCTCTTTTGCTCTATTCAGGCCATCAACAATTTGGGGGATGCCCACTCCCACAGGAGAGGACAACCTCCTTTACCTAGTTTACCTATTCAAATGCTACTCTTCTCCAGAGACACCTTCACCGACATACCCAGAAATAATGTTCTACCAGTTGTCTGGGCATCCCTTAGACCAGCCAAGTTGATACATAAAGTTAACCATCACAGGAGAAACTTATTCTGCATTTCGGGGCCATGATCCATTTAGCCTGGGCAGAAATTTGGGTAGCTCTACAGGGGCACTTTTGATGGAATTGAACTGACAGCTTCCCAATGGAGGTTTATACGATGTAGGTAGAGACTCTAGGTTGGTGGGAAGTCCAAGCTGTATGAGATGTAATGAATCTGTTCTTTGTTACTATGTGTTCATTTCTAGGAACCCCAAACTCTCAGTAAAAGGGGGTTGAACTCCACATCAAATTTAGATGCTATGGTGAGTCAATGAAGGAATGTTTTCACAATGGGGGGCATTGAAAATGTCAGCAGCAACCCCATAGAAATAAGATATTAATAACAAGTGGGACACATCTCACAAGGATCATGTGAGAAAGCAACAAAGAACACAAACTTTAGAGACTGCCAATTGACACTTTTTCCACCATGAGCATCAAGACATTTTTGAGAGCTGCCTTGACATCCTTGTTCCTCAGAGTGTAAATGAGAGGGTTCAATGTGGGGCTCACAGTGGAATAAAGCACAGCCACCACCTTGCCAGTCCCAGGAGAGTAGCTGGAACCAGGGCTCAGGTAGGTGTAGATGATGGTGGAGTAGTACATGCTGACCGCGATGAGGTGGGAGGAGCAGGTGGAAAAGGCTCGCCTCTTCCCCTTGGCTGTACGCATCTTCAGGATGGTGGAGATGATAAAGCCATAGGACACCATGGTAAGTACGAAATTCAGCACAGCAAAGAAGATGTCAGCCATAATTGACATGATGTCATTCAAGTACGTGGAGGAACAGGACAGCAGCAGCAGAGGGGGGATTTCACAGAAGAAGTGATCGATCACGTTGGGCCCACAGAAGGTCAACCGTAAAATCAGGCAGGCATTGACTCCAGCACCGAGCACGCTGATGCCCCAAACAGCCCCAGCCAGCACCACACACACCCTGGGGCTCATCATGGATCCATAGTGCAGAGGCTGGCAGATGGCCAGGTAGCGGTCATAAGCCATGGTGGTGAAGAGCAGTAATTCTGCTGCTAGAGACCACGTCAGGAAGTACACCTGGACCACACAGCCCCAGTAAGAGATGCCTCTCTTCTCTGCCACCAGGATCTCAAGCAGCTTGGGCACCACGGTGCAGGCACAGATAACATCAAAAACAGCCAAATTGACCAAGAAAAAGTACATGGGGGTGTGGAGCCTGGAGGTAAAGGCGATGGCTGCCACAATGAGGGAATTTCCACAGAGCGCCATGGTGTAGAGGGAGAGAAAGAGGATGAAGAAGAGCACCCGGAGCTGTGGCGCTGCTGAGAAACCGCGCAGGATGAATTCTGTCACCAGTGTCTGGTTACTCATGGCTGTGTGCATGATCTTTCAATCAGTTCACAGAGATTGAAGTTTCTTTCTTACTCCATAGTTTGACTAGAAAGAAAGGATTTGTTACTATTGGTCGATACAATTGATGCAAGGATTATCATCACCTTATTTTCATTTTCCATTTTCTCTAGGTCCTTATAATCTCTCTGCTAAAACAGCCATCACTCTGGACCCAATAGCCTCTGCTCAGCCCTGGAGGCCATCAGAAGCTACACATATTATTTGTCTTCAATAATGCTCTTCTCTTCATTTTATTCCTCCCAAATGAACATAGCTTCAAGTTTTTCTGCCTATTTCTTTTAAAATCCAAGCAGCATAGACTTCTGTAATGAGGAAGTAAAATACTCACCATCCTCCAAGGGCATGAGCATCTTTTCTGGGATTATGTCCTTTACTTCTTTTGACTCACTGGCTCTTCCCGCAAAGATATTTGGTAGTGATCTCTCCATGTCACTGACAGAATCACCTACCCTCTTTCGCATATGCATGGTCTTCCAACAGAAATGGGCATGAGGTATTCAGTCCTGAAAGCCTCAGTAATTTACTTCTGGCTAGCTGCCTGGCTGGAGCCCACCACAGGTCCTCTGTGGTGCACAGGAGCCTGTCTCTATATGGACCTCAACCTCATCAGTCCCTCTGCTCAAACATGACCTTGATCCTTTCACTTTGGTGGGGTCGGGGGTGGGGGTGGGGTTCTCTGATTTGTTGACTCTGCACTTCTCAGCCGTGGCCAAGCACATGCACCGCTCTCTCGGACCCTACAGTTGTTTTTCTCACTCATTTTTCTGACTTTACTCTGGAGAGACTATACTCTGGGAGATAAATACAGTTAGACCTCGGCCAACCAGAAATGTGCATGAATTTCATAAGGAGGTACTCTCCACTCCCTGATGAGTCCAGTACTAAGCCGCCTGGAGCCACCCTCCCGTGAACCTCTCAGGTCCTTTTGGATTTGTTCTCTTCTCTTTTCATTTATTACTGGAGATGAAATCCTGTAAGTGGTATGAACTCCTTTCCTCATATCATGCACCTCTCTTCTTCTCCGCAAAAAATAATACACCATCCTTCACATTGTCATCTTAACCTCATTTCCTCTGGGAAGTGAGCTCCACAAGTGCAGCGCTGGTGTGCCCCGGTCATGATTCACAGACAAGCGTCACTCCATTTATGCTCTTGTACTTGTGTCTCCCCTTATGTGTCACCGCCAGGTCCCCAGCCAGCAACTGCACCGCAAACCCTACGGAGCATGGAAGTATTCATCACAGAGCCTGAACGCGTTCAGCACCACGGCCAGCGCCACGCCTCACCGCCTGCTATTCAGCACCACGGCCAGTACCCAAAACTCAGCCCCCTGCGCAGGGGCTTTTGTGTCAACGATGCGTCCCCTTAACAGAAAGACGCCTGCAGAATCCTGTGTTGAGCTTGGCCCTCTTGCCTCTTCAGCTCCGTCCAGATACCCCTTCAGGGGATTGCTTCGGTGACTGAGCAGGGGTTCTCCTGTGTTGTAGCTGTAACTCCTGTATGTAGATTTAGGGAGCCTGCATCTAGGGGAAGCATTCCTCTTCATATGTTAGGTTTTTCCTCGCCTCCTTCATCTGATCTCTTTATCCGACAGTTAATCTCCATAACTTGGTAGCAGTTAAAATATTTACCCTCTTATATAGGCATATCTCAAGGGCAGAGAAATCTGAGCACATGTTCTAGGATGGAGAATTGTCTTCTCTGGCCTTTAAGATGTCTGTTTGTCTTCTTTCTGATACCTCCCCAGGCTCCTAACCAGCACTTCTAAAGCAAAGTCTTTGTGGAGCACAGTTCTCAGCAAACAACTTCCCACATATACCTGGAGCTCAGGTGCAGTTAAGTCAGAGTAAAGAGTGGAGCAGTGGAAACCATCAACACAATGAAAGGCAATCTACTGAGTGGGACAGGTTATTTGTAAATCATATATCAGGTAAGGGATTAATATCCAAAATATATAGAGAGCTCACACAACTCAGTAGCAAAAAAAAAAAAATCTCATTAAAAATGGGCTAATGATCTGAATAGATGCTACCCCAAAGACATATAGGTGGAAAATAGGTATATGAAAAGATGCTCTAAAGATCAGGAAATGAAAGTCAAACCACAATGACATATCACTTCACACCTGTTAGAATAGCCAATAACAAAAAGGGAGGAAATACCTAGTTTTTTCAAAGTTGCCTGTAGTTGGGACTGAGGTGCATCCTGCAATCATAACTGCAAGGGCAGGTCCAGCCCTAGGCAGAGCTCCTGTCGGGGAAATATTCAGGGCTCCCCACAGCATCATGGCTGCAGGTTCACGCCCCAGACATTCCTACCACTGGCGTCTCTGTGAGCAGGCTGACAGCCCCTCCCAGCCCGAGTCCTACTGCCTGAGGCTCCAGCATCAGCCACACCAAAGGACCTATTTTCGGGTCTCTCCTCACCGTTTTCCTTCCTTTCCTGCACACCGTTCTTCTCATCAACATTTAACACAATTGAAAGGAAACCACACCTGCAGCAATGTTACAATGAGCATCTCATCTCCTCACAAACAGCATTCCTGCTGCTCATAGACTTCAGCTGAGAGGCCCAAATGCATAAAACTCTGGGTTGGTGGGAGAGGTAATGTGATTTCCTGGAAAGTGCAATTCAAGTAAAGCAACATTCCCTGAAACAGGAAAAATAAAGGAGAAGAAGTGAGGGACAGGGTCATTTAAATATGTACACCCTCCAAAGTTCCAAATCTGGGGCAAGGGTGCCAATGCCACTTTCTCAGCCACAGGGCTGGGCTACACAGTGAGAGGGGGCACGAAATGCAGGCAGACACACTGAGAGGAGGCCCTCGCTCGCCATGGAGGGCTAGGTGCCCAGGGTGGTTCTCTGTGAGACATCTGAGGACCCTGTGACAGTCAGAACCTGCGCACACAGGCGGAGCAAGTGCCTTTCACAGGAAACGTTCACAGCGGCTCACCTAAGTGCCAAATTTCCCTGTTTGCTTGATTCTGAGCCAGCCTTGGACGTTTGTCTACTCGGTGAGGAAAGAGCACCTGTTAGGACCCAGAGTGACCTTGGACAAGTGCCTGCCCTCTTCAGGCCTGTTTCTCCTAACAGGCACTGCCTGCAGAGGCTTAGGGGCCAGGCTCTCTTTGTTTCTCCAGCCCTCTGGTCCCCTGCGTCCACCATGCAGACACCCAGATCGGCTCTGGGAGGTGGACCCCCACTGTCCTCAGACTCTGGGGGAGACAGAAGCAATACCTCAAACCCATGCACTGTCAAGTCCAGAGCGACCCCGGGCACTTCGGGGTGTGTGTGACCTTCTCAGTATCCAGAGGAGGAGAGTTGGTAAGACTTTTACCTGGATTTGGAGATCTAGGTGCTGGAAGGCCTATGGCAGTGTCCAGTAGGATCAAGGAAACATGGAATGTGGCTGCAAAGAGCAGTGGGGAACTGCAGGCTCCTGAGACTGGGGTGGTTTGGCCCATGCCAGGAGGACTGGGTAAGTCTCCCTCAGGTGAAAGTCAGACGCTTGACTCAAAGGCAGACTTTGTTTCTCCCATCATGGAAATTTAAGTACAGTTCAGACCAAAAAGCTCAGGCCAAGAACTGACTTCATCTGAGGGACAGAGAGTAAACAGAAATGCCTTCTCCAGAGTATTTTTTTCATATTATTTGATATGGATCATTTTACAAAGAATGGAGAAAGTTTAAAGCAGTAATCTCATCAAATATAATTCTACATTATTTTATAAACTTCACTATAGCTATAAGAGGCACAGATGATTGCTTATCACAATTTAACTCTGACAATGGAATATTATAATACAATCCATTTGAGATAAGAATGGTTCAACATTACCTCTTTGATATTACAAGCAGATATTTCTAAATTTAACTTTTTGTTATCCTTGTTGATTTCTGAGGGGACATTCTTACCTTATCTCAAAGGTGTTGTTCTTAGTAACTCTGTAAGTGGAAAGTTGAGGCACACTGGTGGAGTTTTATTTACCACTAATTGTGCAAGTACGAAAGGAAAATTAGCCACCCACTCCAAGCCCATAAACTCAACTGCATAATACTGATATCTGCTAACATATAAATAAAGAATAAACACCAGGTCATGAGTGAATGACTATGCATCTATGATTGGTTGAGCAGATCCAATTTTCTTAGGAATCCATAAACAAATTACTGCAAGTCTCACATCATCCCACTGACAATGACACAAACATACAAGTTCAAGAACATAGATCATTGGTTCTTGCCTTTATGGTTGGTCAGTGGCTCTTAGGGGGACGAGTATGCCTCACTTTTTAGGCTGCAAAATTAAAGACACAAAAACAGAGTATGCCAGACAGTTTCCAGAATACGTGAAATAGGACAATCAATGGACTTGTAAAGATGAACAGGGCCTTTAAGGAGGCACTTCACAGATAAATGAACAGACTGGGAAGTGGCCTCTTTTATCGAGCTTCCTAGTGCAGTGAGAGCTGTCACTAGGGAGAGCCATTCATCCCAAGCGACCTGAGGAATGGGTTACCTCAGCGCTGCTCAGTTTCTGATGCTGCCAGGCTCGCAATGACAGCTCTCCTTGGTGCCACACTGTCCTTTCCAGATGCCTAGACCATTGACTCTGAGACACCACATCTCCCAAGCATTCAGAATCTGGGCAAAGCCACCATCCACGATTATACCCACTTTTTAAATTTAAATAATGTTTTCTTAATTACATATGTTTGATTTTTCTTGTATTGCTAAAAATTAGATGGCATGAACTACAGAGGAGTAAAAAGAGCAAAAGTCAATTTGCCCATAACCCTAATACCTAGTATGTTATTGACACTGTTTTGTCTGTGTTTTGTTTCACTGAGGTTACAAACAGTTGTGTTTGTTTTTCCAAATGACAGTGGAAGTTGCAGTTCTTATAGAAATACAGGGCATCTTAATGCTAAAAGCTCCCTCTTCCCCTGGAAACCATATATATCAATAAAGAAGGGGGTAACAAGCTATGTCTTTAGCAAAACTAGGAGACAGAGAAAATCCCAAACCCCAATTTCTGTATAAATTACATACCCATCAGAACTGACAAGAGAATTCACCTGACGTCACAGGTAGAAAAAAACTTCCAAGAAAATTCATGCCCAGAAGTAAAGGGCCCTGTCCTGAGTGGAAATTGCAAAGTGCAAATCTGAGGAAAAAAAATAAGCATGAATGGGGTGGTGGAGTGGCAAGGGGGCTGGGGGCATCACTCTTGGTGACAGCAACCGGCTGTAAAATAAATGAGGACAGGGAGCTGGTAGTAGGGGTGCCCACCCCCAATCAGCTACACAGAGGGGCCATGTATTAAAGAAACTGTTCTTCCTATGAGCTCAGAAACTGGGACAATTACCCCTTACCCCTATAATAGCCCCCACAGGAGATATTCATCTACTATTAACTGGAGCAAAAAAATCCAAACATTCTAATGTGGACTAGTAATAAGTCTTCAATGTCTAGAAAGACAGTCTCTAAGGAGAGGCTTGAATAAAAGAGAAAAGAAATTTCAGTGCAGATAAAGAAAAACCATCCTAGTGGGTTGACATGATACAGAGGACATTATAACCCAACTTTCCAGTATTAATTTAAAAATAAACAACAAAGAATTTGCAACTCTCAAGAAATACCTAAGAGGACAATAAAATAACATAGTAGAAATGTATGAACAGCCTGGGGAGGTGACTGGTAGAGTTTAGAGTTAAATAGAAAAATAAGACAACTTGGCAAATTAAATAAAACTTAATTGACACAAGACAGAAACATAAGAGATAAAAGAGACAAGACAGAACTCAGCGAGAGACACAGAGGAAACAATAAGAAAAGTGAAAACATTAAACACAAATAAATACAGAGATAAAAATGATTAGACGGAAAGACATAGGTCTGGAAGAAAGGCACTGGCTATCTGACAGACAACAGACACATCCCTGGAACTCTCAGAGGAAAAAGTGAAAACAATAAACCAAAATACTTTAAAATGTAATCTAGCACCTCTGCTTATGTTAGGATGAAGTAGCTTGTGGCAGACCAGTATTTATCCCAATGACATCATATAAAATATATGAATTTTACATAGAAAATTCATATAAAATATAAAATACAAGAATGACTTATCTAAGGGCATCCAGTTCCCTCTGAAGCAATGAAGACCAGAGAAGTTAAAATGCCAGGGAAAGGAACTTTGGAGGAATTCACAGCCAAGAACTTTAAAATAATTTTAATAAGTGTATTAAAGAAAATAGAGACACCATGGACAGAATAAATGCATTAAAAAGATGAGGATTTTCATAAGAGAAATAAAATATTTAAAAAATCAAATGGAAATTCCAGAACTGTAAAATACAGTATATCTGAAGTCAATGACTGTACATGAATCTCCTTGCAGATCGGACACAGCAGAGCATAAGATCAGAGAACTAAAGATGAGCAGACAGAAGATACTCCCATGGAACCGAGGAGAGAAAAAATAGAAAATTCATCAAAGAGTGAGGGGGGCATAGTGAACATGTCTGATGCATGTGTGATTGGAATCCCACAGTAAGAGAGGAGCGGGGGAGAGGAGAGAGAAGCCATGACTAAACAGGCAATGAAGAGCTTCTTAAAACAAAGGAAAACATCAGTTCAAGAAATTTCACCTTTCTCTTGAGGGTGAGACTTCTGGAATGGTGGCGTGAGGAGCATTTAATTGGTGAAAATTATAATAACAAACAATTAAGTTATCCGGAAATTGTCTTAAGGTTACAGAGCAAATGGAAAAACATCTATGCAAGAAAATCTGTTGTGTCATGGCAGAAACAGTGAAAGCATGTTGAGTCGTGACCGTCCCCGCTCCCGACCCAGCCCGGTGTGAGGAAGCTCTGCTCTAGGTGAGAACGGTCCAGAGTGTGGGCCCCTCTGCCCTGCCCCCAGTGCACAGTCTGCAGCCATGGCTTCATCTCAGGAGGGAAAGCCTGTGACGTTTCTCGCCATCCTCCAGCTCCATGTTGCACAGTCTATATCAGCAGCAGCTGAGCAGACTGAGAGCAACCCCTACACAGGACGGAAGCTCTAGCCAAGACAGAGCAGGACAGAAATGCTAGTCCCCAGTTCCTTCCAGAGCAGCTCACTCAGAGGGTAGAAGTTCCATGTTGGAAGGAGCAAGCCAAGAAGACTAGGGGCTCCCAACCCCACCAGGGCCCCACTTGAAGAGAAGGAGTGTCCCTTGGGAAGAAGTGGGCTGCTGACCCCACTGAGCCCGCTCCCAGCTCCAGCACAGTGGTGCAGAGACTCTACCCGGGACATAAGAACAGAGAGCTCCACAGCTCTCCCTAAGGGGACTGGTTTAATTTGGAAAAGAGTGTGGTTAAGTTCATACCTAGGGATGTTGTCAAAAACAATGGACATTTTAAGGGTAAGCAATTAACAGCAGCTGTTACATCCATGACACTAGTGGCAGAAAGCAAAATGGTAGATCAGCTAGAAATTTAATAGCCAAACCAGGCAAAAAGACAGTAAGAGCTTTCCTGGGGTTAGAGCAACCCTCAAAGACTGGCAACAGCCCGCCCTTGCAAAGAAGTGAGCACGACTTTAATTGGATTAAGCTGCTGTTGACAAAAACAGTAGAGCATAACAGGTATAGAGTTTCAGCTCAGGAAAATGAAAAAGTTCTAGACACAGAGTGGTGATGGTTGCACAACAATATGAATGTACTCAATGCCACTGAATTGTACCCAAAAATGGTTAAAATAGTAAATTGTACATTATGTTACGTTTCTCTTACCACAGTAAGAAATAGCAATAGAGCAGTCATCCAGCAGTTGGTGGAGGCCGGCAGCTGGGCTTGATGTCAGCAGAGGCAGGCCAGCCAAAAGCTTATGAAAGAGAGTGCGGCTAAAGCCAAACTCACCCTTAGTAGTAAGTGAGACTACGCATACGCCCGAGACCTCTGTCCCCGAGCAGTGACATCACAGGCCATGCACCGTGGGTGACAAAGACCCCAATGAACTGCTGCAGGCAAGTCATCAAACCAGAAAGCAAAACAAAAGCAATGCCAAGCCTCAGGGAAGGGGTCAATATCCAGAGTTGCCACAGTACACAGCTGACCTTCAGCAACATGGGACTGAACCATACAGGTACACTTACACATGGATTTTTTTCAATAACTATATTGGAGAATTTTTTGGAGATTTGCAACAATTCTTAAGAAGTCAAAAATGAACCCCGAGTAGCCTAGAAATACCAAAAAAGATAGGTAGGCCAATAATGCATACAACATATGTAGATTTAGTCTGTGTTATCATTAACCAAAAAATCAACAATGGTCTATTATTGGTTAAGCTTTGGGGAAATCACCACTTATATACAGATTTTTGACTGTGTGGGGTTCCAGCACACCTAACCATCTCATTGTTCAGTGGTCAACTGTATTATCTAAAATGTTGCTTTCAACAAAAAATGTTTGAGACCTGCAAAGAAACAGGAAAATGTGACCCATGCCAAAAAAACAACAACACATGCCAGACACTGACTGTGGGGTCCAGCTGTTTGGCTTAGCAGACAAAGGCTTCATAGCAGCTACATGCGTATTGTTCAAAGAATTACAGAAAAACACCACGTAGGAAGAATTAAAGGCATGACAAGGTCACATTAGATACAGAAGATCAAAGACAAATTATTTTTGAAATAACTAAATGGAACTATTGTAGTTAGAA
Source organism: Manis pentadactyla (assembly GCF_030020395.1). NCBI lineage: Eukaryota > Metazoa > Chordata > Mammalia > Pholidota > Manidae > Manis > Manis pentadactyla. The sequence continues at coordinate 140,774,444 of NC_080026.1, read as the reverse complement.
ATACGCTAACTGAAATGTGAAATGCACTAGAAGGACTGAACCATATAAATGAACCAGAGGAGAAACAACTAGTGAACTTGCAGACAGATTGATAGAAATTATGCAATCTGGAGAACAAAGAGAAAAAGAATGACAAAAAATGAACAGAGCCTCAGAGACATATGGAACAGCATTAAACGTATCAGTGTATGCACAATGGGAAACTAGAAGAGGAGAGGAAGAACGGACAGAAGAAAGAGGTCCCAGCCTTCAGCTTTGTGGGCATGTACCTCACAAGGTTCGATGGAAAAGCCTGTTCTAGCCCAGAATGTGGTGCCCACCTGCACCTCAGCCTCACTGGGTGCAGCCCCCTCCAGAACGGCTCTCCTCAGACACCTACATAGACGCCAGGACCAGCAACTCGGACATGACTGGGGCAGGATGGGGGTGTTAAGGCAACACCTGTGTCTGAGCTGCTCTTTGCCACTAGGAGCCTCTCATGGTCTGCTCTTCATGAAGCATTTGACATCCTCAGTAGATCTTGAAATCATGTTTTTTTATGTATATTGTCTATTTGAGTTGTTTAAGGCTGTGGGGTAAATGTATACCCTAGTACTCCATTTTAACTAGAAGCCAGCATGGCTTCTTTTTTAATACAGAAAAAGTGAATGATTGAATGCCTAATAGCAGTATTGTGAGACACTGAGTATACTAGTATATTTTCATCTTGATTCTGTATTTTTTCTTACATTTTTGAGACAGTGAACCTGAGATCTGGCAGAGAATAAGACATGAGCCCCTTGGTCTCTCTGGCTAAATGCCTGGGAAGCTTTTTGGGAGAAACTGACAAGTGATTCTAAAACTCACGTGGCAGTTCCCACTGTAGTGCTGGACTTGCTGGCCAAACCGCGACCATTTGAATATCAGAGACAATCTCAACTTTAGTGTGTTGGGACAAATGCAGTCTATGGAAATTCTTTCATATTCATAATGAGACTCAAGAAACAAAATGTTATATTCGGCAAGCAAAAGATAGTTATAGTATAAAAGGGTGGCAGAAACGAGACACATGTGACTTTTGAAGTAGCTTTATTTCATAGGGATTTAGATATACAAGAGTTTTCCACAGCCAGATGTGCCAGAGAGAGACCCGGAAAGATAACGTGACCCTCACTATGTCTACGTGTCTGCAGTGAGGCCAAGGCGTCCAGACCTGATGGGGGCAGGAGTTGTGCTGACACCACATATCACATGTAACTTGTTACACAGGACAGTCATGGGGCACAAAACCTCCTGCCAGAGCCAGGAAGACAGTGAGCCCCTGGCAAGAAGCAGCCCTAGGAAGAGGCTGGGTGCTTGGGCCTGAGCGTCTTGGGCACTGCCATCAGACCTGGGTCCGAAAAATCAGAGGGTGGGTACCTCAGACTGGCGACACTTCTGGTTGCTAAGGGTAGTTTTCCTTTTCAGGACTACTCAATGAATGAAGCCCTAGATAAATATGAAATAAAAATGGAAAAGATGAAAAGGCAACCACACCTATGACACAAGAATCTTACACCAGGTTCAAGTGTGTGTCATCACTTTGACAATTTGGCCATGTTTTATTGCTTGTGTGGCCTGAGACATTTAAAGAACTTACATTTAAAAGCACCTGTATTTATGCTTTAGTAAACAATGGGATTTGATTAAATGAGTCTAAGAAATATTTTAATGGTGAAGAGAACTGAATGTGCAAATGGTTATTAAATTATTGTGCAAGCATTGCCTCAAGGCTTAGCAAACGTTTAAGGTTAATGAATCACTTTTAAATAAAGTACAAAGAGTGACCACTTTCTACATATGGAGCCCTTTGGACAAACTTGAGTGGGATTTCTCAGGCTGTGGTCCCATTGCTTCTGAAGTTCAGACCTTTTGCATCCTCTTCACGAGTCACTTGGTGAAGAACAGCAAGAGTTTTCTAAGGGATGCTTTGAATTCCTTGTTTCTCAGGGTGTAAATAAGGGGGTTGAGAGTGGGAGTCACAATGGTATACAGAACGGCAACAGCCTTGTCCAGGAGCCCAGCAGACCCCAGGCCCGGGCGGATGTAGGTGTAGAGCACGGTGGAGTAGTACACAGAGACCACCACGAGGTGGGAGGAGCAGGTGGAGAAGGCCCTCCTCTTGCCCTCCGCTGAGCGGATACGCAGGATGCTGGCGATGATGAAGCCGTAAGAAGACATGGTGAGCAGGAAGTTCATCCCGGAGAGGAACATGTCAGCAATGATGGTCATCACATCGTTAATGAAAGTCGGGCTGCAGGAGAGCAGCAGCACCGGTGGGATCTCACAGAAGAAGTGTGCAATTAGCTGGGGGCCGCAGAAGGACAGACGCAGCACCAGGCCTGTGAGCACGAAGGCAGTGAGTGTCCCTGTGGACCACACAAAGACGGCCAGGGTGAGGCAGACCCTCATGCTCATCAGGGCGCCATAATGCAGAGGGCGGCAGATGGCCAGGTAGCGGTCGTAGGCCATGGCGGTGAAGAGAAGCAGCTCTGAGCTCAGCAACCAGGTGAAGAAGAACATCTGGCTGAAGCAGCCCCAGAAGGTGATGGTGCTCTCACCGACCAGGCTCTGCAGGACCTTGGGGAGGATGGACAGGGTGCAGATCATGTCCAGCATGGCCAGGTTGACCAGGAAGAAGTACATGGGGGTGTGGAGGTTGGGGCTGCAGTGGATGGCAGCAATAATCAGCCCATTGCCAGCTAGGGCCACAGCAAACAGGGCCAAGAAGAGGCAGAAGAGGGCAGCCCGGAGCCAGGGGTCGTCGGTGAAGCTCTGCAGGATGAAGAGGGTCACAGCGGTCTGGTTACCAGATGCCATGGGGAACAGCTGATTACGTCTGCTTGGGTTCCCTTCTTCCTTGTAAGGAATGGGTGGATTGTATTTATAACTGAAAAACTAAAAAGAATTGATTACATTTAACGAGCATTCACTCTGGAAAGGAAAACAATGATGTTAGTGTTTTAATTTACAGTAAAATATTCTTGGCTCATTGACTTAAAGAAACAACAACCTCCAGTTTCTCCAAAGTGGCTGCACTGTTTTACATGCCCACCAGCAGCGCACGAGGGCCCCGTATCCTCCACATGCTCGCCGACATGTATGACCTCTTGTCCTTTTGATGACGGCCGTTCTAACAGGCGTGAGGCGGTATCTCCTTGTGGCTTTGATCTCTGAGAAAATGTATTTTCAGGTCTTTTGCCCATTTTTAAATTGGAACATTTGAGGGGTTTTGCTATTGAATTATATGAGTTCATTATATATTTTATATATTATCCCCTTGTCAGATATATGATGGCTAATTACTCTCCCACCCCACAGGCTTCCTTTTCGTTTTGGTGATGGTGTCCGTTCCTGTGCAGAGGCTTCAGTGAAAGGAATCACACCCTGCCCACAAGGCATACAGGGAAGCATCTTAGAACACTGATAATATTGATGTTTCTAATAACCTCCCCCATAAAAAAAACACAAGAATAGGGCAGGAAAGTAAGGAGATGCCATTGAGGGGTTCACACTCCTGAGCCCTGTAAGGTATTTGATTTTAACCCCAGGTTACAGCCTCTGGACCAGAAGGGTCTCTAGGTAAGTCCAGGCTCCAAGGTGAACAGGGCCAGGTCGGGAGCCACAATCTGCCCTACACAAGGGGCAGAGAAAGGCGATGCCCGGCTTGTTTGTGTCAGGAAGATTGTCCTGCAATGGGCACAGCCTGAAGGGGACACTGAGAGAGATGGGACCATGGTGGCAAGACGAACTCAGAGGAGAGTCAGGCCCAGGCCCTAGAAAGACATGGCTAGACGCACTTCCAGGACCAGCAGAGGTTTAGGAGGAATTTCCATCCTAAAGGAAAGAGGTGCTGAGCTCGTTTGCAGACTGGGGTCTCCTTGGACTGTTGGGACACGGAGCTGGCACAGACCCCAGAGCCATACGAGCTCCCTGGGCTCTGCTATCACCATTCTCAACCCCACCAAGGACAAGCCCTTTTCAGGAGCTGGCCCAGGGCATGTAGGCAGACATCCAGACCAGAATGCCAGGCACTGTCCACAGTGCCTCCAGGGCATATGGCCCTGCATGCTGGGAGAGGGTCCCTGGCTAGCTGAGCGCCCTGTCCTGCAGGGCCCAGCCTCAGGGAGCCTCTTCCCAGAATGAATGCATTCAGCACAGGCCACTTAAATAGACAGGTGAGTCCCAGCAGCCTGCCTCGAGGATTGCAGCTGCAGCCAAGCGGGTGTGCACGCCTGGTGGGAAGTCCTCTGACTTAGTAAGAGGGGCCAGGTGGGTGACGCCCACCCTCAGTATGAGAGCAGCGAGGTCCTCACCTGTCACACGGGATGCACAACAGAAGTTGGTGAATGTGAATTCACTCATCACCGGGTGACCATGACAGCAGTGGCCGCGTAGAGAAAGCAGTCACTGGTTGCTTCCTACAGGGTTGCTCCCAGATGCCAGAGAGTGGCAGAACGGTTCACTGCCCTGGGGCAGGGGGCATTTGGAACACACGCATGAGCTCCCAGCAGCCTTCCCACATTCACCCCATCAAGACAGGGACATCCTGGGTCGGTACATGTGGAACAAGAAATGATCCCAAAATAAACAGGCTTCAGAGGCCACTTCAACCTCCTCTGTTGCTCCCTCTCCATAAGAGCTGCGAATAAATAATTGTGCAACTGTAACCTCAGCGTGCCATTCTGCATCTCTCCTCTCTCATCTCAAAGCACAAAGCAAAGTGTGACAGAAGAAACAAGCAGCCAGGTCCAGCCCACACCGGCGCCTCTTCCAGGAATGGCTCCTTCATTCAGTTGTTTTCCACCTGCCAAGCCCGCTGGGGCCGCAGGCCAGTTGCCTCCTGCTCCCACAGAGGCCGTGCAGACTGCCCGCAACAAACAGGCAATTTGTCCCCACACAGATCTCAGCTAGGTTACTGGTCAGAGGCCAAGTCATTTATTTGCAGCCCCTGAACCCCATGTGTGCCCAGATCAGGTTAGCCAAGTAGCAGACAAAAATACTGAGCACTCACTTAAATTTGAATTTTAAGCAAACAGTGAGTTAATTATTAGTGTACGAATGAAGTACTGCATGGGAAATTCTTATAGTGAACGTTATTTATTGATCCAAAATTCAAATTTAACTGGGCACCCATATTTCCTCTGGCAGCCCTAGCCCAGATTCAACCAGGGCCAGAAGCAACCGGAGGAATGCCTAGCTCAGAGGTTCAGTGTGGGGCAGAGACCCGCCCCTGGAGGCCGACTTGAGACCCGTGTCCCGTCCAGAGCCCAGGCTCACACCCAGTGCCCCGGCTACCAGCACCCACCTGCAGGGACCCAGACAGAGTGACCTGGGCCACAGGAGTGCCTCACACCCCCAAAGCAGCAGCCTAGGGTCTAACGGGGGCAGCAGCTGTGAGCAGCAAGAGGGTGCCTCCCGCAAGGTCAGCAGGGATGTGCAGGGTCTGCCTTCCCAGACTCACGTGCCATCCGCAGGGCAGAGATGGATGCAGGCACAGGTGACTCAGTAAGAGGGCCAGAGAGATTGGTCAGGCGCCAGGGCATGGGGGGGTGGGGGGTCAGCCTCCAAGAAGCAGCTGGAAGGTGATCCCTCCCTTACTCTGCTCTGGATTGCGTGGCTGGAATGGGAGTGACTTCTGCAATCTGTCAATGCTGTTTCTGTGCAATCGTGAGAAAGACTTTACACTCACTCTTATCACAAACAAAATACCCATTTTCTAAAAGATTAGGAAAAACAATACAAACATAACGCCCCTACGTGTGCCTCCCTAGGCACTGCAGGCTGGCTTCCTGCAGAGATCCTGGGAAGGAACCTGACACAGAGAGATGGAGCCTGTGGCCCTGTCCCCCATGCCCCGGGCCTGAGCTGCAGACCGTGCTGCACAGAAGGGCCAGGCCTCCCTCTTGCGTGGGGTGCACACACTGTGAGAGCCAAGTGAGCCCCTCTCCGACCTCAGAAGTGCTCGCAGACACTCACCGACGTCCCTCCGACACAGGAGGGTCCCAGGGTCTCAGGGCTCCACAGACTTCGGGAAATGAGTGTCTTCTTTAACAACTGGAAATGTAGAAACAAAGGTTCACCATCATTTTAAAATTAGTTAACATTTCAAAGGCTTTTTTTTAACTACTGAAACATTCCAGGTACATCCCTAAACAGATGGACTTTGACACCCAGACGGCAGTTGCCTGAGTGGTGCCCAAGCATCCAGCCATTAGCAGGGGGCAGAGGCATCCCGGGACTCTCACCACACCATGCAGGCTCCAGCGTGGCCACGGGCTTGCTGCTCAGGGTCCAGAAGTGGCTGCTGGCATCAGTAACCCCAGTTTAAATGGGGACAGCCTGAACTGTATGACATAACTGAAGAAAGCTGCTGCCCCTTGGGAGTCCAGCTCCAAGTCCCTTGGCTGACATGGCGCCAGCACTTGGCTGTGACTGGTTGCCAAAGATAATGTTCCCAAACGTCCTCTGCAAGCAGTTCCTCAGGGCCCTTATCAGAGCAGGGTAGGTGGGCTTCTCTCCACGGCAGCGTGGAAGGCCCAGACTGACTTGTCCAGCGTCTGCACATGCTGGCAGCCAGGCACCCAGGCCTGACCCTTCTCAGCACCCAAGTTCCACTGGAGACGCACCCAGGGGAGGGTTGGGACAATGGCGCTCTTCCTGGTGCAGTTCAGGGGTTAGGGATCCAACTTCCTCCAGCCTCACGTCCTTTCAAAGGAAGGATAGCCATGTTTGGTGGCAAACCCTGAGGGCAAGGGAACAGGCTAGCTGAGGTGTTGTGCCTGGTGAAGGAGCTGAGATTGCTCCTCTCCAGACCCTGCAGGTAGGAGAGCCTGGCCAGGCAGCCCTGGACTCAGGCTTCTGTGCTTTGTGCCAGGACTGCCCGCAGGGCTCTGGGGTCCTGGTGGTAGTAGTCTAGGCTGCCTTTCCCAAGGCTGGACCACAGGGGCCCCAGGAAACTGACACCTCATGTTTTCTAGAGTGGACTTGATGGATCCAGCAAGTTCTGGCCTTGTAATTCCTCCCCCAAGACAAAGATTTCAGGTTGTGCAAATGCTGTTAGCAAAGCAAAACTGTTGGGAGTGGAAACAAAATAGTGAGAGTGGCATCATGGGACTGGGAAGGATCATTTTTAATTTTGAGATGATTTTAGATTTACAGAAGAGGTGAAAAAACAGAGTTACCTTCTGCTACATTCCTGTTTTGCTAAGCTCTTACATTACCTTGTAACATCTGGATGTGTATCAGCATTAGGATACTAACCTCGCTACGAGATTATCTAACTATTTCACAGAACTTATCTGAACCTCACCCCTTTCCTATAAAGGCCCCTTTGCAGTCCAGGGCCCCTCTTCCCATCTGCCATCACGCCTCCTTGGGCTCCCTGCCCTTCCTTTCCTTTCATGAGTTTGAGACATTTAGTGTTAACTTATTTTGCAGAATGATTCTGGCTGGTTTGCCTGATGCCTTCTTGTGCTTGGGTGGAGGTTCTGCATCACTGGGAAGGGCTCCCCAGGCCACGTGCCCTTCTCCCTGCTTTGCGATGGGTCATGACGTCCATGTGTCTCCTCCGATGATCTTGGCCTTGACCACGGCAGCACATTCCCCACTGGGAAGCTAATATTTTAGCTTTGAGATAACGAAAGTCTTGCAGGAGAGACTGGAAGACTGTGCCCACATGCTCTGCATCCTTCAACTGCCTCTCACAAATCTCAACACCACTGGTGGGTCTCACGTGGCCATCACTCTCTAGTGGCGATGTTCTGTTTCCCTCATTCCTCCTGCATGCATCGATTGGAATTCTTCTGTGAGGATGTGTTGCCTCTTCGCCCACTTATTTGTGCCTCTACATCAGCGTGGACTGGCAATGTGTGTTTTATTCTTTGGGATATGATTCAACATGATCATTATTTATTCTTTGCTCAAAACTTTCCTGTGTTCTCAGTCAGAAACTCTTTCAGGCCAGCTTCTCTAACCTTGACTCATCCTTCCCATCTTCCTCTGAGCTTGTGTTCTGGGATACGAGTTGCTCCAGGCTCGTCAGCATTTTCCCTGCCCAGCCCTGGGGTCAGGCACTCCCCAAGGAGCCCTGAGCCTGGATCCTCTCAGTGGGGGTGGGAGACCTGAGACACCCTGTCACTGTGCCACCCCCAGGGCCTCCCCACCTTCACCCTCCTCAGAGAGCATCCACGAACCCGAGTAACTGCTAAGTATTTCGCTGGAAACCTATACTTCATCATCCCCTATTTGGATTCTTAAAATTAATTAGTAGGGAGATAAATATGTTATTCGCTTATAAATGACCAATTAGCTGTGTAAGTGCTAAGATATTTCCTAAGTGGAAAAGTGGAACCTACAGCAGACAATGAATTGCAATTCCTTGAAATATCCAGGATAGAAACTTGGTTTTGCCCATTGTTAGGAATCATAAGCTAGGCTGACGAGTCGCCCAAGCTTCCTTCCTAGGTCACCCAGACATGGTCCCCTTGGCACAGCAGGTGCTTCTGTTAATGCACTGAGAACACACCAGGCCGTGTATGAAAGTTTTAGTCTCGGCTCACATCTTAAACCAAGTGTGATCCCGTGGCCCTGAAGGCTCCTTTTCCCTCACCCCATTGATCCATTGTTGGCTAAGCTGTGATGGGCGCTGTGCCAAATCCTGGGGCCATGTCCTCTGGAGCCCTCAGCCCAGGATAGGAGTGGCCATGCCACCCAGGACTGGCTGCACAGTGTCACTGAAGAGACATCTACGGAATGAATGAAGGACATGAGTGTTTGGGGGGGACTGGCATCTGCACAGCAGTTCATGCACAAGTGTCACACACAGTCATGCTGACGACACCTTGCTTCTGTGGCGTGGAGGCACTTGCGTCTGTGCTTTGATGGGAATGTCGGGTCATGGGCAGCCGCAGGCTGATGGGTGGAAGCCTGCAGACTCTCAGAGAATGGGGAGAGGTGCCATCCCACGAACCTGCTCCTCTCCTTGTCTAAAATGTGGCTGTCAGGGCCCTTCCTGTGCTTTGGAGAAGTGGGGTCCCGGTGATGGCCCACGGCTGTTTTGGGGTGTGGGCCTCCTGGTGTGAATGAGTGCTTCCTCCCTCACGGTGTTGGGCACACTCAGGTGCTGGCACACTTGTGTCCTTGCTGCATGTGCTGGTGATGGAAAAGGCTGAGACCAGGGCAGGAGGGAGGAGGCGTGGGTGCCCAGGGCTGGAGGCCACAGTCAGGACGGGGGCACACGGCCAGGTGTGGAGGCTCCTGTCTGCCTGGGAACAGGTCTCCTCTGTCCTTGCCCCCTTTGCTGTTTTCCTCCCCACTGACCAATGCTGCACATTTTAAAAGTCTAGTACCTAGTTCTCTTTGAAACATCAGGTGAAAGAGGGTGCGTGGAGACTATAGGGAGTGAATCCAAAGGAAGAAGGACCGCAGATCAGAGAAAAGCCATCATGCAGACCAGAGGTGACACTCAGGGGACTCCAGGCGGGCACTTCAACACCACCTGCAAAAGTATATTGTGGGGATTTGGGCCACGTGGCTGCCTGGATGCCTCCAGTCCTCCGATATCTCTTTCTAGTCCTTCTCCTCTGCTTTAGATTCTATCAGTGCTCCGGGGCTCTTGACAAGAGGTGACTCATGTGAGTCTGATGTGTGCCTGGAGGTCTGAGCACGTGTACGTGTTGTGGAGTTAAGGGCTGGTGAGCGGGATCCTCACAACCTTTGGACAAAACGTGGGAGAGGAAAGCTCAGGACACACAGGTCGAGTCTGCCCTGTCTCTGAACGCACAGCCAATGCCATGCTGGCGGCACCTCAGAAAGAGGCAGCTGACTGTGGTTCTTCTACACGGCCACAGGAAGTCCATCTTCAAAATTTCATCAGAACCTGCAAGAACATGCTTAAGCTTCTGTGAACACCATACTGACAATTGACAATTGCTTCTGTGCTCAACTTCCAGCCCATCACAAATGGTTCATTGTGGCAAGAACTGGCAATGTGATGGGTATCTTCTCTTCGAGAGAGTGGTTTGTGTTCTGGGAAGTGGTACACACTCAAGTATTCAGCCACTCTGTGAATGCCTCCATCTGTCCTACCACCTTCCCTTAGCCCACCCACCGTCCACCAGCCCTCCCACATACTTTCCTGTTCCATTCCATTCATTCACCCCTCATCCATCTGTTTACCCACCCACCCACCCATCCATCCATCCCTCCATCCATCCTTCCCTCCATCCAACCATCCATATGGCCATCCATCTACCTACCCATCCATCCATCCACCCATCTGTCCATCCATTTGTCTGTCCATCCCTCCATCCATCCATCTCTCCAACTACCCACCCATCCATCCACCCCTCCATCCATCCATTCATATGTCCATCCCTCCATCCATCCACTCATCTCTCCATCCATCCATCCATCCATCCACTCATCCTTTCGTCAAGTGCCTACAATACACATCGGGGTGAGTTCCTTGCTCCAGGCAACTAAGACTTAACTGTTTTAGCAAGGGATTTTTAATTTGGAATGTCACTATGCCCACCAAATGATGACTTGTAATTATCCACATGGTGAACTGTGAACATAAAGTGAATTCAGAGTCACTGAACTCTGAGTGATCCCAAAAGTGCTGCACACACGCAGACACAGACACACTGATAAGCACTGAGAATTCCCACCATGGAACTGACACTAATTCCTTTTCTGTAAATAACTGGGCAAGACCTCTGGCCAAGGGGGAGTCCTTCCACTCCTGTGTGGCGCTGTTTGTCCCCTGCCCCTCACTGGCCTCGCCTTGCAGCAACTCCTCACAGTGTTTCCTGCAGGACCACAGGGAAAGAGGCCGCGCTCCTCAGCTGCCACATGTGGCATGGCACCTTGCCCAGGTCCCTCTGCTCCATCCACTGCAGAGGGGGCCCCTGCACTGTGAGTGGCTGCCTTGTGTGCTCCATGCTATGGAGCAGGGAGAGGCCAGGGGCTGCTCTGACTTTTGGTGGAAACAATTCCTGCGGAAGGCATCTGTACAGGGCTGCACATCCTGCAGGGCACATTAAAATCCCTGGTGGTCCTTCAGGTCACCACTGCTCTCCTATTGGCAGGAGCATTGGCTGGGCCCCTTCGTAGGGGACACAGCTAGTTCCCTGTGTCACCTGCAACCCACAGGTGCATCTGCCCCCATTTCTAATGCCCAGCCCCTTCTCTGCCCTCCCCTGATGACCACCATGGCCCCTTCATCCTCCATGTTTCTGTTCACCTCAACCTGCATCCATGAACTTGTGGACACGGCCACTGTCTCCCAAGAGCCTCACAGACTGGCAGGGGCATCTGGGAAAGTGTTACAGCAAAGTGCTGTGTGCAGAAGCTTTGATGATGCTGGGGAATCGGGAGCCTGTCCCCACAGTCGGATCATGTTTGTGCCATGTTTTCCTCTTTGACTCAAAGTGCACATCTTATTACCAGTAGTTCCTGCAAACATCCATTTATTTAAGCTCTACACTTGTTAGATATCAAGCAGACTTCCAGGGGCTCTATCTGTATTGGCGTAGATTCAAGAATGTCTAGAGCCTATATTTGTAACAGGAGACACTGCGTGTCAATCTAGTTTGGGTTCCCAATACAGGATGGGACCTAATGAACACATTCTGCTTGTGAGGACTTGGAACTTTCAGCTTCCCTGAGCCAGCCCTTACCTGTAAACAAAATAATTGCAGTTTTTCTGCTAAAAGTGTAAAAACTTTCTTGAGAGCTGCCTCGACATCCTTGTTCCTCAGAGTGTCCATGAGAGGGTTCAGGGTGGGGCTCACAGTGGAATAAAGCACAGCCACCACCTTGCCCATCCCAGGGGAGTATCTGGAGCCGGGGCTCAGGTGGGTGTAGATGATGGTGGAGTAGTACATGCTGACCGCGATGAGGGGGGAGGAGCAGGTGGAAAAGGCTCGCCTCTTCCCCTCGGCTGTACGCATCTTCAGCATGGTGGAGATGATGAAGCCACAGGACACCGTGGTAAGTAGGAAATACAGCACAGCAAAGAAGATGTCAGGCCATAACTGCCGTGATGTCATTCACGTACGTGCAGGAACAGGACAGCAGCAGCAGAAGGGGGATCTCACAGAAGAAGTGATCGATCACGTTGGACCCACAGAAGGTCAACCGTAAAATCAGGCAGGCATTGACTCCAGCACCGAGCATGCTGATGCCCCACACAGCCCCAGCCAGCACCACACACACCCTGGGGCTCATCATGGATCCATAGTGCAGAGGCTGGCAGATGGCCAGGTAGCAGTCATAAGCCACGGTGGTGAAGAGCAGTAATTCTGCTGCTAGAGACCACGTCAGGAAGTACACCTGGGCCACGCAGCCCCAGTAAGAGATGCCTCTCTTCTCTGCCACCAGGATCTCAAGCAGCTTGGGCACTACAGTGCAGGCACAGACGACATCAAAAACAGCCAAGTCGACCAAGAACAAGTACATGAGGGTGTGGAGCCTGGAGGTAAAGGCGATGGCTGCCACAGTGAGGGAATTTCCAGAGAGCGCCATGGTGTAGAGGGAGAGAAAATGGACAAAGAAGAGGACCTGGAGCTGTGGCGCTGCTGAAAAACCACGCAGGATGAATTCTGTCACCAGTGTCTGGTTACTCATGGCTGTGTGCATGATCTTTCAATCAGTTCACAGAGATTGAAGTTTCTTTCTTACTCCATAGTTTGACTAGAAAGAAAGGGTTTGTTAATATTGGTCAGTACAATTGATGCAAGGATTATCATCACCTTATTTTCATTTTCCATTTTCTCTAGGTCCTTATAATCTCTCTGCTTAAACAGCCATCACTCTGGACCCAATAGCCTCTGCTCAGCCCTGGAGGCCATCAGAAGCTACACATATTATTTGTCTTCAATAATGCTCTTCTCTTCATTTTATTCCTCCCAAATGAACATAGCTTTAAGTTTTTCTGCCTATTTCTTTTAAAATCCAAGCAGCATAGACTTCTGTAATGAGGAAGTAAAATACTCACCATCCTCCAAGGGCATGAGCATCTTTTCTGGGATTATGTCCTTTACTTCTTTTGACTCACTGGCTCTTCCCGCAAAGATATTTGGTAGTGATCTCTCCATGTCACTGACAGAATCACCTACCCTCTTTCGCATATGCATGGTCTTCCAACAGAAATGGGCATGAGGTATTCAGTCCTGAAAGCCTCAGTAATTTATTTCTGGCTAGGGACCTGGCTGGAGCCCACCACAGGTTTCCTGTGGTGCTCAGGATCCTGTCTCCATGTGGACCTCAACCTTGTCAGTCCCTCTGCTTGGACATGACTTTGATCCTTTCACCTTGGGTTGGGTGCGGGTCTCTGCTTTGCTGACTCTGCACTTCTCAGCCGTGGTCAAGCACATGCACTGCTCTTTCGGACCCTACAGTTGTTTTTCTCACTCATTTTTCTGACTTTACTCTGGAGAGACTATACTCTGGGAGATAAAATCAGATATCCCTGGGCCAACCAGAAATGTGCATGCATTTCTTAAGGAGGTACTCCTCACCCCTTGATGAGTCCAGTATCTAAGCCATGCCTGGAGTCACCCTCCCGTGAACCTCTCAGGTCCTTTTTCATTAGTTCCCTTCTCTTTTCTTTTATTCCTAGAGTTGAAATCGTGTAAGTGGCATGAACTCCTTTCCTCATATTATGCACCTCTCTTCTTCTCCGCAAAAAATAATACACCATCCTTCACATTGTCGTCTTAACCTCATTTCCTCTGGGAAGTGAGCTCACACAAGTTCAGCGCAGGTGTGCCCCGGTCATGATTCACAGACAAGCGTCACTCCATTTATGCTCTTGTACTTGTGTCTCCCGTTATGTGTCACCGTCAGGTCGCCAGCCAGCAACTGCACCGCAAACCCTACGGAGCATGGAAGCATTCATCACAGAGCCTGAACGCGTTCAGCACCACGGCCAGCGCCACGCCTCACCGCCTGCTATTCAGCACCACGGCCAGTACCCAAAACTCAGCCCCCTGCGCAGGGGCTTTTGTGTCAACGATGCGTCCCCTTGACAGAACGACGCCTGCAGCATCCTGTGTTGTGCTTGGCCCTCTTGCCTCTTCAGCTCCGTCCAGATACCCCTTCAGGGGATTGCTTCGGTGACTGAGCAGGGGTTCTCCTGTGTTGTAGCTGTAACTCCTGTATGTAGATTTAGGGAGCCTGCATCTAGGGGAAGCATTCCTCTTCATATGTTAGGTTTTTCCTCGCCTCCTTCATCTGATCTCTTTATCCGACAGTTAATCTCCATAACTTGGCAGCAGTTAAAATATTTACCCTCTTATATAGGCATATCTCAAGGGCAGAGAAATCTGAGCACATGTTCTAGGGTGGAGAATTGTCTTCTCTGGCCTTTAAGATGTCTGTTTGTCTTCTTTCTGATACCTCCCCAGGCTCCTAACCAGCACTTCTAAAGCAAAGTCTTTGTGGAGCACAGTTCTCAGCAAACAACTTCCCATATATACCTGGAGCTCAGGTGCAATTAAGTCAGAGTAAAGAGTGGAGCAGTGGAAACCATCAACACAATGAAAGGCAATCTACTGAGTGGGACAGGTTATTTGTAAATCATATATCAGGTAAGGGGTTAATATCCAAAATATATAGAGAGCTCACACAACTCAGTAGCAAAAAAAAACACATCTCTTTAAAAATGGGCTAAGGATCTGAATAGACGTTTCCCCAAAGACATATAGGTGGAAAACAGGTATATGAAAAGATGCTCTAAACATCAGGAAATGAAAATCAAACCACAATGACATATCACTTCACACCTGTTAGAATAGCCAATAATAAAAAGGGAGGAAATAAGTGTTGGTGAGAATACAGAGAAAAGGAAAGACTCGTGCACCAATGGTGGGAATTCAAATTGATGCAGTCACTATGGAAAGCAGTATGGAGGTTCCTCAAAATATTACAGATACAACTACCATATAATCCAGGAATTCCACTTTTCAGTGTGGGTATTTATCTGAAGCAAATGAAAACACTTACTCACAAGGTATGTGCACCCCCGTGATCAGCAATAGCCAAAATATGGATACAACCTACATTTGCATTGACAGATACCTGTATAAACAGTCAGCTGCCATATGATCTCATTTACATGTAAAATCTGAAAAGAACACAAGAAAGGAAATCCAAGCTCATAGATGAAGAGAACATATTGCTGGTTGTCAGATGTGGGGGATAGAAAATGGGCAAAATGTGTGAAGGGAGTCAGGAGGTACAGACATCCAGTTATACAATAAATATCACGGGGATATAATATACGGCATGGTGACTATGGTGAATAATACTCTACTGCATATTTGGAAGTTGCTAAAAGAGGAGACCTTTTAAGTCCTCATCACAAGAAACAAATCTGCAACTCTTTTTAGTGATGGATGTTAACCAGGTTTATGGTGGTCATTTTGCCATAAATACAAATATTGAATCATTATGTTGCATACTTGAAACTAATATAATGTTGTATGGTAATTAAACTTCACTAAAATAAATGGAATAGAGGCTGGAAAATTCATAACCCTGTAAGTGACAAGTAGTCCATACTTTGGCTTGGAGGCCTGTGGTTTTTCTGCCCTAACTACAGAGCTCTCCCACAGCAGTGTGAAAATAGCCACAGACTATTCTCAAATGAATGGGTGTAACTCTGTCCCAATCAAATTTTTTTTTTTTACAAAAACATGGGTGACCTGATTTGGGTGGTAGTTTGCAGACTCTTTATGTAGAAGAGGTGCCATACTCAAAATATAGAAAATACAATTCATTGTACAGAATACCCTGTGTGGAACTCAAGGTTTAATCATAGCAAGCCACAAATAACTACTAAGCATATTCGATATCCAAATTCAGTGCTAGGTGCCCTGAAGGCACAGCAACAATGTAAGACCACGTATCCCCAAGAAGCTCAGTGCTTCCCTAGGAAGCCAAGACTTGAACAGAATAAAGTGACAGAAATACTATACATCATACAAAGAAATGTTACAAGGATAGGCTTACATTAAGCGAGGGTCATTTAGGACTCTACTAGGGGAAAAAGTCAGATTATAGAACAGAATCAGGGTAAGCTAACAAAGTCACTACCCAATTTGGTGCTTAGGGGCCAGACGTCAAAGAGTCACTCAAGCTCTTCTCCTGTAGCTGTCGTGGAGGGACCTGTGGATGGTTTCCTGCCTTCCAGGGAGTCCATGCCCATGAACACAGACAGTGCTGCTGTGGGTGCGAGGTGGTGCGCCAGACCTGTGGGCATGTTTGCAGCCTGTTTTATTCTTTTACCCTTGCAGTAAACTTTTGTTTTTATTGAGATATAATTGACACATTATATTAGTTTCAACTGCACATCATGAAGATTCAGTATTTGTATCTATTTGTAAATGATTGCCACAGTAAGTCTAGTTAACACCTCTCACCACATATAAATACAATATTTCTTTCTTGTAATCTGAATTTTTTATCATTAATGTACAATTAATTAAACAACATGATGGTTACTAGATCCCCTGTATTATCAAGTCCTCCCCACATACCCCATTACAGTCTCTTGTGATATGAACTTTTAAGATCTACTCTCTTAGCAACCTCAAATATTCAATACAGTATTATTCACCATAGCCACCTTGCCATACATTACATCCCTGGTCATTTTTTTATAAATTGAAGTTAGGTTTTGACCACTTGCACCCATTTTGTCTGCCCCCATCCACCCCACCCCATCTCTGGCAATCTGATTTCTAAACAACCAATTCAGGAGACTATATATCCATGAGTTATGAAATTGACCCTATTTCTAAGCTCCTTGCATCTTCAGGATGTTTCCTACATCCTAGAAATTAGAGTGAGAAAATGATGAACAGCCAGAGAACACAGGCAAGCCTGAATCTGGTGCCAGAAGACCACGACCTCTCCCTGTGATCCTGGAGAGAGTCATGCTCAGGAACAATGAAAAGGAAACCGAAATAACGTGTATCATTAGATGATGAGAGCTGTACTGTGGGGGGGGCTCTCCTTTTCCTCTCCAGTAAAGCTGAAAAGGAGGCCAGAGCCATTTTCCATCTCCCTGATAGCTTTCTTATTGTGAAATATGTACATTTTAAAATTAAAAGGTCCAATGGAGGTTTAAATTGTACCCCGTGATATTAAGCTTTTGATTGCTGAGACATCCCTTTCAAAGACATCAATCCCAAATAAACACATTTCCAGCTACTCAAGCAGATAAGAGCCAGGCCACACCACCCATGATGACCCCCTTTTGGAAAGCCCCGGGTGACCTAGATAATCCGCTGCTGAAGTGACCTTACATCTCCCATTCTCACACCCTGATCCTGCTCTTCGGTGCGCCAATGAAGAGTGAACCTGGGAGACCCTAGGCCCCCACCCTAGATCCCTTACAGGCAGAGCCCCAAGTCCACACCTTCTTTTTCTGTACTCAAGGCCTTCTTTTGTGGTCCTGGGCATGCCATGCACCCTTCAGGATCTGAGAGTGGTAAACCTAGTTTTTTCAAAGTCGCCTGTGGTTGTGGCTGAGGTGCATCCTGCAATCATAACTGCAAGGGCAGGTCCAGCCCTAGGCGGGGCTCCCATCAGGAAAATGTCCAGGGCTCCCCACAGCATCATGGCTGCAGGTTCACGCCCCAGACATTCCTACCACTGGCATCTCCGTGAGCAGGCTGACAGCCCCTCCCAGCCCGAGTCCTACTGCCTGAGGCTCCAGCATCAGCCACAACCAAGGACCTATTTTCGGGTCTCTCCTCACCATTTTCCTTCCTTTCCTGCACACTGTTCATCTCACCAACATTTAACACAATTGAAAGGAAACCACACCTGCAGCAATGTTACAATGAGCGCGTCATCTCCTCACACACAGCATTCCTGCTGCTCATAGACTTCAGCTGAGAGGCCCAAACGCATAAAACGCTGGGTTGGTGGGAGAGGTAATGTGATTTCCTGGAAAGTGCAATTCAAGTAAAGCAACCTTCTCTGAAACAGGAAAAATAAAGGTGAAGAAGTGAGGGACAGGGTCATTTAAATATGTACACCCTCCAAAGTTCCAAATCAGGGGCAGGGGTGCCAATGCCACTTTCTCAGCCACAGGGCTGGGCTACACAATGAGAGGGGGCACGAAATGCAGGCAGACACACTGAGAGGAGGCCCTCGCTCGCCATGGAGGGCTAGGTGCCCAGGGTGGTCCTCTGTGGGACATCTGAGGACCCTGTGACAGTCAGAACCTGCGCACACAGGCGGAGCAAGTGCCTTTCACAGGAAACGTTCACAGCAGCTCACCTAAGTGCCAAATTTCCCTGTTTGCTTGATTCTGAGCCAGCCTTGGACGTTTGTCTACTCGGTGAGGAAAGAGCACCTGTTAGGACCCAGAGTGACCTTGGACAAGTGCCTGCCCTCTTCAGGCCTGTTTCTCCTAACAGGCACTGCCTGCAGAGGCTTAGGGGCCAGGCTCTCTTTGTTTCTCCAGCCCTCTGGTCCCCTGCGTCCACCATGCAGACACCCAGATCAGCCCTGGGAGGTGGACCCTCCACTGCACTCAGCCTCTAGGGGAGACAGAGGCAATACCTCAAACCCATGCACTGTCAAGTCCAGAGCGACCCCGGGCACTTCGGGGTGTGTGTGACCTTCTCAGTATCCAGAGGAGGAGAGTTGGTAAGACTTTTACCTGGATTTGGAGATCGAGGTGCTGGAAGGCCTATGGCAGTGTCCAGTAGGATCAAGGAAACATGGAATGTGGCTGCAAAGAGCAGCGGGGAACTGCAGGCTCCCGAGACTGGGGTGGTTTGGCCCACGCCAGGAGGACTGGGTGAGTCTCCCTCAGGTGAAAGTCAGACGCTTGACTCAAAGGCAGACTTTGTTTCTCCCATCATGGAAATTTAAGTACAGTTCAGACCAAAAAGCTCAGGCCAAGAACTGACTTATTCATCTGAGGGACAAACAGCAAACAGAAATGCCTTCTCCAGAGTATTTTTTCATATTATTTGATATGGATCATTTTACAAAGAATGGAAAAATTTAAAGCAGTAATCTCATCAAATATAATTCTACATTATTTTATAAACTTGACTATAGCTATAAGAGGCACAAAGAGATGATTGCATATCACAATTTAACTCTGACAATTAATGGAATATTTAATGCAATCCTTTTGAGATAAGAATGGTTCAACATTACCTCTTTGATATTACAAGCAGATATTTCTAAATTTAACTTTTTGTTATCCTTGTTGATTTCTGAGGGGACATTCTTACCTTATCTCAAAGGTGTTGTTCTTAGTAACTCTGTAAGTGGAAAGTTGAGGCGCACTGGTGAAGTTTTATTTACCGCTAATTGTGCAAGTACGAAAGGAAAATTAGCCACCCACTCCAAGACCATAAACTCAACTGCATAATACTGATATCTGCTAACATATAAATAAAGAATAAACACCAGGTCATGAGTGAACGACTATGCATCTATGACTGGTTGAGCAGATCCAATTTTCTTAGGAATCCATAAACAAATTACTGCAAGTCTCACATCATCCCACTGACAATGACACAAACATACAAGTTCAAGAACATAGATCATTGGTTCTTGCCTTTATGGTTGGTCACTGGCTCTTAGGGGGACGAGTATGCCTCACTTTTTAGGCTGCAAAATTAAAGACAGAAAAACAGAGTATGCCAGACAGTTTCCAGAATACGTGAAATAAGACAATCAATGGACTTGTAAAGATGAACAGGGCCTTTAAGGAGGCACTTCACAGATCCATGAAGAGACTGGGAAGTGGCCTCTTTTATCGAGCTTCCTAGTGCAGTGAGAGCTGTCACCACGGAGAGTCATTCATCCCAGGCGACCTGAGGAATGTGTTACCTCAGCGCTGCTCAGTTTCTGATGCTGCCAGGCTCGCACTGACAGCTCTCCTTGGTGACACACTGTCCTTTCCAGATACCTAGCCCATTGACTCTAGGCCACCACATCTCCCAAGCATTCAGAAGCTGGGCAAACCCACCATCCACGATTATGCCCACTTTTTAAATTTAAATAATGTTTTCTTCTTAATTACATATATTTGACTTTTCTTCTATTGCTAAAAATTAGATGGGATGAACTACAGAGGAGTAAAAAGAGCAAAAGTCAATTTGCCCATAACCCTAATACCTATTGACACTGTTTTGCCTGTGTTTTGTTTCATTGTGGTTACAATCTGTTGTGTCTGTTTTTCCAAATGACAGTGGAAGTTGCAGTTCTGATAAGAATATAGGGCATCTTAATGCTAAAAGGTCCCACTTCTCCAGGAACCCATATATATCAACAAAGAAGGGGGCAACAAGCAATGTCTTTAACAAAACTAGGAGACAGAGAAAATCCCAAACCCCAATTTCTGTATAAATTACATACCCATCAGAACTGACAAGAGAATTCACCTGACGTCACAGGTAGAAAAAAATCTCCAACAAAATTCATGCCCAGAAGTAAAGGGCCCTGTCCTGAGTGGAAATTGCAAAGTGCAAATCTGAGGAAAAAAAATAAGCATGAATGGGGTGGTGGAGTGGCAAGGGGGCTGGGGGCATCACTCTTGGTGACAGCAACCGGCTGTAAAATAAATGAGGACAGGGAGCTGGTAGTAGGGGTGCCCACCCCCAATCAGCTACACAGAGGGGCCATGTATTAAAGAAACTGTTCTTCCTATGAGCTCAGAAACTGGGACAATTACCCCTTACCCCTATAATAGCCCCCACAGGAGATATTCATCTGTTATTACCTGCAGCAAAAAAATCCAACCATTGTAATATGGACTAATAATAAGGCTTCAATGTCTAGAAAGATAGTCTCTAAGGAGAGGCCTGAATAAAAGAGAAAAGAAATTTCAGTGCAGATAAAGAAAAACCATCCTAGTGGGTTGACATGATACAGAGGACATTATAACCCAACTTTCCAGTATTAATTTAAAAATAAACAACAAAGAATTTGCAACTCTCAAGAAATACCTAAGAGGACAATAAAATAACATAGTAGAAATGTATGAACAGCCTGGGGAGGTGACTGGTAGAGTTTAGAGTTAAATAGAAAAATAAGACAACTTGGCAAATTAAATAAAACTTAATTGACACAAGACAGAAACATAAGAGATAAAAGAGACAAGACAGAACTCAGCGAGAGACACAGAGGAAACAATAAGAAAAGTGAAAACATTAAACACAAATAAATACAGAGATAAAAATGATTAGATGGAAAGACATAGGTCTGGAAGAAAGGCACTGGCTATCTGACAGACAACAGACACATCCCTGGAACTCTCAGAGGAAAAAGTGAAAACAATAAACCAAAATACTTTAAAATGTAATCTAGCACCTCTGCTTATGTTAGGATGAAGTAGCTTGTGGCAGACCAGTATTTATCCCAATGACATCATATAAAATATATGAATTTTACATAGAAAATTCATATAAAATATAAAATACAAGAATGACTTATCTAAGGGCATCCAGTTCCCTCTGAAGCAATGAAGACCAGAGAAGTTAAAATGCCAGGGAAAGGAACTTTGGAGGAATTCACAGCCAAGAACTTTAAAATAATTTTAATAAGTGTATTAAAGAAAATAGAGACACCATGGACAGAATAAATGCATTAAAAAGATGAGGATTTTCATAAGAGAAATAAAATATTTAAAAAATCAAATGGAAATTCCAGAACTGTAAAATACAGTATATCTGAAGTCAATGACTGTACATGAATCTCCTTGCAGATCGGACACAGCAGAGCATAAGATCAGAGAACTAAAGATGAGCAGACAGAAGATACTCCCATGGAACCGAGGAGAGAAAAAATAGAAAATTCATCAAAGAGTGAGGGGGGCATAGTGAACATGTCTGATGCATGTGTGATTGGAATCCCACAGTAAGAGAGGAGCAGGGGGGGAGGAGAGAGAAGCCATGACTAAACAGGCAATGAAGAGCTTCTTAAAACAAAGGAAAACATCAGTTCAAGAAATTTCACCTTTCTCTTGAGGGTGAGACTTCTGGAATGGTGGCGTGAGGAGCATTTAATTGGTGAAAATTATAGTAACAAACAAGTTATCCGGAAATTGTCTTAAGGTTACAGAGCAAATGGAAAAACATCTATGCAAGAAAATCTGTTGTGTCATGGCAGAAACAGTGAAAGCATGTTGAGTCGTGACCGTCCCCGCTCCCGACCCAGCCCGGTGTGAGGAAGCTCTGCTCTAGGTGAGAACGGTCCAGAGTGTGGGCCCCTCTGCCCTGCCCCCAGCGCACAGTCTGCAGCCATGGCTTCATCTCAGGAGGGAAAGCCTGTGACGTTTCTCGCCATCCTCCAGCTCCATGTTGCACAGTCTCTATATCAGCAGCAGCTGAGCAGACTGAGAGCAACCCCTACACAGGACGGAAGCTCTAGCCAAGACAGAGCAGGACAGAAATGCTAGTCCCCAGTTCCTTCCAGAGCAGCTCACTCAGAGGGTAGAAGTTCCATGTTGGAAGGAGCAAGCCAAGAAGACTAGGGGCTCCCAACCCCACCAGGGCCCCACTTGAAGAGAAGGAGTGTCCCTTGGGAAGAAGTGGGCTGCTGACCCCACTGAGCCCGCTCCCAGCTCCAGCACAGTGGTGCAGAGACTCTACCCGGGACATAAGAACAGAGAGCTCCACAGCTCTCCCTAAGGGGACTGGTTTAATTTGGAAAAGAGTGTGGTTAAGTTCATACCTAGGGATGTTGTCAAAAACAATGGACATTTTAAGGGTAAGCAATTAACAGCAGCTGTTACATCCATGACACTAGTGGCAGAAAGCAAAATGGTAGATCAGCTAGAAATTTAATAGCCAAACCAGACAAAAAGACAGTAAGAGCTTTCCTGGGGTTAGAGCAACCCTCAAAGACTGGCAACAGCCCGCCCTTGCAAAGAAGTGAGCACGACTTTAATTGGATTAAGCTGCTGTTGACAAAAACAGTAGAGCATAACAGGTATAGAGTTTCAGCTCAGGAAAATGAAAAAGTTCTAGACACAGAGTGGTGATGGTTGCACAACAATATGAATGTACTCAATGCCACTGAATTGTACCCAAAAATGGTTAAAATAGTAAATTGTACATTATGTTACGTTTCTCTTACCACAGTAAGAAATAGCAATAGAGCAGTCATCCAGCAGTTGGTGGAGGCCGGCAGCTGGGCTTGATGTCAGCAGAGGCAGGCCAGCCAAAAGCTTATGAAAGAGAGTGCGGCTAAAGCCAAACTCACCCTTAGTAGTAAGTGAGACTACGCATACGCCCGAGACCTCTGTCCCCGAGCAGTGACATCACAGGCCATGCACCGCGGGTGACAAAGACCCCAATGAACTGCTACAGGCAAGTCATCAAACCAGAAAGCAAAACAAAAGCAATGCCAAGCCTCAGGGAAGGGGTCAGTATCCAGAGTTGCCACAGTACACAGCTGACCTTCAGCAACATGGGACTGAACCATACAGGTACACTTACACATGGATTTTTTTCAATAACTATATTGGAGAATTTTTTGGAGATTTGCAACAATTCTTAAGAAGTCAAAAATGAACCCCGAGTAGCCTAGAAATACCAAAAAAGTTAGGTAGGCCACTAATGCATACAGCATATGTAGATTTAGTCTGTGTTATCATTAACTATCAAAAAATCAACAATGGTCTATTATTGGTTAAGTTTTGGGGAAATCACCACTTATATACAGATTTTTGACTGTGTGGGGTTCCAGCACACCTAACCATCTCATTGTTCAATGGTCAACTATATTATCTAAAATGTTGCTTTCAACAAAAAATGTTTGAGACCTGCAAAGAAACAGGAAAATGTGACCCATGCACAGGAACAAAAACAACAACACATGCCAGACACTGACTGTGGGGTCCAACTGTTTGGCTTAGCAGACAAAGGCTTCATAGCAGCTACATGCGTATTGTTCAAAGAATTACAGAAAACCATGTAGGAAGAGTTTAAGAAGGCATCACAAGGTCACATTAGATACAGAAGATCAAAGACAGGAATTATTTTTAAAAGAACTGAATGGAAATATTGTAGTTAGAAATACACTAACTGAAATGTGAAATGTACTAGAAGGACTGAACCACAGAAATGAACTGGAGGAGAAACAACTAGTGAACTTGCAGACAGATTGATAGAAATTATGCAATCTGGAGAACAGAGAGAAAAAGAATGACAAAAAATGAACAGAGCCTCAGAGACATATGGAACAGCATTAAACATATCAATGGAGGGGTGGAGCCAACATGGCGGCGTGAGTAGGACAGTGGGAATCTCCTCCCAAAAACATATATATTTTTGAAAATACAACAAATACAACTAATCCTAAAAGAGAGACCAGAAGACACAGGACAACAGCCTGACTACATCCACACCTGCGAGAACCCAGCGCCTCGCGAAAGGGGTGAGATACAAGCCCCGGCCCCGCGGGAGCCGAGCGCCCCTCCCCCCAGCTCCCGGCGGGAGAAGAGCAGGCAGAGCGGGAGGGAGACGGAGCCCAGGACTGCCGAACACCCAGCCCCCGCCATCCGGGCCAGAGCGCACACACAGTGCGTGCCCAGGGGGCCCTGGATACTGGGGGAACAGGGCAGCAAGACCTCTGAGCGGGTGCCGAAGCTGATGCCCCTGTGACAAAGAAAAGCGGGGGCTTTTTGAAAGTCTTAAAGGGACAGGGACTTAACAGCTGGACGGAAACAGCATAGGTCACAGCCCAGTGGCCGGAAATTACAGGGAAAACTGGCGCACTAACCCCCTGGGCAACATCTCTGAGACCCCTCACGGAGGTAAACAGCCAAACAGCACCCCCGTCCATTACCCCTCCCGGCGCTGCGAAAGCAGAGAAACAGCCTAAGGCAAAACACACCCACAGAAAGGCAGAAAGGAAAATTCTTACACTTCGGCAGGGCAAGACACAAAGACCCAGCCTACACGCAATTACACAACACAAGCCACTAGGGGTCGCAGTTGTCCCAGTAAAGAAAGGCCAGTAGCAAGTGAAAAGTTTGGCCCTCCCAGCTGACAGCCAATAGCACCTGTCAACATGAACAGGCAGAAAAATATGATCCAGACAAGACTAACCCAGACAGCCTCGGCATCTGCTACATCTTCCCCTGAGAAGTAACCTGGGCAGATACATTTAACCAGTCTTCCTGAAAAAGAATTCAAAAAAAAACTCATAACCATGTTGATGGACTTGCAGAGAAATATGCAAGAACTAAGGAAGGAGAATACAGAAATAAAACAAGCTCTGGAAGGACTTCAAAACAGAATGGACGAGATGCAAGAGACCATTAATGGACTAGAAAACAGAGAAGAGGAACGCAGAGAAGCTGATGCAGAGAGAGATAAAAGGATCTCCAGGAATGAAAGAATTTTAAGAGAGCTGAGTGACCAATCAAAAAGGAATAATATATGCATCATCGGAATACCAGAAGAAGAGACAGAAAAAGGGATAGAAAGTGTCTTTGAAGAAATAATTGCCAAAAACTTCCCCAAATTAGGGGAAGAAATGGTCTCTCAGACCACAGAGGTACACAGAACTCCCATGACAAGGGATCCAAGGAGGGCAACACCAAGACACATAATAATTAAAATGGCAAAGATCAAAGACAAGGACAAAGTATTACAGGCAGCCAGAGAGAAAAAAAAGGTTACCTACAAAGGAAAACCCATCAGGCTATCATCAGACTTCTCAACAGAAACCCTACAGGCCAGAAGAGAATGGCATGATATACTTAATGCAATGAAACAGAAGGGCCTTGAACCAAGGATACTGTATCCAGCATGATTATCATTTAAATATGAAGGAGGGATTAAACAATTCCCACATAAGCAAAAGTTGAGGGAATTTGCCTCCCACAAACCAACTCTACAGGGCATCTTACAGGGACTGCTCTAGATGGGAGCACTCCTAGAAAGAGCACAGAACAAAACACCCAACATATGAAGAAGGGAGGAGGAGGAATAAGAAGGGAGAGAAATAAAGAATCATCAGACTGCACTTATAGTAGCAGCTCAACAAGCGAGTTAAGTTAGACAGTAAGATAGTAAAGAAGCTAACCCTGAACCTTTGGTAACCACAAACTTAAAGCCTGCAATGGCAATAAATTCATACCTTTCAATAATCACCCTAAATGTAAATGGACTGAATGCACCAATCAAAAGACACAGAGTAATAGAATGGATAAAAAAGCAAGATCCATCCATATGCTGCTTACAAGAGACTCACCTCAAACCCAAAGACATGCACAGACTTAAAGTCAAGGGATGGAAAAAGATATTTCATGCAAACAACAAAGAGAAGAAAGCAGGTGTTGCAATTCTGGCATCAGACAAAACAGACTTCAAAATAAAGAAAGTAACAAAAGACAAAGAAGGACATTACATAATGATAAAGGGCTCAGTCCATCAAGAGGATATAACCATTATAAATATATATGCACCCAATACAGGAGCACCAACATACCTGAAACAAATATTAACAGAACTAAAGGAGGAAATAGAATGCAATGCATTTATTCTAGGAGACTTCAACACACCACTCACTCCAAAGGACAGATCCACCAGACAGAAAATAAGTAAGGACACAGAGGCACTGAACACACTAGAACAGATGGACCTAACAGACATCTACAGAACTCTACATCCAAAAGCAACAGGATACACATTCTTCTCAAGTGCACATGGAACATACTCCAGAATAGACCACTTACTAGGCCAAAAAAAGAGCCTCAGTAAATTCCAAAAGATTGAAATCCTACCAACCAACTTTTCAGAACACAAAGGCATAAAACTAGAAATAAACTGTACAAAGAAAGCAAAAAGGATCACAAACACATGGAGGCTTAACAACATGCTCCTAAATAATCAATGGATCAATGACCAAATCAAAATGGAGATCCAGCAATATATGGAAACAAACGACAACAACAACACTAAGCCCCAACTTCTGTGGGATGCAGCAAAAGCAGTCTTAAGAGGAAAGTATATAGCAATCCAAGCATATTAAAAAAAGGAAGAACAAGCCCGAATGAATGGTCTAATGTCACAATTATCGAAATTGGAAAAAGAAAAACAAATGAGGCCTAAGGTCAGCAGGAGGAGGGACATAATAAAGATCAGAGAAGAAATATATAAAACTGAGAAGAATAAAACAATAGCAAAAATCAATGAAACCAAGAGCTGGTTCTTCAAGAAAATAAACAAAATAGATAAGCCCCAGCCAGACTTATTAAGAGGAAAAGAGAGTCAACACAAATCAACAGTATCAGAAACGAGAAAGGAAAAATCACGACGGACCCCACTGAAATACAAAGAATTATTAGAGAGTACTATGAAAACCTATATGCTAACAAGCTGGGAAACCTAGGAGAAATGGACAACTTCCTACAAAAATACAACCTTCCAAGATTGACCCAGAAAGAAACAGAAAATCTAAACAGACCAATTACCAGCAACGAAACTGAAGCGGTAATCAAAAAACTACCAAAGAACAAAACCCCCGGGCCAGATGGATTTACCTCGTAATTTTATCAGACATACAGGGAAGACATAATACCCATTCTCCTTAAAGTTTTCCAAGAAATAGAAGAGGAGGGGATACTCCCAAACTCATTCTATGAAGCTAACATCACCCTAATACCAAAACCAGGCAAAGACCCCACCAAAAAAGAAAACTACAGACCAATATCCCTGATGAACATAGATGCAAAAATACTCAACAAAATATTAGCAAACCGAATTCAAAAATACATCAAAAGGATCATACACCATGACCAAGTGGGATTCATCCCAGGGATGCAAGGATGGCACAACATTCGAAAGTCCATCAACATCATCCACCACATCAAAAAAAAAGAAAGACAAAAACCACATGATCATCTCCATAGATGCTGAAAAAGCATTTGACAAAGTTCAACATCCATTCATGATAAAAACTCTCAGCAAAATGGGAATAGAGGGCAAGTACCTCAACATAATAAAGGCCATCTATGATAAACCCACAGCCAACATTATACTGAACAGCGAGAAGCTGAAAGCATTT
Source organism: Manis pentadactyla (assembly GCF_030020395.1). NCBI lineage: Eukaryota > Metazoa > Chordata > Mammalia > Pholidota > Manidae > Manis > Manis pentadactyla. The sequence goes on along the minus strand of NC_080026.1, from coordinate 140,746,361 downwards.
TCTCTGAGATCGGGAACTAGACAGGGATGCCCACTCTCTCCACTGTTATTTAACATAGTACTGGAGGTCCTAGCCACGGCAATCAGACAAAACAAAAAAATACAAGGAATCCAGATTGGTAAAGAAGAAGTTAAACTGTCACTATTTGCAGATGACATGATACTGTACATAAAAAACCCTAAAGACTCCACCCCAAAACTACTAGAACTGATATCGGAATACAGCAAAGTTGCAGGATACAAAATCAACACACAGAAATCTGAGGCTTTCCTATACACTAACAATGAACCAATAGAAAGGGAAATCAGGAAAACAATTCCATTCACAATTGCAACAAAAAGAATAAAATACCTAGGAATAAATCTAACCAAAGATGTGAATCACCTATACTCTGAAAACTACAAGTAACTCTTAAGAGAAATTAAAAGGGACACTAACAAACGGAAACTCATCCCATGCTCATGGCTAGGAAGAATTAATATCGTCAAAATGGCCATCCTGCCCAAAGCAATATTCAGATTTGATGCAATCCCTATCAAATTAACAGCAACATAATTCAATGAAATGGAACAAATAATTAAAAAGTCAATATGGAACCACCAAAGACCCCAAATAGCCAAAGCAATCCTGAGAAAGAAGAATAAAGTAGAGGGGATCTCACTCCCCAACTTCAAGCTCTATTATAAAGCCATAGTAATCAAGACAATTTGGTACTGTCACAAGAACAGAGCCACAGACCAATGGAACAGACTAGACAATCCAGACATTAGCCCAGACATATATGGTCAATTAATATTTGATAAAGGAGCCATGGACATACAATGGCGAAATGATAGTCTCTTCAACAGGTGGTGCTGGCAAAACTGGACAGCTACATGTAGGAGAATGAAACTGGACCATTGTCTAACCCCATATACAAAAGTAAACTCAAAATGGATCAAAGACCTGAATGTAAGTCACGGAACCATTAAACTCTTGCAAAAAAACATAGGCAAAAACGTCTTAGACATAAACATGAGTGACCTCTTCTTGAACATATCTCCCCGGGCAAGGAAAACAACAGCAAAAATGAACAAGTGGGACTATATTAAGCTGAAAAGCTTCTGTACAGCAAAAGACACCATCAATAGAACAAAAAGGAACCCTACAGTATGGGAGAATATATTTGAAAATGACACATCCGATAAAGGCTTGACGTCCAGAATATATAAAGAGCTCACACGCCTCAACAAACAAAAAACAAATAACCCAATTAAGAAATGGGCAGAGGAACTGAACAGACAGTTCTCCAAAAAAGAAATACAGATGGCCAACAGACACATGAAAAGATGCTCCACATCGCTAATTATCAGAGAAATGCAAATTAAAACTACAATGAGGTATCACCTCACACCAGTAAGGATGGCTGCCATCCAAAAGACAAACAACAACAAATGTTGGCGAGGCTGTGGAGAAAGGGGAACCCTCCTACACTGCTGGTGGGAATGTAAGTTAGTTCAACCATTGTGGAAAGCAGTAAGGAGGTACATCAAAATGCTCAAAACAGACTTACCATTTGACCCAGGAATTGCACTCCTAGGAATTTACCCTAAGAATTCAGCAATCAAGTATGAGAAAGATCAGTGCACCCCTATGTTTATCGCAGCACTATTTACAATAGCCAAGAATTGGAAGCAACCTAAATGCCCATCGATAGATGGATGGATAAAGAAGATGTGGTACATATACACAATGGAATACTACTCAGCCATAAGAAAAGGGCAAATCCTACCATTTGCAGCAACATGGATGGATCTGGAGGGTATTATGCTCAGTGAAACAAGCCAAGCGGAGAAAGATAAATACCAAATGATCTCACTCATCTGTGGAGTATATGAACAAAGGAAAAACTGAAGGAACAAAACAGCAGCAGAATCACAGAACTCAAGAATGGACTAACAGGTACCAAAGGGAAAGGGACTGGGGAGGATGGGTGGGTGGGGAGGGATAAGGGAGGGGGAGAAAAAGGGGGGTATTAAGATTAGCATGCATGGGGGGGTTGGAGAAAGGGGAGGGCTGTACAACACAGAGAAGACAAGTAGTGATTCTACAACATTTTGCTATGCTGATGGACAGTGACTGTAAAGGGGTATATAGGGGGGACCTGGTATAGGGGTGAGCCTAGTAAACAAAGTATTCGTCATATAAGTGTAGATTAATGATAAAAAAAAAAGCAGTTCCTGTGTGGTGACCTCCAATGAGTTCTACACAATGATATAAAGGGCATATGAAAGTGTAGGCAAAGGGTCTGTTTGTGTTTATACAGAGGATCAAAGCCTAATTGGGCTACCCCGAAAGAACTAAGATACAATATGAAAAAGAACTTCCAACATCAGCACTCTCTGGAAGACTCATGCCAGTAGATGATCATCAAAAAACCCCAACAAAGATCCACGCACTGCTACAGCTGTAGATGCACTCATCCCACCAGCTCCTGGACTTGCCATGGGAATGAGGAAGGAGATATCCAAGCTGGCCTGTGCATACAGTAAAACAACAAATTTGACTGGATCTTATACTGTTGGAACTCAACCAAGAATTAGGAGAAGTGCAAATTGTAGCACTCCAAAATCTTACAACTACAGACTATCTACTGTTAAAAGAACATATGGGATGTGAACAGTCCGCAGGAATGGTTTGTTTTTATTGGTCCGAATTCTCTCAGACTGTTCAAGCTCAGTTGGACAATATCCACCATATCATAGATAAGTTTTCACAAATGCCTAAGGTGCCTAACTGGTTTTCTTGGTTTCACTGGAGATGGCTGGTAATTACAGATATGCTTTGGTTATATAACTATACTCCTATTATGCTAATGTGTGTGTGCAATTTAATTAGTAGCCTAAAACCTATAAATGCTGAAGTTACTCTACAAGAAGATATGTCAAAGAAATAATCAATCTTCCCAGGTTTTCTTCCGCCTGCTACTTCTATAGCTTTTCTTCTTCCTTCCTAATTACAACCCTTAAATAGAATTCATGCCACATATCGAATTTACCGAGTATCATAATTCTTCCAAGTGGTAAAGATACCTCAAGACAAATGCTGGGCATAGAAGCCACAGTGCATAAATATGCAAAGAAGTAAAAAGCTAACCTTTTCAAACAATAAGGCTTCTCTCTCACTTACCAACTTTACATTTCCCTGTATGGCCCCGGAAGATGACTGGTTAGCCAGAGACGGGTAAGATTCCTCAAGGGAGGAACAACCTAAGACAGGCACAGTCGCAGGGGGGCCATCAGGTGAGAAATTGGGGATCAACAGAGGTGAGGCTTAGAACCTCACCCCCCCGTTCTGAGAGAAATCTTCTGCATACGTGGATGTTTTATTGCCCTTGTCTAGCTTGGATTAACACATAGTCTACAGGCACACACCTGATCATCTACATTTGCTCTCTTACAACACTAAACTATGTTTTCTACCTTTATCCTGTATCTACCTACCACTTCAGCATTTTATTAAAAATAATAATAATAAAGAGAGAAATGTGGTATCCACATATAAATCAAGTATAAAAATCAAATGAATATTCATATTTGAACTGACTGTTTATAGTTCATAATGCATGAGCAAAACCGAAAGCTTCTGTGATGACTGCCCTTGTACTGTTCACCATGTAACTTATTCATTATGTAAGAATTTGTTCTCCATGTAAGAACTTGTTCATTATGCTTCAGAATATTGGAGACTGATGAAAATTAGGCTTGGGGTGGATTAATGATTGTGCATTGGGCATTGACCACCCCCCATACAGAATTTTATTATTGTTAACAACCATTTGATCAATAAATATGAGAGAGGCCCTCACAAAAAAAAAAAAAATATATATATATATATATACACTTCCAATTGTAAAATAAATAAGTAACTGGGATGTAATGTACAGCATAAGGAATATAGCCAAAATATTGTAACAACTTGGTATGGTGATAGCTGGTACCTAGAATTATCATGTACGTAAATGTTGAATCACTGTGTTGTACACCTGAAACTAATGTAATACTGTGTGTCAACTACCCTTCAATAAAAAATAATTATCTAAAAAAAAAACATATCAATGTATGCACAATGGGAAACTAGAAGAGGAGAGGAAGAACGGACAGAAGAAAGAGGTCCCAGCCTTCAGCTTTGTGGGCATGTACCTCACAAGGTTCGATGGAAAAGCCTGTTCTAGCCCAGAATGTGGTGCCCACCTGCACCTCAGCCTCACTGGGTGCAGCCCCCTCCAGAACGGCTCTCCTCAGACACCTACATAGACGCCAGGACCAGCAACTCGGACATGACTGGGGCAGGATGGGGGTGTTAAGGCAACACCTGTGTCTGAGCTGCTCTTTGCCACTAGGAGCCTCTCATGGTCTGCTCTTCATGAAGCATTTGACATCCTCAGTAGATCTTGAAATCATGGTTTTTTTCATGTATGTTGTCTATTTGTGTTGTTGTTTATGGCTGTGGGATAAATGTATATCCTAGTACTCCATTTTAACTAGAAGCCAGCATGGCTTCTTTTATAACACTGAAAAAGTGAATGATTGAATGCCTAATAGCAGTTTTGTGAGCCACTGAGCACACTAGTATATTTTCGCCTTGATTCTGTATATTTTCTTACATTTTTGAGACAGTGAACCTGAGATCTGGCAGAGAATAAGACATGAACCCCATGGTCTCTCTGGCTAAATGCCTGGGAAGCTTTTTGGGAGAAACTGACAAGTGATTCTAAAACTCATGTGACAGTTCCCACTATAGTGCTGGACTTGCTGGCCAAACCGCGACCATTTGAATATCAGAGAGAATCTCAACTTTAGTGTGTTGGGACAAATGCAGTGAATGGAAATCCTTTCATATTCATAATGAGACTCAAGAAGCAAAACGTTGTATTCTGCAAGCAATAGATAATTATAGTATAAAAGGGTGGCGGAAATGAGACACGTGTGAATTTTGAAGTAGCTTTATTTCATAGGGATTTAGATATACGAGAGTTTTCCACAGCCAGATGTACCAGAGAGAGACCCGGAAAGAAAACGTGACCCTCACTATGTCTACGTGTCTGCAGTGAGGCCAAGGCATCCAGACCTGATGGGGACAGGAGTTGTGCTGACATCACATATCACATGTAGCTTGTCACACAGGACAGTCATGGGGCACAAAACCTCCTGCCAAAGCCAGGAAGACAGTGAGCCCCTGGCAGGAAGCAGCCCTAGGAAGAGGCTGGGTGCTTGGGCCCGAGCATCCTGGGCACTGCCATCAGACCAGGGTCTGAAAAATCAGAGGGCGGGAAGCTCAGACTGGCGACACTTCTGGTTGCTAAGGGTAGTTTTCCTTTTCAGGACTACGCAGTGAATGAAACCCTAGATAAATATGAAATAAAAATGGAAAAGATGAAAAGGCAACCACATGTACAACATCAAGAATTTTACAGCAGGTTCAAGCATGGTGTAGCATGTGTGTCATCACTGTGACAATTTGGCCATGTTTTATTGCTTGTGTGGCCTGAGACATTTAAAGGGACTTACATTGAAATGCACTTGTATTTGTGCTTTAGCAAACAGTGGGATTTGATGAAATGAGTCTAAGAAATATTTTAGTGGTGAAGAGAACTGAATGTGCAAATGGTTATTCTATTACTGTGCAAGGCTTAGCAAACATTTAAGGTTAATGAATCACTTTTAAATAAAGTACAAAGAGTGACCACTTTCTACATATGGAGCCCTTTGGACAAACTTGAGTGGGATTTCTCAGGCTGTGGTCCCATTGCTTCTGAAGTTCAGACCTTTTGCATCCTCTTCACGAGTCACTTGGTGAAGAACAGCAAGAGTTTTCTAAGGGATGCTTTGAATTCCTTGTTTCTCAGGGTGTAAATAAGGGGGTTGAGAGTGGGAGTCACAATGGTATACAGTACGGCAACAGCCTTGTCCAGGAGCCCAGCAGACCCCAGGCCCGGGCGGATGTAGGTGTAGAGCACGGTGGAGTAGTACACAGAGACCACCACGAGGTGGGAGGAGCAGGTGGAGAAGGCCCTCCTCTTGCCCTCTGCTGAGCGGATACGCAGGATGCTGGCGATGATGAAGCCGTAAGAAGACATGGTGAGCAGGAAGTTCATCCCGGAGAGGAACATGTCAGCAATGATGGTCATCACATCGTTAATGAAAGTCGGGCTGCAGGAGAGCAGCAGCACCGGTGGGACCTCACAGAAGAAGTGTGCAATTAGCTGGGGGCCACAGAAGGACAGACGCAGCACCAGGCCTGTGAGCACGAAGGCATTGAGTGACCCTATGGACCACACAAAGATGGCCAGGGTGAGGCAGACCCTCACGCTCATCAGGGCACCATAATGCAGAGGGCGGCAGATGGCCAGGTAGCGGTCGTAGGCCATGGCGGTGAAGAGAAGCAGCTCCGAGCTCAGCGACCAGGTGAAGAAGAACATCTGGCTGAGGCAGCCCCAGAAGGTGATGGTGCTCTCACCGACCAGGCTCTGCAGGACCTTGGGGAGGATGGACAGGGTGCAGATCATGTCCAGCATGGCCAGGTTGACCAGGAAGAAGTACATGGGGGTGTGGAGGTTGGGGCTGCAGCGGATGGCGGCAATAATCAGCCCATTGCCAGCTAGGGCCACGGCAAACAGGGCCAAGAAGAGGCAGAAGAGGGCAGCCCGGAGCCAGGGGTCGTCGGTGAAGCTCTGCAGGATGAAGAGGGTCACAGAGGTCTGGTTCCCAGATGCCATGGGGAACAGCTGATTACGTCTGCTGGGGCCCCCTTCTTCCTTGTAAGGAATGGGTGGATTTTATCTATAACTGAAAAACTAAAAATAATTGATTACATTTAATGAGCCATCACACTCGAAAGGAAAACAATGACGTGAATGTTTTAATTTATAGTAAAATGCTCTTGGCCCATTAACTTAAAGAAACAACAACCTCCAGACTGTTTTCCAAACTGGCTGCACTGCTTTACATGCCGACCAGCAGCGCACGAGGGCCCCGTATCCTCCACATGCTCGCCGACATGTATGACCTCTTGTCCTTTTGATGACGGCCATTCTAACAGGCGTGAGACGGTATCTCCTTCTGGCTTTGATCTGCATTTCCCTGATGACTAGTGATGTGGAGCACTTTGCATTATGGGCACCTGTAGGACTTCTCTGAGAAAATGTATTTTCAGGTCCTTTGCCCATTTTTAAATTGTGGTTTTGCTATTGAGTTGTATGAGTTCTTTATATATTTTGTATATTATCCCCTTGTCAGATATAAGTTTGCCAATTATTCTCCCATCCAACAGGCTGCCTTTTTGTTTTGGTGATGGTGTCCATTGCTGTGCAGAGGCTTCAGTGAAAGGAATCACAGCCTGCCCACAGGCATACAGGGAAGCATCTTAGAACACTGATAATATTGATGTTTCTAATAACCCCCCCAAAAAAACACAAGAAAAGGGCAGGAGGGTAATGAGCTGCCATTGAGGGGTTCATGCTCCTGAGCCCTGTAAGGTACTTGATTTTAACCCCAGGTTACAGGCTCTGGACCAGAAGGGTGTCCAGGTAAGTCCAGGCCCCAACGTGAACACGCACAGGTCCGGGAGCCACCATCTGTCCTACACAAGGGGCAGAGAAAGGCGATGCCCGGCTCGCTTTTGTGTAGGGAAGGTTGTCCTGCAATGGGCACAGCCTGAAGGGGACACTGAGAGAGATGGGACCATGGTGGTAAGATGAACTCAGACAAGAGGCAGGCCCAGATCCCAGAAAGACATGGCCAGACCCACTTCCAGGGCCAGGAGGGGTTTAGGAGGAATTTCCATCCTGAAGGTAAGAGGTGCTGAGCTCGTTTGCAGACTGGGGTCTCCTTGGACTGTTGGGACACGGAGCTGGCACAGACCCCAGAGCCATACGAGCTCCCTGGGGCTCTGCTATCACCATTCTCAACCCCACCAAGGACAAGCCCTTCTCAGGAGCTGGCCCAGGGCATGTAGGCAGACATCCAGACCAGAATGCCAGGCACTGTCCACAGTGCCTCCAGGGCATATGGCCCTGCATGCTGGGAGAGGGTCCCTGGCTAGCTGAGCGCCCTGTCCTGCAGGGCCCAGCCCCAGGGAGCCTCTTCCCAGAATGAATGCATTCAGCACAGGCCACTTAAATAGACAGGTGAGTCCTGGCAGCCTGCCTCGGGGATTGCAGCTGCAGCCAAGCGGGTGTGCACGCCTGGTGGGAAGTCCTCTGACTTAGTAATAGGGGCCAGGTGGGTGACGCCCACCCTCAGTGTGAGAGCAACGAGGTCCTCACCTGTCACACGGGATGCACAACAGAAGTTGGTGAATGTGAATTCACTCATCACTGGGTGACCATGACAGCAGTGGCCGCGTAGAGAAAGCAGTCACTGGTTGCTTCCTACAGGGTTGCTCCCAGATGCCAGAGAGTGGCAGAACGGTTCACTGCCCTGGGGCAGGGGGCATTTGGAACACACGCATGAGCTCCCAGCAGCCTTCCCACATTCACCCCATCAAAACAGGGACATCCTGGGTCGGGGCATGTGGAACAAGAAATGATCCCAAAATAAACAGGCTTCAGACGCCACTTCAACCTCCTCTGTTGCTCCCTCTCCATAAGAGCTGCGAATAAATAACTGTGCAACTGTAACCTCAGCGTGCCATTCTGCATCTCTCCTCTCTCATCTCAAAGCACAAAGCAAAGTGTGACAGAAGAAACAAGCAGCCAGGTCCAGCCCACACCGGCGCCTCTTCCAGGAATGGCTCCTTCATTCAGTTGTTTTCCACCTGCCAAGCCCGCAGGGGCCACAGGCCAGTTGCCTCCTGCTCCCACAGAGGCCGTGCAGACTGCCCGCAACAAACAGGCAATTTGTCCCCACACAGATCTCAGCTAGGTTACTGGTCAGAGGCCGAGTCATTTATTTGCAGCCCCTGAGCCCCATGTGTGCCCAGATCAGGTTAGCCAAGTAGCAGACAAAAATACTGAGCACTCAGTTAAGTTTGAATTTTAAGCAAACAGTGAGTTAATTATTAGTGTACGAATGAAGTACTGCGTGGAAAATTCTTATAGTGAACGTTATTTATTGATCCAAAATTCAAATTTAACTGGGCACCGGTATTTCCTCTGGCAGCCCTAGTGCAGACTCAACCAGGGCCAGAAGCAACCGGAGGAATGCCTAACTCAGAGGTTCAGTGTGGGGCAGAGACCTACCTCTGGAGGCCGACTTGAGACCCGTGTCCCGTTCAGAGCCCAGGCTCACACCCAGTGCCCCAGCTACCAGCACCCACCTGCAGGGACCCAGACAGAGTGCCCTGGGCCATGGGAGTGCCTCACACCCCCAAAGCAGCAGCCTAGGGTCTAACAGGGGCAGCAGCTGTGAGCAGCAAGAGGGTGCCTCCCGCAAGGTCAGCAGGGATGTGCAGGGTCTGCCTTCCCAGACTCACGTGCCGTCTGCAGGGCAGAGGTGGATGCAGGCACAGGTGACTCAGTAAGAGGGCCGGAGAGATTGGTCAGGCGCCAGGGCGTGGGGGTGTCAGCCTCTGAGAAGCAGCTGGAAGGTGATCCCTCCCTTACTCTGCTCTGGATTGCATGACTGGAATGGGAGTGACTTCTGCAATCTGTCAATGCTGTTTCTGTGCAATCATGAGAAAGACTTTACACTCACTCTTGTCACAAACAAAATGCCCACTTTCTAAAAGATTAGAACAAGCAATGTAAACATCATGCCCCTACGTGTGCCTCCCTAGGCACTGTAGGCTGGCTTCCTGCAGAGATCCTGGGGAGGAACCTGACACAGAGAGATGGGGCCTGTGGCCCTGACCCCCACTCCCCAGGCCTGAGCTGCAGACCCTGCTGGATGGAAGGACCAGGCCTCCCTCATGCGTGGGGTGCACACACTGTGAGAGCCAAGTGAGCCCCTCCCTGACCTCAGAAGTGCTCCCAGACACTCACCGACGTCCTTCCGACACAGGAGGGTCCCAGGGTCTCAGGGCTCCCACAGACTCTGGGAAATGTCTGCTTTAACAACTAAAAAGGTAGAAACAAGGTTCACCATCATTTTAAAAGGTTTTTTTTTTAACTACTGAAACATTCCAGGTAGGTCCCTAAACAGATGGACTCTGACACCGAGATGGCAGTTGCCTGACTGGTGAACAAGCATCCAGCCATTAGCAGGGGGCAGAGGCTTCCCGGGACTCTCACCACACCATGCAGGCTCCAGCGTGGCCACGGTCTTCCCGCTCAGGGTCCAGAGGTAGCTGTTGGCATCAGTAACCCCAGTTTAAATGGGGACAGCCTGAACTGTATGACATAACTGAAGGAAGCTGCTGCCCCTTGGGAGTCCAGCTCCAGTCCCTTGGCTGACATGGCGCCAGCACTTGGCTGTGACTGGTTGCCAAAGATAATGTCCCCAAACATCCTCTGCAAGCAGTTCCTTAGGGCCCTCGACGGAGCGCGGTGGGTGGGCATTGCTCCACGGCAGTGCGGAAGGCCCAGACTGACTTGTCCAGCAGTCACACATGCTGGCCAGGCGCCCAGGCCTGACTCTTCTCAGCACCCAAGTTCCACTGGAGACGCACCCAGGGGAGGGGTGGGGCAAGGGCGCTCTTCCTGGTGCAGTTCAGGGGGAAGGGATCCAACTTCCTCCAGCCTCACGTCCTTTCAAAGGAAGGATAGCCATGTTTGGTGGCAAACCCTGAGGGCAAGGGAACAGGCTAGCTGAGGTGTTGTGCCTGGTGAAGGAGCTGAGATTGCTCCTCTCCAGACCCTGCAGGCGGGAGAGCCTGGTCAGGCAGCCCTGGACTCAGGCTTCTGTGCTTTGTGCCAGGACCGCCCGCAGGGCTCTGGGGTCCTGGTGGTAGTAGTCTAGGCTGCCTTTCCCAAGGCCGGACCACAGGGGCCCCAGGAAACAGACATGTCATGTTTTCTAGAGTGGACTTGACGGATCCAGCAAGTTCTGGTCTCGTAGTTCCTCCCCCAAGACAAAGATTTCAGGTTGTGCAAATGCTGTTAGCAAAGCAAAACTGTTGGGAGTGGAAACAAAATAGTGAGAGTGGCATCATGGGTCCAGGAAGGATCTTTTTAAATTTTGGGATGATTTTAGATTTACAGAGGAGGTGAAAAAACAGCACTGCTACCCTTCTGTTAGCTTCCCATTTTCCTAAGCTCTTACATTACCTTGTAACATCTGGATGTGTGTCAGCATTAAGATACTAACCTCGCTACGAGATTATCTAACTACGTCATAGAAGTTATCTGAGCCTCACCCCTTTCCTATAAATGCCCCTTTGCAGTCCAGGGCCCCTCTTCCCATCCGCTGTCACGCCTCCTTGGGCTCCCTGCCCTTCCTTTCCTTTCATGAGTTGGAGACATTTACTGATGACTGATTTTGCAGAATGATTCTGGCTGGTTTGCCTGATGCCTTCTTGTGCTTGGGTGGAGGTTCTGCGTCACTGGGAAGGGCTCCCCAGGCCACGTGCCCTTCTCCCTGCTTTGCTATGGGTCATGACGTCCATGTGTCTCCTCCAAAGATCTTGGCCTTGACCACGGCTGCAGGTTCCCCACCGGGAAGCTAATACTTTAGCTTTGAGACCACGAAAGTGTTGAGGGAGAGACTGGGAGACTGTGCCCACATGCTCTGCATCCTTCAACTGCCTCTCACAAATCTCAGCACCACTGGTGGGTCTCACGTGGCCATCACTCTCTAGTGGCGATGTTCTGTTTCCCTCATTCCTCCTGCATGTATCGATTGGAATTCTTCTGTGAGGAAGTGTTGCCTCTTCGCCCACTTGTTTGTGCTCCTACAACAGTGTCGACTCACAATGTTTGTTTTATTCTTTGGGATATGATTCGACATGGTCATTATTTATTCTTTGCTCAAAACGTTCCTGTGTTCTCAGTCAGAAACTCTTTCAGGCCAGCTTCTCTAACCTTGACTCATCCTTCCCATCTTCCACCGAGCTTGTGTTCCGGGATATGAGTTGCTCCAGGCTCATCGGCATTTCCCTGCCCAGCCCTGGGGTCAGGCACTCCCCAAGGAGCCCTGAGCCTGGATCCTCTCAGTGGGGGTGGGAGACCTGAGACACCCTGTCACTGTGCCACCCCCAGGGCCTCCCCACCTTCACCCTCCTCAGAGAGCATCCATGAACCCGAGTAACTGCTAAGTATTTCGCTGGAAACCTATACTTCATCATCCCCTATTTGGATTCTTAAAATTAATTAGTAGGGAAATAAATATGTTATTCACTTATCAATGACCAATTAGCTGTTCAAGTGCTAAGGTATTTCTGAACTGGAAACGTAGAAGCTACAGCAGACAATGAATTGCAATTCCTTGAAATATCCAAGATAGAAACTTGGTTTTGCCCATTGTTAGGAATCGTAAGCTAGGCTGACGAGTCGCCCGAGTCACCTTCCTAGGTCACCCAGACTTGGTCCCCTTGGCACAGCAGGTGCATCTGTTAACCCGCTGGGAACACACCAGGCTGTGTATGAACGTTTTAGGCTCGGCTCACATCTGAAACCAAGTGTGATCCCGTGGCCCTGAAGGCTCCTTTTCCCTAGCCCCATTGGTCAGTTGTTAGCTAAGCTGCGACAGGCACTGTGCCAAATCCTGGGGCCATGTCCTCTGGAGCCCTCAGCCCAGGATAGGAGTGGCCACGCCACCCAGGACTGACTACACAGTGTCACTGAAGAGACATCTACGGAATGAATGAAGGACATGAGTGTTTGGGGGGGACTGGCATCTGCACAGCAGTTCATGCACTAGTGTCACACACAGTCATGCTGACGACACCTTGCTTCCGTGGCGTGGAGGCCCTTGCGTCTGTGCTTTGATGGGAATGTTGGGCCATGGGCAGCCACAGGCTGATGGATGGAAGCCTGCAGACTCTCAGAGAATGGGGAGAGGTGCCATCCCACGAACCTGCTCCTCTCCTTGTCTAAAATGTGGCTGTCAGGGCCCTTCCTGTGCTTTGGAGAAGTGGGGTCCCGGTGATGGCCCACGGCTGTTTTGGGGTGTGGGCCTCCTGGTGTGAATGAGTGCTTCCTCCCTCACGGTGTTGGGCACACTCAGGTGCTGGCACACTTGTGTCCTTGCTGCATGTGCTGATGATGCAAAAGGCTGAGACCAGGGCAGGAGGGAGGAGGCGTGGGTGCCCAGGGCTGGAGGCCACAGTCAGGACGGGGGCACACGGCCAGGTGTGGAGGCTCCTGTCTGCCCGGGAGCAGGTCTCCTCTGTCCTTGCCCCCTTTGCTGTTTTCCTCCCCACTGACCAATGCTGCACATTTTAAAAGTCTAGTACCTAGTTCTCTTTGAAACGTCAGGTGAATGAGGGTGCGTGGAGACTATAGGGAGTGAATCCAAAGGAAGAAGGACCGCAGATCAGAGAAAAACCATCATGCAGACCAGAGGTGACACTCAGGGGACTCCAGGCTGGCGCTACAACACCACCTGCAAAAGTATATTGTGGGGATTTGGGCCACGTGGCTGCCTGGATGCCTCCATTCCTCCGATATCTCTTTCTAGTCCTTCTCCTCTGCTTTAGATTCTATCAGTGCTCCGGGGCTCTTGACAAGAGGTGATTCATGTGAGTCTGATGTGTGCCTGGAGATCTGAGCATGTGTACGTGTTGTGGAGTTAAGGGCTGGTGAGCAGGATCCCCATGACCTTTGAACAAAACATGGGAGAGGAAAGCTCAGGACTCACAGGGTCAAGAGTGTGCCCTGTCTCTTAAGTCACAGCCAATGCCATGCTGGTGGCACCTCAGAGAGAGGCAGCTGACTGTGGTTATTCTACACGACCACAGGAAGTCCGTCTTCAAAATTTCACCTGAATTACCAACAACATTCTTCAACGAACTGGAACAAATAGTTCAAAAATTCATATGGAAACACCAAATACCCCAAAGAGCCAAAGCAATCCTGAGAAGGAAGAATAAAATTGGGGGGAGATCTCACACTCAAACTTCAGGCTCTACTACAAAGCCATAGTAATCAAGACAATTTGGTACTGGCACAAGAACAGAGCCACAGACCAGTGGAACAGAATAGAGACTCCAAACATTAACCAAACATATATGGCCAATTAATATACGATAAAGGAGCCATGGACATACAATGGGGAAATGACAGTCTCTTCAACAGATGGTGCTGGCAAAACTGGACAGCTACATGTAGGAGAATGAAACTGGACCACTGTCTAACCCCATACACAAAAGTAAATTCGAAATGGATCAAAGACCTGAATGTAAATCATGTATGAAACCATAAAACTCTTAGAAAAAAACATAGGCAAAAATCTCTTGGACATAAACATGAGTGACTTCTTCATGAACATATCTCTCCAGGCAAGGAAAACAAAAGCAAAAATGAACAAGTGGGACTATATCAAGCTGAAAAGCTTCTGAACAGCAAAGGACACCATCAGTAGAACAAAAAGGCATCCTACAGTATGGGAGAATATATTCGTAAATGACAGACCCAATAAAGGGTTGACATCCAAAATATATAAAGAGCTCATGCACCTCAACAAACAAAAAACAAATAATCCAATTAAAAAATGGACAGAGGAGATGAGCAGACAGTTCTCCAATGAAGAAATTCAGATGGCCAACAGGCACATGAAAAGATGCTCCACATCGCTAGTTATCAGAGAAATGCAAATTAAAACCACAGTGAGATATCACCTCACACCAGTAAGGATCGCCACCATCCAAAAGACAAACAACAACAAATGTTGGTGAGGTTGTGGAGAAAGGGGAACCCTCCTACACCCTTCTGGTGGGAATGTAAATCAGTTCAACCATTGTGGAAAACAGTATGGAGGTTGCTCAAAATGCTCAAAATAGACTTACCATTTGATCCAGGAATTCCACTTCTAGGAATTTACCCTAAGAATGCAGCACTCCAGTTTGAAAAAGACAGATGCACCCCTATGTTTATCACTGCACTATTTACAATAGCCAAGAAATGGAAGCAACCTAAGTGTCCATCAGTAGATGAATGGATAAAGAAGATGTGGTACATGTACACAATGGAATATTATTCAGCCATAAGAAGAAAACAAATCCTACCATTTGCAACAACATGGATGGAGCTAGAGGTTATTATGCTCAGTGAAATAAGCCAACCGGAGAAAGACAAGTACCAAATTATCTCACTCATATGTGGAGTATAAGAACAAAGCAAAAACTGAAGGAGCAAAACAGCAGCAGATTCACAGAACCCAAGAATGGACTAACAGGTACCAAAGGGAAAGGGACTGGGGAGAATGGGAGGGAAGAGAGGGATAAGGGTGGGGATGAAGGAAGGGGGTATTATGATTAGCATGTATAATGTGGGGGGGAGAATGGGGAGGGCTGTGCAATACAGAGAAGACAAGTAGTGATTCTACAACATCTTACTATGCTGATGGACAGTGACTATAATGGGGCTTGTGGGGGGGACTTGGTGAAGGGGGGACCCTAGTAAACATAATGTTCTTCATGTAATTGTAGATTAATGATAACAAAAAAAATTTCATCAGAACCTGCAAGAAAATGCTTAAGCTTCTGTGAACACCATACTGACAATTGACAATTGCTTCTGTGCTCAACTTCCAGCCCATGACATATGGTTCATTGTGGCAAGACCTGGCAATGTGATGGGCATCTTCTCTTTGAGAGAGTGGTTTGTGTTCTGGGAAGAGGTACACACTCAAGTTTTCAGTCACTCTGTGAATGCCTCCATCTGTCCTACCACCTTCTCTTAGCCCACCCACCATCCACCAGCCCTCCCACATACTTTCCTCTTCCATTCCCTTCATTCACCCCTCATCCATCTATTTACCCATCCACCCACAACTTTAAGGAGGGTGGATGTTAGGTCTTCTTTGAATGTTTGATAAAATTAAGTGGTGAAGCCATCTAGTCCAGGTGTTTTGTTATTAAGTAAATTTTTTATTACAAATTCAATTTCATTGTTGGCAATTGGTCTGTTCAGATTTTCTGTTTCTTCCTGGGTCAGTCTTGGAAGGTTGTATTTTTCTAGAAATTGTCCGTTTCTTCTAGGTTATCCAGTTTGTTAGCATATAGTTTTTCATAGTATTCTCTAATAATTCTTTGTATTTCTGTGGGGTCTGTAGTGATTTCTCCTTTCTCATTTCTGATTCTGTATATGTGTGTAGACTCTTTTGTTCTTGATAAGTCTGGCTAGGGGTCTATCTTTTTTGTTTATTTTCTGGAAGAACCAGCTCCTGATTTCATTGATTCTTTCTATTGTTTTATTCTTCCCTATTTTATTTATTTCTGCTTTGATCTTTATTATGTTCCTCCTTCTACTGACTTTGAGCTTCATTTGTTCTTCCTTTTCTATTTTCATTAATTATGAATTTAGACTGTTCATTTGCGATTGTTCTTCTTTCCTGAGGTAGGCCTGTATTGTAATATGCTTCCCTCTTAGCACAGCCTTTGTTCATCCCACAGATTTTGCACTATTGAATTATTGTTGTCATTTGTCTCCATATATTGCTTGATCTCTGTTTTTATTTGGCCATTGATGCATTGATTATTTAGGAGCATGTTGTTAAACCTCAATGTGTTTGTGGGCTTTTTTGTTTTCTTTGTGTAATTTATTTCTAGTTTCATACCTTTGTGGTCTGAGAAGCTGGTTGGTACAATTTCAATCTTTCTGAATTTAATGAGGCTCTTCTTGTGGCCTAGTTATGATCTATTCTTGAAAATATTCCATGTGCTCTTGGGAAGAATTTGTATCCTGTTGCTTTTGGATAGAGTGTTCTGTAGAAGTCCATTAGGTCCATCCGTTCTAATACATTGTTCAGTGCCTCTGTCTCTTTGCTTATTTTCTGTCTGGTTGATCTGTCCTTTGGAGTGAGTGGTGTGTTGAACTCTCCTAAAATGAATGCATTGCATTCTATTTCCCCATTTAATTCTGTTAGTATTTGTTTCACATATGTAGGTACTCCTATGTTGGGTGCATAGATATTTATAATGGTTATATCCTCTTGTTGGACTGACCTCTTTATCATTAAGTAATGTCTTTCTTTGTCTCTTGTTACTTTCTTTGTTTTGAAGTCTATTTTTTCTGATACAATACTGTGACTCCTGCTTTTTTCTCCCTATTATTTGCATTTAACATATTTTTCCACCCCTTCACTTTTAGTCTGTGTAGGTCTTTGGGTTGGAAGTGAGTCTCTTACAGACAGCATATAGATGGGTCTTGTTTTTAATCCATTTAGCAACTCTATGTCTTTTGATTAGTGCATTCAGATTAGTTGTATTTGATGTATTTACATTTAGGGTGATTATCAATAGATAAGGTAATTATTGCCATTGCAGGCTTTAGATTCATGGTTACCAAAGGTTCATGGGCAGCTTCTTTACTATCTAGCAGTCTAACTTAAGTCGTTTATCACACTGTTTCAAACACAATCTAAAGGTTCTTTTTTTTTCCTCCCTTCTTTTTCTTCCTCCTCCATTCTTTATATATTAGGTGTCTCTGTACTCTTTGTGTATCCTTTGACTGACTTTATGGGTAGTTGATTTAATTTTGCATTTGCTCAGTGACTAATTGGTCTACTTCCTTTACTGTAGTTTTATTTTCTCTGGTGACACCTCTTTAGCCTTAGGAGTGCTTCCATCTATAGCAGTCCCTCCAAAATACACAGTAGAGACAGTTCATGGGAGGTAAATTCTCTCAACTTTTGCTTATCTGGAAATTGTTTAATCCCTCCTTCAAATTTAAATGATAATCTTGCTGGGTAGAGTATTCTTGGTTCGAGGCCCTTCTGTTTCATTGCATTTAATATATCATGCCACTCCCTTCTGGCCTGTAAGGTTTCTACTGAGAAGTCTGATGATAGCCTGATGGGTTTTCCTTTGTATATGATCTTTTTTTTCTCTCTGGCTGCTTTGAATACTCTGTCTTTATCCTTGATCTTTGCCATTTTAATTATCATGTGTCTTGGTGTTGTCCTCCTTGGGTCCCTTGTGTTGGGAGATCTCTGAACTTCCATGGCCTGAGAGACTATTTGCTTCCCCAGATTGGGGAATTTTTCAGCAATTACCTCCTCAAAGATACTTTCTATCCCTTTTTCTCTCTTCTTCTTCTTCTTCTAGTGCCCCTATAATGCAAATATTGTTCCATTTGGATTGATCACACAGTTCTCTCAATATTCTTTCATTCCTAGAAATCCTTTTTTCTCTCTGTGCCTCAGCTTCTTTGTATTCCTTTTCTCTAATTTCTATTTCATTTACTGTCTCCTCTACCTCATCTAATCAGCTTTTAAATCCCTCCATTGTATGTTTCATTTCAGATACTGTATTTTTCAAAGTCTGTTTCTCTTTCTTGACGTCCTCCCTGAGTTCTTGAATATTTTTCTGTGCTCTATGAGCATGTTTATGATTTTTATTTTGAAATCTTTATCAGGAAGATTGGTGATTTCAGTTTCACATAGCCCTCTTTCTGGTGTTTGAGGGATTTTGGTTTGTACCAGGTTCTTTTGCCATTTCATATTCCTAATGATTACTATGGAATAATAACTTTGTGTCAGCTGTGCCCTCTAGTGCCCAGAAGCTCTACTTTCTGGAGCTTCTCAGCCTCTGGAGTGATGGAGAGGGTCACAGGCATGGCAGTGCCAGTGCCTGCCAGGAGGAAATAGCTCTTTCCTGCTTCCCTGTTGTAGTACCTGCCTCACTGCCAGGGCCAGTGGGCCAAATGTGCAGGGAGGAGCCTCTATGCTACACCCTTATAGCTGCTGTAGGCATGGCTGCCCTCTGACTGGCCTGATGCAATGGGCGGGACAGCAGGTTTGCAAACCAGTGCCAGCGGGGAGGAAGAAGTATCAGGCTGTGTATTGCCATGTGGGGCCTCAGTGCTGCATTGCCAGCCAAGGGGTATGGAGTGCGTGAAGCTCCTGAAAGTTCCCAACCTGCTGTGATGAGTGTGTTGGGACTCTTTTGTCCACCTGTCCCAAGCAGCAAGCTCTGTATAATCCTTGCCTCTTTAGCATCCCTCCCAACTGTTGGGAAGTCTTTCAAAGTGCCCACCTTTCTTTTCTCCCAGAGCTTCTGGTTGTGGGTACCTGTTCTCCACAAGCAACTGGAATCATAGTCTCTCCAAGTATTCTGCCTGTCTTTGCTTTCCAATCCCTCTAATCTCCAGAGCACCATGTAAACTGGGTTTTCACTCCCTGAGTAGATCTCCAGGGGTGGGTATTTAGCAGTCCGGGGCTTCTATTCCCTCCCCATTCAGTTTCTCTTCTTCCTGCCAGTGATCTGGGATGGGGGTAGGGCTTGGGTCCTGTGGGATCATGGCTTTGTTACTTCACTCTTTTCTGTGAGGTCTTCTCTTTTTCCCATATGTAAGTCATCTGTTGCAATCTTCTTTCCAGTTGCTCCTTCAGAATTAGGTGTAGTTTATGTATTTTCATGGTATGTGGTTTTGGGAGGAGGTTTCTGCCTCACTTTTCGAGCCGCCATCTTGTTTAAATCCATTTCTACTCTTTTTATGTAACATTTTGCAGTGATACAAATGTAGGTATACTCTTTACTTGCCATTCAAGAGGGCACTAAATTAGATGTTTTCATAGTTTTATGTGGCAAAATCAGTTACAATTTGGAAATATTACCAAGTACCTACAAAATTGGGCAATAAATTCTAAATGGCTGAAGTGGCCCAGAAAGACCAATTTACTTTTGATGCTGCTGACTCACAAAACTAGTGCTATGTAACATTTTTCATCGAGTTCAAGTATCTTTTGGAGTCAGGCAAGATAAGAATGATAAAAACTCAGATGGCTGAATGAATGGTTGGAAACATTTCCATGATTAGTATCTTGATAGAATTTAAAAGAAATCTTTCCCTGTACTATTGTTTTCAGCTTTCAAGGATTGTGTTACCATCTGAAGCAGCTGTGGTTCTATACAACCTTGCCATGGCTTAACCACGTGCCAACCCTACATCCAGGATGGTCACAGCAGGACACATGCTGCATGGTATCACTCCCACACAATGAGAATTTAACTTCCACAGAGCCATTGGGAACTGCCTGTGGAAATACTACAATGTGAGATGTGTTTGCAGTGCCATCTGTCTACACCAGAAAGAGTAGGGTGATCTGGGGGAGCACTCTGGTTCCCTAAGCAGCTGACCTCACACAATTACTAAAAGGGTGCTTGAAAAACTCAGAATATGATAGACAACTTTTCCTTAAACAAACAAGATATGTGCATTCTATACTGTTGAATGAAAATCTAAATTATCTGCTAAACAGAGGAATTTTGTGGAGGGAGGCCTATAGCTTTCCCTGTGTTGAGGGAGAACTCACATCCGACCCCATGGAGGGTACACAGGGGGAGATGCAGACAGTCTTGCTTTTACCCTGGAGCAGGGGTGCTCACATTACAGCTGGAGCCTGTAAAATGCAGACTCTGATTCGTCAGGCTTTGGTGAGCATTCCAGGTGATTCCTTTGTTATTTTTAGTACTTTTAATCATGGGAAAGGTCAAGATGCTGACATCTTGCCATATTCACATTTATTTCTGAGTAAGAAATTTAAAAATACAGATGCAACTCAAGTCCTCCTTTAATTTCTTTCCCTCCTTGCATTCCTGACATAACCACTATCCTGAAGACTGAGTGCCTTGTTTCCATATGTGTTTGTATACATTTATTTTGATAAAATAATATAGCCTATTTTTTCAATGCTTTTATAAATATGACATGCTTACACCTATGCACATCAATTTTTGGTTGGCTTTTTTTTACTGACATCTGCTTTTGCTGTATGTCCACATTGATATGACACTTGCAACATGATATTCCATTTGTGATGTATGTCCTATTAGTATGTATGGATTCAGGATGATATGTCACGTGTGATGAATCCATGGTTCGCTTATCCATTTCCCACTCTCTGGCACGTAAGTGGTTTCCACCTTTGCTACTCCACAAAGAGATGCAAGAAACAACTTGGAAACTGTGTCCTTGTGTACATATACAAGGAAAGCTAGCAATGAAACTGTTGAACAGTAAAGTATGTATATCTTCACCCTGCACAGATATGCAAAACAGCATAGTACAGTGGATTGTTTTCCAATGCCTGTTATGTTCCAAGTCCTGTTCTCTTGCTGAGAACATATTGGTGACAGAAATAGCAGCCCCTCCCCTCATGAAACACAGAGATATTAATCAAATAATCAACTGCATGATTAGCTCTGAAGGCAATAAGAAGACTCTAGGAGAACAGGTGATGGAGGGACCCAACTCAGTCTGGTAAATGAAGATTCAGGATGTAACATGCAGCAAGGATGTAAAATAAGTGTCAGTCATCCAGGTAAAGCACATTCCATACAGAAGGAGTAATGTCTACACAAGACTCAAAGAGGGTGTAGTCTTGGGTCATGCAGTTCCTAGTGTATCTCTGGACCAGGGATTCCATGGCAGTCTGAATGGGAAGGGACATGTCTTCATCAGGGTTCTTCAGAGAGACAGAACCAACAGGAGATATACATACATGTAGACTTGTGATGGCTGATATATATATATGTATACATACACACATATATAATGCACATATATGTACACAATATGTATAATTATATGTATACTATATGTATATATACTATTGTATAATTCTGTATTTTACAATATCATGTGCATATACATCTATACATAGATATGGAGATTTATTATCAGAATTGGCTCATGTGATCATGGAGGCCAAGAAGACCCATAACTTGCCTTCTGCAAGCTGAAGGCCCAGAGGAGCTGATGGTGTGATTCAGTCAAAGTCTGAAGGTGTGATAATTGGGGACAGTGGTGTAAGTACTAGTCTGAAGCTGAACGTCAAAGAGAATGAATTCACCCTTCTTTCCCCTTTTGCTCTATTCAGGCCATCAACAATTTGGGGGATGCCCACTCCCACAGGAGAGGACAACCTCCTTTACCTAGTTTACCTATTCAAATGCTACTCTTCTCCAGAGACACCTTCACCGACATACCCAGAAATAATGTTCTACCAGTTGTCTGGGCATCCCTTAGACCAGTCAAGTTGATACATAAAGTTAACCATCACAGGAGAAACTTATTCTGCATTTCGGGGCCATGATCCATTTAGCCTGGGCAGAAATTTGGGTAGCTCTACAGGGGCACTTTTGATGGAATTGAACTGACAGCTTCCCAATGGAGGTTTATACGATGTAGGTAGAGACTCTAGGTTGGTGGGAAGTCCAAGCTGTATGAGATGTAATGAATCTGTTCCTTGTTACTATGTGTTTATTTCTAGGAACCCCAAACTCTCAGTAAAAGGAGGTTGAACTCCACATCAAATATAGATGCTATGGTGAGTCAATGAAGGAATGTTTTCACAACAGGGGGCATTGAAAATGTCAGCAGCAACCCCATAGAAATAAGATATTAATAACAAGTGGGACACATCTCACAAGGATCATGTGAGAAAGCAACAAAGAACACAAACTTTAGAGACTGCCAATTGACACTTTTTCCACCATGAGCATCAAGACTTTTTTGAGAGCTGCCTTGACATCCTTGTTCCTCAGAATGTAGATGAGAGGGTTCAGTGTGGGCCTCACAGTGGAATAAAGCACAGCCACCACCTTGCCCGTCCCAGAAGAGTATCTGGAGCCGGGGTTCAGGTAGGTGTAGATGATGGTGGAGTAGTACATGCTGACCGCGATGAGGTGGGAGGAGCAGGTGGAAAAGGCTCGCCTCTTCCCCTTGGCTGTACGCATCTTCAGCATGGTGGAGATGACGAAGCCACAGGACACCATGGTAAGTAGGAAATTCAGCACAGCAAAGAAGATGTCAGCCATAATTCACATGATGTCATTCACATACATGGAGGAACAGGACAGCAGTAGCAGAGGGGGGATCTCACAGAAGAAGTGATCGATCATGTTGGACCCACAGAAGGTCAACCGTAAAATCAGGCAGGCATTGACTCCAGCACCGAGCACGCTGATGCCCCACACAGCCCCAGCCAGCACCACACACACCCTGGGGCTCATCATGGATCCATAGTGCAGAGGCTGGCAGATGGCCAGGTAGCGGTCATAAGCCATGGTGGTGAAGAGCAGTAATTCTGCTGCTAGAGACCACGTCAGGAAGTACACCTGGGCCACGCAGCCCCAGTAAGAGATGCCTCTCTTCTCTGCCACCAGGATCTCAAGCAGCTTGGGCACCACAGTGCAGGCACAGACAACATCAAAAACAGCCAAGTCGACCAAGAACAAGTACATGAGGGTGTGGAGCCTGGAGGTAAAGGCGATGGCTGCCACAGTGAGGGAATTTCCAGAGAGTGCCATGGTATAGAGGGAGGGAAAGGGGACAAAGAAGAGCACCCAGAGCTGTGGCACTGCTGAGAAACCACACAGGATGAATTATATCACCAGTGTCTGGTTACTCATGGCTGTGTGCATGATCTTTCAATCAGTTCACAGAGATTGAAGTTTCTTTCTTACTCCATAGTTTGACTAGAAAGAAAGGGTTTATTACTATTGGTCAGTACAAGTGCAAGGATTATCATAACCTTATTTTCATTTTCCATTTTCTCTAGGTCCTTATAATCTCTCTGCTTAAACAGCCATCACTCTGGACCCAATAGCCTCTGCTCACCCTGGAGGCCATCAGAAGTCACACATATTATTTGTCTTCAATAATGCTCTTCTCTTCATTTTATTCCTCCCAAATGAACATAGCTTTAAGTTTTTCTGCCTATTTCTTTTAAAATCCAAGCAGCATAGACTTCTGTAATGAGGAAGTAAAATACTCACCATCCCCCAAGGGCATGAGCATCTTTTCTGGGATTATGTCCTTTACTTCTTCTGACTCACTGGCTTTTCCCCCAAGGATATTTGGTAGTGATCTCTCCATGTCACTGACAGAGTCAGCTACCCTCTTTCGCATATGCATGGTCTTCCATCAGAAATGGGCATGAGGTTTTCAGTCCTGAAAGCCTCAGTAATTTATTTCTGGCTAGCTGCCTGGCTGGAGCCCACCACAGGTCCCCTGCAGTGCCCAGGAGCCTGCCTCCATGTGGACCTCAACCTCATCAGTCCCTCTACTCAAACATGACCTTGATCTTTCACGTTGGTGAGGTCGGGGGTAGGGAGAGGGGGGAGTTCTATGATTTGCTGACTCCGCACTTCTCGGCCGTGGCCAAGCACATGCACCACTCTCTCTGACTCGTTTTTCTCACAAACTTTTCTGACTTTACTCTGGAGAGACTATACTCTGGGAGATAAATTCAGATAGACCTCAGCCAAACAGAAATTTGAATGAATTTCATAAGGAGGTACTCCCCACCCCCTGATGGGTCCAGTATCTAAGCCAGGCCTGGAGTCACCCTCCCGTGAACCTCTCAGGTCCTTTTTCATTAGTTCCCTTCTCTTTTCTTTTATTCCTAGAGTTGAAATCCTGTGGCATGAACTCCTTTCCTAATATCATGCACCTCTCTTCTCCGCAAAAAATAATACACCATCCTTCACATTGTCGTTTTAACCTCATTTCCTCTGGGAAGCGAGCTCACACAAGTGCAGCGCTGGTGCGCCCCGGTCATGATTTACAGACAAACGTCACTCCATTTATGTTCTTGTACTTGTGTCTCCCGTTATGTGTCACCGCCAGGTCAAACTGCACCGCAAACCCTACGGAGCATGGAAGCATTCATCACAGCGCCTGAACGCGTTCAGCACCACGGCCAGCGCCACGCCTCACCGCCTGCTATTCAGCACCACGGCCAGTACCCAAAACTCAGCCCCCTGCGCAGGGGCTTTTGTGTCAACGATGCGTCCCCTTAACAGAAAGACGCCTGCAGAATCCTGTGTTGAGCTTGGCCCTCTTGCCTCTTCAGCTCCGTCCAGATACCCCTTCAGGGGATTGCTTCGGTGACTGAGCAGGGGTTCTCCTGTGTTGTAGCTGTAACTCCTGTATGTAGATTTAGGGAGCCTGCATCTAGGGGAAGCATTCCTCTTCATATGTTAGGTTTTTCCTCGCCTCCTTCATCTGATCTCTTTATCCGACAGTTAATCTCCATAACTTGGTAGCAGTTAAAATATTTACCCTCTTATATAGGCATATCTCAAGGGCAGAGAAATCTGAGCACATGTTCTAGGGTGGAGAATTGTCTTCTCTGGCCTTTAAGATGTCTGTTTGTCTTCTTTCTGATACCTCCCCAGGCCCATAACCACCACTTCTAAAGCAAAGTCTTTGTGGAGCACAGTTCTCAGCAAACAACTTCCCGCATATACCTTGAGCTCAGGTGCAGTTAAGTCAGAGTAAAGAGTGGAGCAGTGGAAACCATCAACACAATGAAAGGCAATCTACTGAGTGGGACAGGTTATTTATAAATCATATATCAGGTAGGGGGTTAATATTCAAAATATATAGAGAGCTCACACAACTCAGTAGCAAAAAAAAAAACCATCTCTTTAAAAATGGGCTAAGGATCTGAATAGACGTTTCCCCAAAGACATATAGGTGGAAAACAGGTATATAAAAAGATGCTCTAAACATCAGGAAATGAAAATCAAACCACAATGACATATCACTTCACACCTGTTAGAATAGCCAATAATAAAAAGGGAGGAAATAAGTGTTGGTGAGAATACAGAGAAAAGGAAAGACTCGTGCACCAATGGTGGGAATTCAAATTGATGCAGTCACTATGGAAAGCAGTATGGAGGTTCCTCAAAATATTACAGATACAACTACCATATAATCCAGGAATTCCACTTTTCAGTGTGGGTATTTATCTGAAGCAAATGAAAACACTTACTCACAAGGTATGTGCACCCCCGTGATCAGCAATAGCCAAAATATGGATACAACCTACATTTGCATTGACAGATACCTGTATAAAGAAACAGTCAGCTGCCATGTGATCTCATTTACATGTAAAATCTGAAAAGAACACAAGAAAGGAAATCCAAGCTCATAGATGAAGAGAACATATTGCTGGTTGTCAGATGTGGGGGATAGAAAATGGGCAAAATGTGTGAAGGGAGTCAGGAGGAACAGACATCCAGTTATACAATAAATATCACGGGGATATAATATACGGCATGGTGACTATGGTGAATAATACTCTACTGCATATTTGGAAGTTGCTAAAAGAGGAGACCTTTTAAGTCCTCATCACAAGAAACAAATCTGCAACTCTTTTTAGTGATGGATGTTAACCAGGTTTATGGTGGTCATTTTGCCATAAATACAAATATTGAATCATTATGTTGCATACTTGAAACTAATATAATGTTGTATGGTAATTAAACTTCACTAAAATAAATGGAATAGAGGCTGGAAAATTCATAACCCTGTAAGTGACAAGTAGTCCATACTTTGGCTTGGAGGCCTGTGGTTTTTCTGCCCTAACTACAGAGCTCTCCCACAGCAGTGTGAAAATAGCCACAGACTATTCTCAAATGAATGGGTGTAACTCTGTCCCAATCAAATTTTTTTTTTTTACAAAAACATGGGTGACCTGATTTGGGTGGTAGTTTGCAGACTCTTTATGTAGAAGAGGTGCCATACTCAAAATATAGAAAATACAATTCATTGTACAGAATACCCTGTGTGGAACTCAAGGTTTAATCATAGCAAGCCACAAATAACTACTAAGCATATTCGATATCCAAATTCAGTGCTAGGTGCCCTGAAGGCACAGCAACAATGTAAGACCACGTATCCCCAAGAAGCTCAGTGCTTCCCTAGGAAGCCAAGACTTGAACAGAATAAAGTGACAGAAATACTATACATCATACAAAGAAATGTTACAAGGATAGGCTTACATTAAGCGAGGGTCATTTAGGACTCTACTAGGGGAAAAAGTCAGATTATAGAACAGAATCAGGGTAAGCTAACAAAGTCACTACCCAATTTGGTGCTTAAGGGCCAGACGTCAAAGAGTCACTCAAGCTCTTCTCCTGTAGCTGTCGTGGAGGGACCTGTGGATGGTTTCCTGCCTTCCAGGGAGTCCATGCCCATGAACACAGACAGTGCTGCTGTGGGTGCGAGGTGGTGCGCCAGACCTGTGGGCATGTTTGCAGCCTGTTTTATTCTTTTACCCTTGCAGTAAACTTTTGTTTTTATTGAGATATAATTGACACATTATATTAGTTTCAACTGCACATCATGAAGATTCAGTATTTGTATCTATTTGTAAATGATTGCCACAGTAAGTCTAGTTAACACCTCTCACCACATATAAATACAATATTTCTTTCTTGTAATCTGAATTTTTTATCATTAATGTACAATTAATTAAACAACATGATGGTTACTAGATCCCCTGTATTATCAAGTCCTCCCCACATACCCCATTACAGTCTCTTGTGATATGAACTTTTAAGATCTACTCTCTTAGCAACCTCAAATATTCAATACAGTATTATTCACCATAGCCACCTTGCCATACATTACATCCCTGGTCATTTTTTTATAAATTGAAGTTAGGTTTTGACCACTTGCACCCATTTTGTCTGCCCCCATCCACCCCACCCCATCTCTGGCAATCTGATTTCTAAACAACCAATTCAGGAGACTATATATCCATGAGTTATGAAATTGACCCTATTTCTAAGCTCCTTGCATCTTCAGGACGTTTCCTACATCCTAGAAATTAGAGTGAGAAAATGATGAACAGCCAGAGAACACAGGCAAGCCTGAATCTGGTGCCAGAAGACCACCACCTCTCCCTGTGATCCTGGAGAGAGTCATGCTCAGGAACAATGAAAAGGAAACCGAAATAACGTGTATCGTTAGATGATGAGAGCTGTACTGTGGGGGGGGGGCTCTCCTTTTCCTCTCCAGTAAAGCTGAAAAGGAGGCCAGATTTTCCATCTCCCTGATAGCTTTCTTATTGTGAAATATGTACATTTTAAAATTAAAAGGTCCAATGGAGGTTTAAATTGTACCCCGTGATATTAAGCTTTTGATTGCTGAGACATCCCTTTCAAAGACATCAATCCCAAATAAACACATTTCCAGCTACTCAAGCAGATAAGAGCCAGGCCACACCACCCATGATGACCCCCTTTTGGAAAGCCCCGGGTGACCTAGATAATCCGCTGCTGAAGTGACCTTACATCTCCCATTCTCACACCCTGATCCTGCTCTTCGGTGCGCCAATGAAGAGTGAACCTGGGAGACCCTAGGCCCCCACCCTAGATCCCTTACAGGCAGAGCCCCAAGTCCACACCTTCTTTTTCTGTACTCAAGGCCTTCTTTTGTGGTCCTGGGCATGCCATGCACCCTTCAGGATCTGAGAGTGGTAAACCTAGTTTTTTCAAAGTCGCCTGTGGTTGTGGCTGAGGTGCATCCTGCAATCATAACTGCAAGGGCAGGTCCAGCCCTAGGCGGGGCTCCCATCAGGAAAATGTCCAGGGCTCCCCACAGCATCATGGCTGCAGGTTCACGCCCCAGACATTCCTACCACTGGCGTCTCCGTGAGCAGGCTGACAGCCCCTCCCAGCCCGAGTCCTACTGCCTGGGGCTCCAGCATTAGCCACACCCAAGAACCTATTTTCGGGTCTCTCCTCACCGTTTTCCTTCCTTTCCTGCACACTGTTCATCTCACCAACATTTAACACAATTGAAAGGAAACCACACCTGCAGCAATGTTACAATGAGCGCGTCATCTCCTCACACACAGCATTCCTGCTGCTCATAGACTTCAGCTGAGAGGCCCAAACGCATAAAACGCTGGGTTGGTGGGAGAGGTAATGTGATTTCCTGGAAAGTGCAATTCAAGTAAAGCAACCTTCTCTGAAACAGGAAAAATAAAGGTGAAGAAGTGAGGGACAGGGTCATTTAAATATGTACACCCTCCAAAGTTCCAAATCAGGGGCAGGGGTGCCAATGCCACTTTCTCAGCCACAGGGCTGGGCTACACAATGAGAGGGGGCACGAAATGCAGGCAGACACACTGAGAGGAGGCCCTCGCTCGCCATGGAGGGCTAGGTGCCCAGGGTGGTCCTCTGTGGGACATCTGAGGACCCTGTGACAGTCAGAACCTGCGCACACAGGCGGAGCAAGTGCCTTTCACAGGAAACGTTCACAGCAGCTCACCTAAGTGCCAAATTTCCCTGTTTGCTTGATTCTGAGCCAGCCTTGGACGTTTGTCTACTCGGTGAGGAAAGAGCACCTGTTAGGACCCAGAGTGACCTTAGACAAGTGCCTGCCCTCTTCAGGCCTGTTTCTCCTAACAGGCACTGCCTGCAGAGGCTTAGGGGCCAGGCTCTCTTTGTTTCTCCAGCCCTCTGGTCCCCTGCGTCCACCATGCAGACACCCAGATCAGCCCTGGGAGGTGGACCCTCCACTGCACTCAGCCTCTAGGGGAGACAGAGGCAATACCTCAAACCCATGCACTGTCAAGTCCAGAGCGACCCCCGGCAGTTTGGGGTGTGTGTGCCCTTCTCAGTGTCCAGAGGAGGAAAGTTGGTAAGACTTTTACCTGGATTTGGAGATCGAGGTGCTGGAAGGCCTATGGCAGTGTCCAGTAGGATCAAGGAAACATGGAATGTGGCTGCAAAGAGCAGTGGGGAACTGCAGGCTCCCGAGACTGGGGTGGTTTCGCCCACGCCAGGAGGACTGGGTGAGTCTTGCTCAGGTGAAAGTCAGACGCTTGACTCAAAGGCAGACTTTGTTTCTCCCAGCATGGAAATTTAAGTACAGTTGAGACCTAAAAGCTCAGGCAAGAACTGACTTCTTCATCTGAGGGACAAACAGCAAACAGAAATGCCTTCTCCAGAGTATTTTTTCATATTATTTGATATGGATCATTTTACAAAGAATGGAGAAAGTTTAAAGCAGTAATCTCATCAAATATAATTCTACATTATTTTATAAACTTGACTATAGCTATAAGAGGCACAAAGAGATGATTGCATATCACAATTTAACTCTGACAATTAATGGAATATTTAATGCAATCCTTTTGAGATAAGAATGGTTCAACATTACCTCTTTGATATTACAAGCAGATATTTCTAAATTTAACTTTTTGTTATCCTTGTTGATTTCTGAGGGGACATTCTTACCTTATCTCAAAGGTGTTGTTCTTAGTAACTCTGTAAGTGGAAAGTTGAGGCGCACTGGTGAAGTTTTATTTACCGCTAATTGTGCAAGTACGAAAGGAAAATTAGCCACCCACTCCAAGACCATAAACTCAACTGCATAATACTGATATCTGCTAAGATATAAACAAAGAATAAACACCAGGTCATGAGTGAACGACTATGCATCTATGACTGGTTGAGTGGATCCAATTTTCTTAGGAATCCATAAACAAATTACTACAATTCTCACATCATCCCACTGACAATGACACAAACATACAAGTTCAAGAACATAGATCATCGGTTCTTGCCTTTGTGGTTGGTCAGTGGCTCTTAGGGTGATGAGTATGCCTCACTTTGAGGCTGCAAAATTAAAGACAGAAAAACAGAGTATGCCAGACAGTTTCCAGAATACGTGAAATAGGACAATCAATGGACTTGTAAAGATGAACAGGGCCTTTAAGGAGGCGCTTCACAGATCCATGAACAGACTGGGAAGTGGCCTCTTTTATCGAGCTTCCTAGTGCAGTGAGAGCTGTCACCACGGAGAGTCATTCATCCTAGGCGACCTGAGGATGTGCTTCCTCAGCGCTGCTCAGTTTCTGATGCTGCGAGGCTCGCACTGACAGCTCTCCTTGGTGCCACACTGTCCTTTCCAGATGCCTAAACCGTTGACTCTAAGCCACCACATCTCCCAAGCATTCAGAAACTGGGCAAACCCACCATCCACGATTATGCCCACTTTTTAAATTTAAATAATGTTTTCTTCTTACTTACATAAGTTTGACTTTTCTTCTATTGCTAAAAATTAGATGGCATGAACTACAGAGGAGTAAAAAGAGCAAAAGTTAATTTGCCCATAAGCCTAATACCTAGTATGTTATTGACACTGTTTTGTCTGTGTTTTGTTTCATTGAGGTTACAAACTGTTGTGTCTGTTTTTCTAAATGACAGTGGAAGTTGCAGTTCTGATAGAAATACAGGGCATCTTAATGCTAAAAGCTCCCTCTTCACCTGGAAACCATATACATCAATAAAGAAGGGGGGTAACAAGCTATGTTTTTAGCAAAACTAGGAGACAGAGAAAATCCCAAACCCCAATTTCTGTATAAATTACATACCCATCAGAACTGACAAGAGAATCCAACTGATGTCACAGGTAGAGAAAAACTTCCAAGAAAATTCATGCCCAGAAGTAAAGGGCCCTGTCCTGAGTGGAAATTGCAAAGTGCAAATCTGACGGAAAAAAAATAAGCATGAATGGGGTGGTAGAGTGGAAAGGGGGCTGGGGGCATCACTCTTGGTGACAGCAACTGGCCATAAAATAAATGAGGACAGGGAGCTGGTAGTAGGGGTGCCCACCCCCAATCAGCTACACAGAGGGGCCATGTATTAAAGAAACTGTTCTTCCTATGAGCTCAGAAACTGGGACAATTACCCCTTACCCCTATAATAGCCCCCACAGGAGATATTCATCTGCTATTACCTGCAGAAAAATATCCAAACATTCTAATATGGACTTATAATAAGTCTTCAATGTCTAGAAAGACAGTCTCTAAGGAGAGGCCTGAATAAAAGAGAAAAGAAATTTCACTGCAGATAAAGAAAAGCCATCCTAATGGTTTGACATGATACAGAGGACATTATAACCCAACTTTCCAATATTAATTTAAAAATAAACAACAAAGAATTTGCAACTCTCAAGAAATACCTAAAAGTACAATAAAATAACATGGCAGAGATGTATGAACAACCTGGGGAGGTAACTGGTAGAGTTTAGAAATAAACAGAAAAAATAAGACAACTTGGCAAATTAAATAAAACTTAATTGACACAAGACAGAAACACAAGAGATAAAAGAGACAAGACAGAACTCAGCAAGAGACACAGAGGACACAATAAGAAAAGTGAAAACATTAAACACAAATAAATACAGAGATAAAAATGATTAGATGGAAAGACATAGGTCTGGAAGAAAGGCACTGGCTATCTGACAGACAACAGACACATCCCTGGAACTCTCAGAGGAAAAAGTGAAAACAATAAACCAAAATACTTTAAAATGTAGTCTAGCACCTCTGCTTATGTTAGGATGAAGTAGCTTGTGGCAGACCAGTATTTATCCCAATGACATCATATAAAATATATGAATTTTACATAGAAAATTCATATAAAATATAAAATACAAGAATGACTTATCTAAGGGCATCCAGTTCCCTCTGAAGCAATGAAGACCAGAGAAGTTAAAATTCCAGGGAAAAGAACTTTGGAGAAATTAACAGCCAAGAACTTTAAAATAATTTTAATAAGTATATTAAAGAAAATAGAGACACCATGGACAGAATAAATGCATTAAAAAGATGAGGATTTTCACAAGGGAAATAAAATATTTAAAAATTCAAATGGAAATTCTAGAACTGTAAAATATAGTATATCTGGGAGAGGGGCGGAAGATGGCGGCGTGAGTAGAGCAGCGGAAATCTCCTCCCAAAACAACATATATCTATGAAAATATAACAAAGACAACCCTTCCTAGAATAAAGACCAGAGGACACAGGACAACATCCAGACCACATCCGCACCTGAGAGAACCCAGCGCCTCGCGAAGGGGGTAAGATACAAGCCCCGGCCCCGCGGGAGCCGAGCGCCCCTCCCCCCAGCTCCCGGCGGGAGAAGAGCAGGCAGAGCGGGAGGGAGACGGAGCCCAGGACTGCCGAGCACCCAGCCCCAGCCATCCGGGCCAGAGTGCAGGGCCCTCGATACTGGGAAAACAGGGCAGCAAGAACAGTGAGCAGGCACTGGAGGCTGGGCGACAGAGGACATAAGAAAAGCGCGTGACCATTTTTTTTTTTTTTTTGCTTTTTTGCTGCTTTGTTTTGGCGAGCGCTTTTTGGAAGTCTTAAAGGGACAGGGACCCCAATACTAGGGAAACAGGGCAGAAAGACCGGTGAGCAGAGGCCTGAGGCTGGCACCGGAGAATAAAGAAAAACGAACGACCACCTTTTTTTTTTAATTAAAAAAAATTTTTTTTTTTAATTAAAAAAATTTTTTTTCTTGTTTTTTTTTGTGGTCGTTGTTTTGTTTTGGCGGGTGCTTTTTGGAAGTCTTAAAGGGGCAGGGCGGGTCACTTAATCCAGAGGTAGGGAATCCGGGATCTCTGGGCACCCTAACCCCTGGGCTGCAGGGAGCAGGGAGGCCCCTTACGGAGATAAATAGCCTCCCAGCAGCTCCTGCTCCAACGCGACTCCACCACTTTGGAGTAGCTGCCCCAGCCAGGCCACGCCCACAGCAACAGCGGAGATTAACTCCATAGCAGCCGGGCAGGAAGCAGAAACCCTGTCTGCGCGCAGCTGCGCAGCACAAGCCACTAGAGGTCACTGTTCTCCCAGGAGAGGAGGGCCACAAACCAACAAGAAAGGAAGTCCTTCCAGCCGTCACTCGTCCCAGTTCTGCAGACTATTCCTATCACCATGAAAAGGCAAAGCTACAGGCCGACAAAGATCACAGAGACAACACCAGAGAAGGAGACAGACCTAACCAGTCTTCCTGACAAAGAATTCAAAATAAGAATCATAAACATGCTGACAGAGATGCAGAGAAATACGCAAGAGAAATGGGATGAAGTCCGGAAGGCGATCACAGATGCCAGAAAGGAGATCGCAGAAATGAAACAAACTCTGGAAGGGTTTATAAGCAGAATGGATAGAATGCAAGAGGCCATTGATGGAATTGAAATCAGAGAACAGGAACGCATAGAAGCTGACATAGAGAGAGACAAAAGGATCTCCAGGAATGAAACAATATTAAGAGAACTGTGTGACCAATCTAAAAGGAACAATATCCGTATTATAGGGGTCCCAGAAGAAGAAGAGAGAGGCAAAGAGATGGAAAGTATCTTAGAAGAAATAATTGCTGAAAACTTCCCCACACTGGGGGAGGAAGTAATCAAACAGACCACGGAAATACACAGAACCCCCAACAGAAAGGATCCAAGAAGGGCAACACCAAGACACATAATAATTAAAATGGCAAAGATCAAGGACAAGGAAAGAGTGTTAAAGGCAGCTAGAGAGAAAAAGGTCACCTATAAAGGGAAACCCATCAGGCTAACGTTAGATTTCTCAACAGAAACCCTACAGGCCAGAAGAGAATGGCATGATATATTTAATACAATGAAACAGAAGGGCCTTGAACCAAGGATACTGTATCCAGCACGACTATCATTCAAATATGACGGTGGGATTAAACAATTCCCAGACAAACAAAAGCTGAGGGAATTTGCTTCCCACAAACCACCTCTACAGAACATCTTACAGGGACTGCTCTAGATGGGAGCACTCCTAGAAGGAGCACAGCACAAAACACCCAACATATGAAGAATCGAGGAGGAGGAACAAGAAGGGAGAGAAGAAAAGACTCTCCAGACAGTGTATATAACAGCTCAATAAGCGAGCTAAGTTAGGCAGTAAGATACTAAAGAGGCTAACCTTGAGCCTTTGGTAACCACGAATTTAAAGCCTGCAATGGCAATAAGTACATATCTTTCAATAGTCACCCTAAATGTTAATGGGTTGAATGCACCAATCAGAAGACACAGAGTAACAGAATGGATAAAAAAGCAAGACCCATCTATATGTTGCTTACAAGAAACTCACCTCAAACCCAAAGACATGTACAGACTAAAAGTCAAGGGATGGAAAAACATATTTCAAGCAAACAACAGTGAGAAGAAAGCAGGGGTTGCAGTACTAATATCAGACAAAATAGACTTCAAAACAAAGAAAGTAACAAGAGATAGAGAAGGACACTACATAATGATAAAGGGCTCAGTCAAACAAGAGGATATAACCATTCTAAATATATATGCACCCAACACAGGAGCACCAGCATATGTGAAACAAATACTAACAGAACTAAAGGGGGATGTAGACTGCAATGCATTCATTCTAGGAGACTTCAACACACCACTCACCACAAAGGATAGATCCACTGGGCAGAAAATAAGTAAGGACACGGAAGCACTGAACAACACAGTAGAGCAGATGGACCTAATAGACATCTATAGAACTCTACATCCAAAAGCAGTGGGATATACATTCTTCTCAAGTGCACATGGAACATTCTCCAGAATAGACCACATACTAGGCCACAAAAAGAGCCTCAGAAAATTCCAAAAGATTGAAATCCTACCAACCAACTTTTCAGACCACAAAGGCATAAAACTAGAA
This sequence comes from Manis pentadactyla, assembly GCF_030020395.1. Taxonomy (NCBI): domain Eukaryota; kingdom Metazoa; phylum Chordata; class Mammalia; order Pholidota; family Manidae; genus Manis; species Manis pentadactyla. The sequence goes on along the minus strand of NC_080026.1, from coordinate 140,711,052 downwards.
ATAAACTGTACAAAGAAAGCAAAGAGGCTCACAAACACATGGAGGCTTAACAACACGCTCCTAAATAATCAATGGATCAATGACCAAATCAAAATGGAGATCCAGCAATATATGGAAACAAATGACAACAACAACACTAAGCCCCAACTTCTGTGGGACACAGCAAAAGCAGTCTTAAGAGGAAAGTATATAGCAATCCAAGCATATTTAAAAAAGGAAGAGCAATCCCAAATGAATGGTCTAATGTCACAATTATCAAAATTGGAAAAAGAAGAACAGATGAGGCCTAAGGTCAGCAGAAGGAGGGACATAATAAAGATCAGAGAAGAAATAAATAAAATTGAGAAGAATAAAACAATAGCAAAAATCAATGAAACCAAGAGCTGGTTCTTTGAGAAAATAAACAAAATAGATAAGCCTCTAGCCAGACTTATTAAGAAGAAAAGAGAGTCAACACAAATCAACAGTATCAGAAATGAGATAGGAAAAATCACGACGGACCCCACGGAAATGCAAAGAATTATTGGAGAATACTATGAAAACCTATATGCTAACAAGCTGGGAAACCTAGGAGAAATGGACAACTTCCTAGAAAAATATAACCTTCCAAGATTGACCCAGGAAGAAACAGAAAATCTAAACAGACCAATTACCAGCAACGAAATTGAAGAGGTAATCAAAAAACTACCAAAGAACAAAACCCCCGGGCCAGATGGATTTACCTCGGAATTTTATCAGACATACAGGGAAGACATAATACCCATTCTCTTTAAAGTTTTCCAAAAAATAGAGGAGGAGGGGATACTCCCAAACTCATTCTATGAAGCTAACATCACCCTAATACCAAAACCAGGCAAAGACCCCACCAAAAAAGAAAACTACAGACCAATATCCCTGATGAACGTAGATGCAAAAATACTCAACAAAATATTAGCAAACCGAATTCAAAAATACATCAAAAGGATCATACACTATGACCAAGTGGGATTCATTCCAGGGATGCAAGGATGGTACAACATTCGAAAGTCCATCAACATCATCCACCACATCAACAAAAAGAAAGACAAAAACCACATGATTATCTCCATAGATGCTGAAAAAGCATTTGACAAAGTTCAACATCCATTCATGTTAAAAACTCTCAGCAAAATGGGAATAGAGGGCAAGTACCTCAACATAATAAAGGCCATCTATGATAAACCCACAGCCAACATTATATTGAACAGCGAGAAGCTGAAAGCATTTCCTCTGAGATCAGGAACTAGACAGGGATGCCCACTCTCTCCACTGTTATTTAACATAGTACTGGAGGTCCTAGCCACGGCAATCAGACAAAATAAAGAAATACAAGGAATCCAGATTGGTAAAGAAGAAGTTAAACTGTCACTATTTGCAGATGACATGATACTGTACATAAAAAACCCTAAAGACTCCACCCCAAAACTACTAGAACTGATATCGGAATACAGCAAAGTTGCAGGATACAAAATCAACACACAGAAATCTGTGGCTTTCCTATATACTAACAATGAACCAACAGAAAGAGAAATCAGGAAAACAACTCCATTCACAATTGCATCAAAAAAAATAAAATACCTAGGAATAAACCTAACCAAAGAAGTGAAAGACTTATACTCTGAAAACTACAAGTCACTCTTAAGAGAAATTAAAGGGGACACTAACAGATGGAAACTCATCCCATGCTCGTGGCTAGGAAGAATTAATATCATCAAAATGGCCATCCTGCCCAAAGCAATATACAGATTTGATGCAATCCCTATCAAACTACCAGCAACATTCTTCAATGAACTGGAACAAATAATTCAAAAATTCATATGGAAACACCAAAGACCCCGAATAGCCAAAGCAATCCTGAGAAAGAAGAATAAAGTAGGGGGGATCTCACTCCCCAACTTCAAGCTCTACTATAAAGCCATAGTAATCAAGACAATTTGGTACTGGCACAAGAGCAGAGCCACAGACCAATGGAACAGACTAGAGAATCCAGACATTAACCCAGACATATATGGTCAATTAATATTTGATAAAGGAGCCATGGACATACAATGGCGAAATGACAGTCTCTTCAACAGGTGGTGCTGGCAAAACTGGACAGCTACATGTAGGAGAATGAAACTGGACCATTGTCTAACCCCATATACAAAAGTAAACTCAAAATGGATCAAAGACCTGAATGTAAGTCACGGAACCATTAAACTCTTGGAAGAAAACATAGGCACAAACCTCTTAGACATAAACATGAGTGACCTCTTCTTGAACATATCTCCCCGGGCAAGGAAAACAACAGCAAAAATGAGTAAGTGGGACTATATTAAGCTGAAAAGCTTCTGTACAGCAAAAGACACCATCAATAGAACAAGAAGGATCCCTACAGTATGGGAGAATATATTTGAAAATGACACATCCGATAAAGGCTTGACGTCCAGAATATATAAGGAGCCCTCACACCTCAACAAACAAAAAACAAATAACCCAATTAAGAAATGGGCAGAGGAACTGAACAGACAGTTCTCCAAAAAAGAAATACAGATGGCCAACAGACATATGAAAAGATGCTCCACATCGCTAATTACCAGAGAAATGCAAATTAAAACTACAATGAGGTATCACCTCACACCAGTAAGGATGGCTGCCATCCAAAAGACAAACAACAACAAATGTTGGCGAGGCTGTGGAGAAAGGGGAACCCTCCTACACTGCTGGTGGGAATGTAAGTTAGTTCAACCATTGTGGAAAGCAGTATGGAGGTACATCAAAATGCTCAAAACAGACTTACCATTTGACCCAGGAATTCCACTCCTAGGAATTTACCCTAAGAACGCAGCAATCAAGTTTGAGAAAGACAGATGCACCCCTATGTTTATTGCAGCACTATTTACAATAGCCAAGAATTGGAAGCAACCTAAATGTCCATCAATTGATGAATGGATAAAGAAGATGTGGTACATATACACAATGGAATACTACTCAGCTATAAGAAAAGGGCAAATCCAATCATTTGCAGCAACATGGATGGAGCTGGAGGGTATTATGCTCAGTGAAACAAGCCAAGCGGAGAAAGAGAAATACCAAATGATTTCACTTATCTGTGGAATATAAGAACAAAGGAAAAACTGAAGGAACAAAACAGCAGCAGAATCACAGAACTCAAGAATGGACTAACAGGTACCAAAGGGAAAGGGACTGGGGAGGATGGGTGGGTAGGGAGGGATAAGGGGGGGGAGAAGGGGGGTATTAAGATTAACATGCATGGGGGGGTAGGAGAAAAGGGAGGGCTGTACAACACAGAGAAGGCAAGTAGTGATTCTACAACATTTTGCTATGCTGATGGACAGTGACTGTAAAGGGGTTTATAGGGGAGACCTGGTATAGGGGAGAGCCTAGTAAACATAATATTCGTCATGTAAGTGTAGATTAGTGATAGCAAAAAAAAAAAAAAAAGGGCAGTTCCTGTGTGGTAACCTCCAACGAGTTCTACACAAGGGTATAAAGGGCATATAAAAGTGTAGGCAAAGGGTCTGTTTGTGTTTATACAGAGGATCAAAGCCTAATTGGGCTACCCCGAAAATGAACTAAGATACGATATGAAAAAGAACTTCCAACATCTGCACTCTCTGGAAGACTCATGCCAGAAAATGATCATCAAAAAACCCCAACAAAGATCCACGCACTGCTACAGCTGTAGATGCACTCATCCCACCAGTTCCTGGACTTGCCATGGGAATGAGGAAGGAGATATCTAAGCTGGCCTGTGCATACAGTAAAACAACAAAATTGGACTGGATCTATACTGTTGGAACTCAACCAAGAATTTGGAGAAGTGCAAATTGTAGCACTCCAAAGTCTTACAACTACAAACTATTTACTGTTAAAAGAACATATGGCATGTGAACAGTCCCCAGGAATGGGTTGTTTTAATTTGTCTGATTTCTCTCAGACTGTTCAAGTTCAGTTGGACAATATCCACCATATCATAGATAAGTTTTCACAAATGCCTAAGGTGCCTAACTGGTTTTCTTGGTTTCACTGGAGATGGCTGGTAATTACAGGTATGCTTTGGTTATGTAACTATACTCCTATTATGTTAATGTGTGTGCGCAATTTAAGTAGTAGCTTAAAACCTATACATGCTGAAGTTACTCTACAAGAAGATATATCAAAGAAATAATCAATCTTCCCATGTTTTCTTCCGCCTGCTACTTCTATAGCTTTTCTTCTTCCTTCCTAATTACAACCCTTAAATAGAATTCGTGCCTCATATCAAATTTACCGAGTATCATAATTCTTCCAAGTGGTAAAGATACCTCAAGACAAATGCTGGGCATAGAAGCCACAGGGCATAAATATGCAAAGAAGTAAAAAGCTAACTTTTTCAAACAATAAGGCTTCTCTCTCACTTACCAACTTCACATTTCCCTGTATGGCCCCGGAAGATGACTGGTTAGCCAGAGACGGGTAAGATTCCTCAAGGGAGGAACAACCTAAGACAGGCACAGTCGCAGGGGGGCCATCAGGTGAGAAATTGGGGATCAACAGAGGTGAGGCTTAGAACCTCACCCCCCCGTTCTGAGAGAAATCTTCTACATACGTGGATGTTTTATTGCCCTGGTCTAGCTTGGATTAACACATAGTCTACAGGCACACACCTGATCATCTATATGTGCTCTCTTACAACACTAAACTCTGTTTTCTACCTTTATCTTGTATCTACCTACCACTTCAGCATTTTATTAAAAATAATAATAATAAAGAGAGAAATGTGGTATCCACATATAAATCAAGTATAAAAACCAAATGAGTATTCATATTTGAACTGACTGTTTATAGTTCATAATGCATGAGCAAAACCGAAAGTTTCTGTGATGACTGCCCTTGTACTGTTCACTATGTAACTTATTCATTATGTAAGAATTTGTTCTACATGTAAGAACTTGTTTGTTATGCCTCAGAAGATTGGAGACTGACAAAAATTAGGCTTGGGGTGGAATAATGATTGTGCATTGAGCATTGACTCCCCTATACAGAATTTTATTGTCGTTAACAACCATTTGATCAATAAATATGAGAGATGCCCTCACAAAAAAAAAAAAAAAAAAAAAGAAGGACAGACTTCCAATGGTAAAATAAATTAGTAACCGGGATGTAATGTATAGCATAAGGAATATAGTCAAGATATTGTAACAGCCTGGTAGGGTGATAGCTGGAACCTAGAATTATGTATATAAATGTTCTACCACTGTGTTGTACACTTGAAACTCATATAATGTAATACTGTGTGTCAACTACCCTTCAATAAAAAATAATTATTAAAAAAAATATATATATATAGTATATCTGAAATAAATGACACATTGAGGAGGAGAAAAAATAGAAAATTCATCAAAGAGTGAGGGGGGCATAGTGAACATGTCTGATGCATGTGTGATTGGAATCCCACAGTAAGAGAGGAGCGGGGGAGAGGAGAGAGAAGCCATGACTAAACAGGCAATGAAGAGCTTCTTAAAACAAAGGAAAACATCAGTTCAAGAAATTTCTCTTTGAGGATTTCAAGCTTTCTCTTGAGGGTGTGACTTCTGGAATGGTGGCGTGAGGAGCATTTAATTGGTGAAAATTATAATAACAAACATTAAGTTATCTGGAAATTGTCTTAAGGGTACAGAGCAAATGGAAAAACATCTATGCAAGAAAATCTGTTGTGTCATGGCAGAAACAGTGAAAGCATGTTGAGTCGTGACCGTCCCCGCTCCCGACCCAGCCCGGTGTGAGGAAGCTCTGCTCTAGGTGAGAACGGTCCAGAGTGTGGGCCCCTCTGCCCTGCCCCCAGCGCACAGTCTGCAGCCATGGCTTCATCTCAGGAGGGAAAGCCTGTGACGTTTCTCGCCATCCTCCAGCTCCATGTTGCACAGTCTCTATATCAGCAGCAGCTGAGCAGACTGAGAGCAACCCCTACACAGGACGGAAGCTCTAGCCAAGACAGAGCAGGACAGAAATGCTAGTCCCCAGTTCCTTCCAGAGCAGCTCACTCAGAGGGTAGAAGTTCCATGTTGGAAGGAGCAAGCCAAGAAGACTAGGGGCTCCCAACCCCACCAGGGCCCCACTTGAAGAGAAGGAGTGTCCCTTGGGAAGAAGTGGGCTGCTGACCCCACTGAGCCCGCTCCCAGCTCCAGCACAGTGGTGCAGAGACTCTACCCGGGACATAAGAACAGAGAGCTCCACAGCTCTCCCTAAGGGGACTGGTTTAATTTGGAAAAGAGTGTGGTTAAGTTCATACCTAGGGATGTTGTCAAAAACAATGGACATTTTAAGGGTAAGCAATTAACAGCAGCTGTTACATCCATGACACTAGTGGCAGAAAGCAAAATGGTAGATCAGCTAGAAATTTAATAGCCAAACCAGGCAAAAAGACAGTAAGAGCTTTCCTGGGGTTAGAGCAACCCTCAAAGACTGGCAACAGCCCTCCCTTGCAAAGAAATGAGCAGGACTTTAATTGGATTAAGCTGCTGTTGACAAAAACAGTAGAGCATAACAGGTATAGAGTTTCAGCTTAGGAAAATGAAAAAGTTCTAGACACAGAGTGGTGATGGTTGCACAACAATATGAATGTACTCAATGCCACTGAATTGTACCCAAAAATGGTTAAAATAGTAAATTGTACATTATGTTACGTTTCTCTTACCACAGTAAGAAATAGCAATAGAGCAGTCATCCAGCAGTTGGTGGAGGCCGGCAGCTGGGCTTGATGTCAGCAGAGGCAGGCCAGCCAAAAGCTTATGAAAGAGAGTGCGGCTAAAGCCAAACTCACCCTTAGTAGTAAGTGAGACTACGCATACGCCCGAGACCTCTGTCCCCGAGCAGTGACATCACAGGCCATGCACCGTGGGTGACAAAGACCCCAATGAACTGCTGCAGGCAAGTCATCAAACCAGAAAGCAAAACAAAAGCAATGCCAAGCCTCAGGGAAGGGGTCAGTATCCAGAGTTGCCACAGTACACAGCTGACCTTCAGCAACATGGGACTGAACCATACAGGTACACTTACACATGGATTTTTTTCAATAACTATATTGGAGAATTTTTTGGAGATTTGCAACAATTCTTAAGAAGTCAAAAATGAACCCCGAGTAGCCTAGAAATACCAAAAAAGATAGGTAGGCCAATAATGCATACAACATATGTAGATTTAGTCTGTGTTATCATTAACCAAAAAATCAACAATGTTCTATTATTGGTTAAGCTTTGGGGAAATCACCACTTATATACAGATTTTTGACTGTGTGGGGTTCCAGCACACCTAACCATCTCATTGTTCAGTGGTCAACTGTATTATCTAAAATGTTGCTTTCAACAAAAAATGTTTGAGACCTGCAAAGAAACAGGAAAATGTGACCCATGCCAAAAAAACAACAACACATGCCAGACACTGACTGTGGGGTCCAGCTGTTTGGCTTAGCAGACAAAGGCTTCATAGCAGCTACATGCGTATTGTTCAAAGAATTACAGAAAACCACCACGTAGGAAGAATTAAAGGCATGACAAGGTCACATTAGATACAGAAGATCAAAGACAAATTATTTTTGAAAGAACTAAATGGAACTATTGTAGTTAGAAATACGCTAACTGAAATGTGAAATGCACTAGAAGGACTGAACCATATAAATGAACCAGAGGAGAAACAACTAGTGAACTTGCAGACAGATTGATAGAAATTATGCAATCTGGAGAACAAAGAGAAAAAGAATGACAAAAAATGAACAGAGCCTCAGAGACATATGGAACAGCATTAAACGTATCAGTGTATGCACAATGGGAAACTAGAAGAGGAGAGGAAGAACGGACAGAAGAAAGAGGTCCCAGCCTTCAGCTTTGTGGGCATGTACCTCACAAGGTTCGATGGAAAAGCCTGTTCTAGCCCAGAATGTGGTGCCCACCTGCACCTCAGCCTCACTGGGTGCAGCCCCCTCCAGAACGGCTCTCCTCAGACACCTACATAGACGCCAGGACCAGCAACTCAGACATGACTGGGGCAGGATGGGGGTGTTAAGGCAACACCTGTGTCTGAGCTGCTCTTTGCCACTAGGAGCCTCTCACGGTCTGCTCTTCATGAAGCATTTGACATCCTCAATAGATCTTGAAATCATGTTTTTTTATGTATGTTGTCTATTTGTGTTGTTGTTTAAGGCTGTGGAGTAAATCTATTTCCTAGTACTCCATTTTAACTAGAAGCCAGCATGGCTTCTTTTTTAATAACGGAAAAGTGAATGATTGAATGCCTAATAGCAGTTTTGTGAGGCACTGAGCACACTAGTATATTTTCGTCTTGATTCTGTATTTTTCTTACCTTTTTGAGACAGGGAACCTGAGATCTAGCAGAGAGTAAGACATGAGCCCCTTGGTCTCTCTGGCTAAATGCCTGGGAAGCTTTTTGGGAGAAACTGACAAATGATTCTAAAACACGTGACAGTTCCCACTATAGTGCTGGATTTGCTGGCCAAACCATGACCATTTGAATATCAGAAAGATTCTCAACTTTAGTGTGTTGGGACAAATGCAGTCTATGGAAATCCTTTCATATTCATAATGAGACTCAAGAAGCAAAACGTATTCGGCAAGCAAAAGATAATTATAGTCAAAGATGGCAGCGTGAGAGGAGAGACAGGGGCTTCCTCCTAAAACTGGATACAATTATAAAATTTAATTGGCGCAACTAATCCTGAGAGAGTAACAGGAAAGAGGACGCGTCAGACTGCACACACCTGGGGAAAAGAGCAGACCTCAGCCAGCGGGGTGACGTACCAGAGCTGTGGCTCCCGGGACCCGAGCCCCGCCCCCACCCCAGCTCCCCGGTGGGAGGAAGAGAAACGGAGCAGGGAGGGAGTGGAAGGCCTGGGACTGCTGAGTACCTGGCTACGGAGTCCTGCGCTGGGAACACAGACCTACATTTCATGGTGCTTTCACGAGACTCGCATGACTACTGGGTTGGAAAGTTAATACAGGCAGAGTTCCTGGGGAGACGGGGATTCCGGCTGCTTGTGGAAAGCAGGGATCCATATCCAGCTGCTCTGGGACAAAAACTTATACCTGTGTGCCCGGCCCACTGGCTCAGGCAGTGGAGACAGGCACAGCAGCCGGGAAGCGGGGAACAGCTCTTTCTTCCCCACAGGCACCAGTACCGCTCCCCTGCCCCCCCCCCGACATTGCTTCAGGGGCTGAGCAGCTCCAGAGTAGAGCTTCTGGACACTAGAGGGCGCCATATACAAACATGAAACACCAAAGGAACCCTGTACAGAGTAGAATTATTAATACAACTCCCAAGAAAGATTTAAATGATATGGACCTCGTGACTCTTCCTGAAAGGGAGTTCAAAATAAAAATCATCAACATGCTAATGGAGGTAGGGAAAGACATCCAAGCACTCAGGAATGAATTCAGGTTGGAGATCCAATCGTTTAAGAGCACAATGGAGGGTATTAAAAGCAGGTTGGATATGGTGGAGGAGACATAAATGAAATAGAAACTAGAGAAGAGGAATACAAAGAATCTGAGGCACAGAGAGAAAGAAGGATCTCTAAAAATGAAAGAATATTGAGAGAACTGTGTGACCAATCCAAGCAAAACAATATTCGCATTATAGGGATACCAGAAGAAGAAGAGAGAGAAAAAGGGATAGAAAGTGTCTTTGAGGAGGTAGTTGCTGAAAACTTCCCCAATCTGGGGAAGGAGATAGTCTCTCAGGCCATGGAGATCCACAGATCCCCCTGCACAAGGGACCCAAGGAAGACAACACCAAGACACATAGTAATTAAAATGGGAAAGATCAAGGTTAAGGACAGACTGTTAAAAGCAGCCAGAGGCAGAAATAAGATCACATACAAAGGAAAGCCCACCAGGCTAATATCAGACTTTTCAGCAGAAACCTTACAGGCCAGAAGAGAATGGCAGGATGTATTTAATGCCATGAAGCAGAAGGGCCTGGAACCAAGATTACATTATCTGGCAAGATTATCATTTAAATTTGAAGGAGGGATTAAACAATTTCCAGATAAGCAAAAGCTGAGAGAGTTTACCTCCCACAAACCATCTCTGCCGTCTATTCTGGAGGGACTGCTATAGATGGAAGTGTTCCTAGGGTTGGACAGCTGTCACCAGAGGTAGTAAAATCATGGTAGGGAGGGTGGAGCAGCTGATTGCGAGGCAAATACAAAATTAAATTGACTATCCCCAAAGTCAATCAAGGGATAGACAAAAAGTACAGAATTTGACACCTAATATATAAAGAATGAAGGAGGAAGAAAACAGAGGAAAAATAGAAAAGAACCTTTAGATTGTGTTTGTAACAGCATCCTAAGTGAGTTAAGTTAGACTCTTAGATAGTAAGGAATGTAACCTGGAACCATTGGTAACCGTGAATCTAAAGCCTGAAATGGCAATAAGTACATACCTATTGATAATCACCCTAAATGTTAATGGACTGAATACACCAATCAAAAGACACAGAGTCACTGAATGGATAAAAAACAAGACCCATCTATATGCTGCTTACAAGAGACTCACCTCAAACCCAAAGACATGCACAGACTAAAAGTCAAAGGATGGAAAAAGATATTTCATGTAAACAATAGGGAGTAAAAAGCAGGTGTTGCAGTACTAGTAGACTAAATAGACTTCAAAACAAAGAAAGTAACAAGAGATAAAGAAGGACATTACATAATGATAAAGAGCTCAGTCCAACAAGAGGATATAACCATTCTAAATATATATGCACCCAACACAGGAGCACCAGCATATGTGAAACAAATACTAACAGAACTAAAGGAGGAAATAGACTGCAATGCATTCATTCTAGGAGACTTCAACACACCACTCACTCCAAAGGACAGATCCACCAGACAGAAAATAAATAAGGACACAGAGGCACTGAACCACACTAGAACAGATGGACCTAATAGACATCTATAGAACTCTACACCCAAAAGCAACAGGATACACATTCTTCTCAAGTGAACATGGAACATTCTCCAGAGTAGACCACATAGTAGGCCACAGAAAGTGCCTCAATAAATTCAAAAAGATTGAAATTCTACCAACCAACTTTTCATACCACAAAGGTATAAAACTAGAAATAAATTGTACAAAGAAAGCAAAAAGGCTCACAAACACATGGAGGCATAACAACACACTTCTAAATAGTCAATGGATCAACGACCAAATTAAAATGGAGATCCAGCAATATATGGAAACAAATGACAACAACAACACAAAGCCCCAACTTCTGTGGGACGCAGTGAAAGCAGTCTTAAGAGGAAAGTATATAGCAATCCAAGCGTATTTAAAAAAGGAAGAACAATCCCAAATGAATAGTCTAACATCACAATTATCAAAATTGGAAAAAGAAGAACAAATGAGGCCTAAATTCAGCAGAATGAAGGACATAATAAAGATCAGAGAAGAAATAAACAAAATTGAGAAGAATAAAACAATAGAAAAAATCAATGAAACCAAGACCTGGTTCTTTGAGAAAATAAACAAAATAGATAAGCCTCTAGCCAGACCTATTAAGAGAAAAAGAGAATAACACACATCAACAGAATCAGAAACGAGAAAGGAAACATCACGATGGACACAACAGAAATACAAAGAATTATTAGAGACTACTATGAAAAGCTATATGCTAAGAAGCTGGAAAACCTAGAAGAAATGGACAACTTCCTAGAAAAATACAACCTTCCAAGACTGAACAAGGAATAAATACAAAATCTAAACAAACCAATTACCAGCAAAGAAATTGAAGTGGTAACCAAAAAACTACCCAAGAAAAAAAACCCCGGGCCAGATGAATTTACCTCGGAATTTCATCAGACATACAGAGAAGATATAATACCCATTCCCCTTAAATTTTTCCAAAAAATAGAAGATGAGGGAATACTCCCAAACTCATTCTATGAAGCCAACATCTCCTTAATTCCAAAACCAGGCAAAGACCCCACCAAAAAAGAAAATTACAGACCAATATCCCTGATGAGCATAGATGCAAAAATACTCAACAAAATATTAGCAAACTGAATTTAAAAATATATCAAAAGGATCATACACCATGACCAAGTGGGATTCATCCCAGGGATGCAAGGATGGCACAACATTCGAAAGTCCATCAACATCATCCACCACATAAACAAAAAGAAAGACAAAAACCACATGATCATCTCCATAGATGCTGAAAAAGCATTTGACAAAGTTCAACATCCATTCATGATAAAAACTCTCAGCAAAATGGGTATAGAGGGCAAATACCTCAACATAATAAAGGCCATATATGATAAACACACAACCAACATCATACTGAACAGTGAGAAGCTGAAAGCTTTTCCTCTAAGATCAGGAACTAGACAGGGATGCCCACTCTCTCCACTGTTATTTAACAAAGTACTGGAGGTCCTAGCCATGGCAATCAGACAAAACAAAAAAATACAAGGAATCCAGATTGGTAAAGAAGAAGTTAAACTGTCACTATTTGCAGATGACATGATACTGTACATAAAAAACCCTAAAGACTCCACTCCAAAACTACTAGAACTGATATCAGAATACAGCAAAGTTGCAGGATACAAAATTAACACACAGAAATCTGTGGCTTTCCTATACACTAACAATGAACCAATAGAAAGAGAAATCAGGAAAACAATTACATTCACAATTGCACCAAAAAGAATAAAATACCTAGGAATAAACCTAACCAAAGAAGTGAAAGACCTATACCCTGAACACTATAAGACACTCTTAAGAGAAATTAAAGGGGACACTAACAGATGGAAACTCATCCCATGCTCGTGGCTAGGAAGAATTAATATCGTCAAAATGGCCATCCTGCCCAAAGCAATATACAGATTTCATGCAATCCCTATCAAACTAACAGCAACATTCTTCAATGAACTGGAACAAATAATTCAAAAATTCATATGGAAACACCAAAGACCCCGAATAGCCAAAGCAATCCTGAGAAAGAAGAATAAAGTAGGGGGGATCTCACTCCCCAACTTCAAGCTCTACTATAAAGCCATAGTAATCAAGACAATTTGGTACTGGCACAAGAGCAGAGCCACAGACCAATGGAACAGACTAGAGAATCCAGACATTAACCCAGACATATATGGTCAATTAATATTTGATAAAGGAGCCATGGACATACAATGGCGAAATGACAGTCTCTTCAACAGGTGGTGCTGGCAAAACTGGACAGCTACATGTAGGAGAATGAAACTGGATCACTGTCTAACCCTATACACAAGAGTAAATTCGAAATGGATCAAAGACCTGAATGTAAGTCATGAAACCATAAAACTCTTAGAAAAAAACATAGGCAAAAATCTCTTGGACATAAACATTAGCAACTTCTTCATGAACGTATCTCCCTGGGCAAGGAAAACAAAAGGAAAATGAACAAGTGGGACTATATCAAGCTGAAAAACTTCTGTACAGCAAAGGACACCATCAATAGAACAAAAAGGTACCCTACAGTATGGGAGAATATATTCATAAATGACAGATCCGATAAAGGCTTGACATCCAAAATATATAAAGAGCTCACGCACCTCAACAAACAAAAAGCAAATAATCCAATTAAAAATGGGCAGATGAGTTGAACAGACAGTTCTCCAAAGAAGAAATTCAGATGGCCAGCAGACACATGAAAAGATGCTCCACATCGCTAATTATCAGAGAACTGCAAATTAAAACCACAATGAGGTATCACCTCACACCAGTAAGGATGGCTGCCATCCAATAGACAAACAACAACAAATGTTGGCGAGGTTGTGGAGAAAGGGGAACCCTCCTCCACTGCTGGTGGGAATGGAAATTAGTTCAACCATTGTGGAAAGCAATATGGAGGTTCCTCAAAATGCTCAAAATAGACTTACCATTTGACCCAGGAATTCCACGTCTAGGAATTTACCCTAAGAATGCAGCACTCCAGTTTGAAAAAGACAGATGCACCCCTATGTTTATTGCAGCACTACTTACAATAGCCAAGAAATGGAAGCAGCCTAAGTGTCCATCAGTAGATGAATGGATAAAGAAGGTGTGGTACATATATACAATGGAATATTACTCAGCCATAAGAAGAAAACAAATCCTACCATTTGCAACAACATGGATGGAGCTAGAGGTTATTATGCTCAGTGAAATAAGCCAAGCGGACAAAGACAAATACCAAATGATTTCACTCATCGGTGGAGTATAAGAACAAAAGAAAAACTGAAGGAACAAAACAGCAGCAGAATCACAGAACCCAAGAATGGACTAACAGTTACCAAAGGGAAAGAGACTGGGGAGGATGGGAGGGAAGGGAGGGATAAGGGCGGGGATGAAGGAAGGGGGTATTATGATAGCATGTATAATGTGGGGGGTGGGGGAAAGGGGAGGGCTGTGCAATACAGAGAAGACAAGTAGTGATTCTACAACATTTTAAAATGCTGATGGACAGTGACTGCAATGGGGCTTGTGGGGGGGACTTGGGGTAGGGGAAAACCTAGTAAACATAATGTTCTTCATGTAAAAAAAACAATATAGGTAGGTCACAAGAGCAGTACACCACGGACAACAAGTAGTTATTCTATAACATCTTACTAAGCTGATGGATAGTGACTGCAATGGGGTGGGTGTGGGGGACTTGATAATATGGGTGAATGTTGTAACCACAATGTTGCTCATGTGATACCTTCATAAAATTGTATATCAATGATACCTTAATAAATAAAATCAAAAAAAGATAATTATAGTATAAAAGGGTAGCTGAAACGAGACATGTGTGACTTTATTTCATAGGGATTTAGATTTACAAGAGTTTTCCACAGCCAGATGTACCAGAGAGAGACCCGGAAAGATAACATGACCCTCACTATGTCTACGTGTCTGCAGTGAGGCCAAGGCATCCAGACCTGATGGGGGCAGGAGTTGTGCTGACATCACATATCACATGTAGCTTGTCACACAGGACAGTCATGGGGCACAAAACCTCCTGCCAGAGCCAGGAAGACAGTGAGCCCCTGGCAGGAAGCAGCCCTAGGAAGAGGCTGGGTGCTTGGGCCAGAGCGTCCTGGGCACTGCCATCAGACCAGGGTCCAAAAAATCAGAGGGTGGGTACCTCAGACTGGCGACACTTCTAGTTGCTAAGGGTAGTTTTCCTTTTCAGGACTACTCAATGAATGAAGCCCCTGATAAATATGAAATAAAATGGAAAAGATGAAAAGGCAACCATACCTATGACACCAAGAATCTTACAGCAGGTTCAAGTATGGTGTAGCATGTGTGTCATCACTGTGACAATTTGCCCATGTTTTATTGCTTGTGTGGCCTGAGACATTTAAACAGACATACATTTAAATGCACCTGTATTTGTGCTTTAGCAAACAGTGGGATTTGATGAAATGAGTCTAAAAAGTATTTTAATGGTGAAGAGAACTGAATGTGCAAATGGTTATTCTATTACTGTGCAAGCATTGCTTCAAGGCTCAGCAAACATTTGAGGTTCATGAATCACTCTTAAGTAAAGTACAAAGAGTGACTACTTTCTATATACGGAGCCCTTTGGACAAAGATAAGGGGAATTTCTCAGGCTGTGGTCCCATTGCTTCTGAAGTTCAGACCTTTTGCATCCTCTTCACGAGTCACTTGGTGAAGAACAGCAAGAGTTTTCTAAGGGATGCTTTGAATTCCTTGTTTCTCAGGGTGTAAATAAGGGGGTTGAGAGTGGGAGTCACAATGGTATACAGAACGGCAACAGCCTTGTCCAGGAGCCCAGCAGACCCCAGGCCCGGGCGGATGTAGGTGTAGAGCACGGTGGAGTAGTACACAGAGACCACCACGAGGTGGGAGGAGCAGGTGGAGAAGGCCCTCCGCTTGCCCTCTGCTGAGCGGATACGCAGGATGCTGGCAATGATGAAGCCATAGGAAGTCATGGTGAGCAGGAAGTTCATCCCAGAGAAGAACATGTCAGCGACCATGGTCGTCACATTGTTAATGAAAGTTGGGCTGCAGGAGAGCAGCAGCACCGGTGGGATCTCACAGAAAAAGTGTGCAATTAGCTGGGGGCCGCAGAAGGACAGACGCAGCACCAGGCCTGTGAGCACGAAGGCAGTGAGTGTCCCTGTGGACCACACAAAGACGGCCAGGGTGAGGCAGACCCTCACGCTCATCAGGGCGCCATAATGCAGAGGGCGGCAGATGGCCAGGTAGCGGTCGTAGGCCATGGCGGTGAAGAGAAGCAGCTCCGAGCTCAGCGACCAGGTGAAGAAGAACATCTGGCTGAGGCAGCCCCAGAAGGTGATGGTGCTCTCACCGACCAGGCTCTGCAGGACCTTGGGGAGGATGGACAGGGTGCAGATCATGTCCAGCATGGCCAGGTTGACCAGGAAGAAGTACATGGGGGTGTGGAGGTTGGGGCTGCAGCGGATGGCGGCAATAATCAGCCCATTGCCAGCTAGGGCCACGGCAAACAGGGCCAAGAAGAGGCAGAAGAGGGCAGCCCGGAGCCAGGGGTCGTCGGTGAAGCTCTGCAGGATGAAGAGGGTCACAGAGGTCTGGTTCCCAGATGCCATGGGGAACAGCTGATTACGTCTGCTGGGGCCCCCTTCTTCCTTGTAAAGAATGGGTGGATTTTATTTATAACTGAAAAACTAAAAATAATTGATTACATTTAATGAGCCATCACACTGGAAAGGAAAACAATGACATGAATGTTTCAATTTATAGTAATAAGCTCTGGCTCGTTAACTTAAAGAAACAACCTCCAGTTTCTCCAAAGTGGCTGCACTGCTTTACATGCCGACCAGCAGCGCACGAGGGCCCCGTATCCTCCACATGCTCGCCGACATGTATGACCTCTTGTCCTTTTGATGACGGCCGTTCTAACAGGCGTGAGACGGTATCTCCTTCTGGCTTTGATCTGCATTTCCCTGATGACTAGTGATGTGGAGCACTTTGCATTATGGGCACCTGTAGGACTTCTCTGAGAAAATGTATTTTCAGGTCCTTTGCCCATTTTTAAATTGTGGTTTTGCTATTGAGTTGTATGAGTTCTTTATATATTTTGTATATTATCCCCTTGTCAGATATAAGTTTGCCAATTATTCTCCCATCCAACAGGCTGCCTTTTTGTTTTGGTGATGGTGTCCATTGCTGTGCAGAGGCTTCAGTGAAAGGAATCACACCTTGCCCACAAGGCATACAGGGAAGCATTTTAGAACACTGATAATATTGATGTTTCTAAAAACCCCACAACAGAAAACACAAGAAAAGGGCAGAGGCTACCATCCAAAAGACAAACAACAACAAATGTTGGCGAGGTTGTGGAGAAAGGGGAACCCTCCTGCACTGCTGGTGGGAATGGAAATTAGTTCAACCATTGTGGAAAGCAATATGGAGGTTCCTCAAAATGCTCAAAACAGACTTACCATTTGACCCAGGAATTCCACGTCTAGGAATTTACCCTAAGAATGCAGCACTCCAGTTTGAAAAAGACAGATGCACCCCTATGTTTATCGCAGCACTATTTACAATAGCCAAGATATGGAAGCAACCTAAGTGTCCATCAGTAGATGAATGGATAAAGAAGATGTGGTACATGTACACAATGGAATATTATTCAGCCATAAGAAGAAAACAAATCCTACCATTTGCAACAACACGGATGGAGCTAGAGGTTATTATGCTCTGTGAAATAAGCCAACCGGAGAAAGACAAATACCAAATTATCTCACTCATATGTGGAGTATAAGAACAAAGGAAAAACTAAAGGAACAAAACAGAAGCAGAATCACAGAACCCAAGAATGGACTAACAGGTACCAAAGGGAAAGAGACTGGGGAGGATGGGTGGGTAGGGAGGGAGAAGGGGGGGAGAAGGGGGGTATTAAGATTAGCATGTATAATGTGGGGGTGGGGGGATAGGGATGGCTGTGCAACACAGAGAAGACAAGTAGTGATTCTACAACATCTTACTATGCTGATGGACAGTGACTATAATGGGGTTTGTGAGGGGGACTTGATGTAGGGGAGAGCCTAGTAAACATAATGTTCTTCATGTAATTGTAGATTAATGATAACAAAATAAAATTTAAAAAAAGAAAAGGGCAGGAAGGTAAGGAGACGCCATCGAGGGGTTCACACTCCTGAGCCCTGTAAGATATTTTATTTTAACCTCAGGTTACAGCCTCTGGACCAGCAGGGTCTCCAGGTAAGTCCAGACCCCAAGGTGAACAGGCCCAGGTCGGGAGCCTCCACCCACCCTACACAAGGGGCATAGAAAGGCGATGCCCGGCTCATTTGTGTCGGGAAGATTGTCCTGCAATGGGCACAGCCTGAAGGGGACACTGAGAGAGATGGGACCATGGTGGCAAGATGAACTCAGAGGAGAGGCAGGCACTGGACCTAGAAAGACATGGCTAGACCCACTTCCAGGGCCAGCAGGGGTTTAGGAGGAATTTCCATCCTGAAGGTAAGAGGTGCTGAGCTCGTTTGCAGACTGGGGTCTCCTTGGACTGTTGGGACACGGAGCTGGCACAGACCCCAGAGCCATACGAGCTCCCTGGGGCTCTGCTATCACCATTCTCAACCCCACCAAGGACAAGCCCTTCTCAGGAGCTGGCCCAGGGCATGTAGGCAGACATCCAGACCAGAATGCCAGGCACTGTCCACAGTGCCTCCAGGGCATATGGCCCTGCATGCTGGGAGAGGGTCCCTGGCTAGCTGAGCTCCCTGTCCTGAGCTCCCAGGGCCCAGCTTCAGGGAGCCTCTTCCCAGAATGAATGCATTCAGCACAGGCCACTTAAATAGACAGGTGAGTCCCGGCAGCCTGCCTCGGGGATTGCAGCTGCAGCCAAGCGGGTGTGCACGCCTGGTGGGAAGTCCTCTGACTTAGTAAGAGAGGCCAGGTGGGTGATGCCCACCCTCACTATGAGAGCAACGAGGTCCTCACCTGTCACACGGGGGATGCACAACAGAAGTTGGTGAATGTGAATTCACTCACCACCAGGTGACCATGACAGCAGTGGCCGCGTAGAGAAAGCAGTCACTGGTTGCTTCCTACAGGGTTGCTCCCAGATGCCAGAGAGTGGCAGAACGGTTCACTGCCCTGGGGCAGGGGGCATTTGGAACACACGCATGAGCTCCCAGCAGCCTTCCCACATTCACCCCATCAAAACGGGGACATCCTGGGTCGGGGCATGTGGAAGAAGAAACACCCCCAAAATAAACAGACTTCAGACACCACTTCAACCTCCTCTGTTGCTCCCTCTCCATAAGAGCTGCGAATAAATAATTGTGCAACTGTAACCTCAGCGTGCCATTCTGCATCTCTCCTCTCTCATCTCAAAGCACAAAGCAAAGTGTGACAGCAGAAACAAGCAGCCAGGTCCAGCCCACACCGGCGCCTCTTCCAGGAATGGCTCCTTCATTCAGTTGTTTTCCACCTGCCAAGCCCGCTGGGGCCGCAGGCCAGTTGCCTCCTGCTCCCACAGAGGCCGTGCAGACTGCCCGCAACAAACAGGCAATTTGTCCCCACACAGATCTCAGCTAGGTTACTGGTCAGAGGCCGAGTCATTTATTTGCAGCCCCTGAGCCCCATGTGTGCCCAGATCGGGGAAGCCAAGTAGCAGCAAAAATACTGAGCACTCTGTTAAATCTGAATTTTAAGCAAACAGTGAGTTAATTATTAGTGTATGACTGAAGTACTGCGTGGGAAATTCTTATAGTGAATGTTACTTATTGATCCAAAATTCAAATTTAACTGGGCACCGGTATTTCCTCTGGCAGCCGTAGTCCAGACTCAACCAGGGCCAGAAGCAACTGGAGGAATGCCTAGCTCAGAGGTTCAGTGTGGGGCAGAGACCCACCCCTGGAGGCCGACTTGAGACCCGTGTCCCGTCCAGAGTCCAGGCTCACACCCAGTGCCCTGGCTGCCAGCACCCACCTACAGGGACCCAGACAGGGTGTCCTGGGGCACGGAATCGCCTCACACCCCCAAAGCAGCAGCCTAGGGTCTAACGGGGGCAGCAGCTGTGAGCAGCAAGAGGGTGCCTCCCGCAAGGTCAGCAGGGATGTGCAGGGTCTGCCTTCCCAGACTCACGTGCCATCTGCAGGGCAGAGGCGGATGCAGGCACAGGTGACTCAGTAAGAGGGCCAGAGAGATTGGTCAGGCGCCAGGGCGTGGGGGTGTCAGCCTCTGAGAAGCAGCTGGAAGGTGATCCCTCCCTTACTCTGCTCCGGATTGTGTTGCTGGAATGGGAATGACTTCTGCAATCTGTCACTGCCGTTTCTGTGCAATCGTGAGAAAGACTTTACACTCACTCTTGTCACAAACAAAATGCCCACTTTCTAAAAGATTAGAACAAGCAATGTAAACATCATGCCCCTACGTGTGCCTCCCTAGGCACTGTAGGCTGGCTTCCTGCAGAGATCCTGGGGAGGAACCTGACACAGAGAGATGGGGCCTGTGGCCCTGTCCCCCACTCTCCAGGCCTGAGCTGCAGACCCTGCTGGATGGAAGGACCAGGCCTCCCTCATGCGTGGGGTGCACACACTGTGAGAGCCAAGTGAGCCCCTCCCCGACCTCAGAAGTGCTCCCAGACACTCATCGATGTCCGTCCGACACAGGAGGGTCCCAGGGTCTCAGGGCTCCCACAGACGCCGGGAAATGAGTGTCTTCTTTAACAACTGGAAAGGTAGAAACAAAGGTTCACCATCATTTTAAAAGTGGTTAACATTTTTAAAGGCTTTTTTTTAACTTCTGAAACATTCCAGGTAGGTCCCTAAACAAACGGACCCTAACACCCAGATGGCAGTTGCCTGAGTGGTGCCCAAGCATCCAGCCATTAGCAGGGGGCAGAGGCATCCCGGGACTCTCACCACACCATGCAGGCTCCAGCGTGGCCACGGGCTTGCTGCTCAGGGTCCAGAAGTGGCTGCTGGCATCAGTAACCCCAGTTTAAATGGGGACAGCCTGAACTGTATGACATAACTGAAGAAAGCTGCTGCCCCTTGGGAGTCCAGCTCCAAGTCCCTTGGCTGACATGGCGCCAGCACTTGGCTGTGACTGGTTGCCAAAGATAATGTCCCCAAACGTCCTCTGCAAGCAGTTCCTTAGGGCCCTTGTTGGAGCGAGGTGGGTGGGCTTCTCTCCATGGCAGCATGAAAAGCCTAGACTGACTTGTCCAGTGGCCGCACGTGCTGGCAGCCAGGCGCCTGGGCCTGACCCTTCTCAGCACACAGGTTCCACTGGAGATGCGCCCAGTGCAGGATTGGGGCAAGGGTGCTCTTCCTGGTGCAGTTCAGGGGGAAGGGATCCAACTTCCTCCAGCCTCACATCCTTTCAAAGGAAGGATAGCCATGTTTGGTGGCAAACCCTGAGGGCAAGGGAACAGGCTAGCTGAGGTGTTGTGCCTGGTGAAGGAGCTGAGATTGCTCCTCTCCAGACCCTGCAGGCGGGAGAGCCTGGCCAGGCAGCCCTGGACTCAGGCTTCTGTGCTTTGTGCCAGGACCGCCCGCAGGGCTCTGGGGTCCTGGTGGTAGTAGTCTAGGCTGCCTTTCCCAAGGCCGGACCACAGGGGCCCCAGGAAACAGACATGTCATGTTTTCTAGAGTGGACTTGACGGATCCAGCAAGTTCTGGTCTCGTAGTTCCTCCCCCAAGACAAAGATTTCAGGTTGTGCAAATGCTGTTAGCAAAGCAAAACTGTTGGGAGTGGAAACAAAATAGTGACAGAGGATCATTTTTAATTTTGAGATGATTTTAGATTTACAGAAGAGGTGAAACAACAGCACTGCTACCCTTCTGTTAGCTTCCCGTTTTGCTAAGCTCTTACATTACCCTGTAACATCTGGATGTGTGTCAGCATTAGGATACTAACCTCGCTGCAACATTATCTAACTACGTCACAGAACTTATCTGAACCTCACCCCTTTCCTATAAACGCACCTTTGCAGTCCAGGGCCCCTCTTGCCATCCGCTGTCACGCCTCCTTGGGCTCCCTGCCCTTCCTTTCCTTTCATGAGTTTGAGACATTTACTGATGACTGAGTTTGCAGAATGATTCTGGCTGGTTTGCCTGATGCCTTCTTGTGCTTGGGTGGAGGTTCTGCGTCACTGGGAAGGGCTCCCCAGGCCACGTGCCCTTCTCCGTGCTTTGCGATGGGTCATGACATCCATGTGTCTCCTCTGATGATCTTGGCCTTGACCACGGCTGCAGGTTCCCCACAGGGAAGCTAATACTTTAGCTTTGAGACCACGAAAGTGTTATGGGAGAGACTGAGAGACTGTGCCCACATGCTCTGCATCCTTCAACTGCCTCTCACAAATCTCAGCACCACTGGTGGGTCTCACGTGGCCATCACTCTCTAGTGGCGATGTTCTGTTTCCCTCATTCCTCCTGCATGCATCGATTGGAATTCTTCTGTGAGGAAGTGTTACCTCTTCGCCCACTTATTTGTCCTCCTACAACAGTGTGGACTCACAATGTTTGTTTTATTCTTTGGGATATGATTCAACACGATCATTATTTATTCTTTGCTCGAAATATTCCTGTTTTCACAGTCAGAAACTCTTTCAGGCCAGCTTCTCTAACCTTGACTCATCCTTCCCTTCTTCCTCCAAGCTTGTGTTCCGGGATACAAGTTGCTCCAGGCTCATCGGCATTTCCCTGCCCAGCCCTGGGGTCAGGCACTCCCCAAGGAGCCCTGAGCCTGGATCCTCTCAGTGGGGGTGGGAGACCTGAGACACCCTGTCACTGTGCCACCCCCAGGGCCTCCCCACCTTCACCCTCCTCAGAGAGCATCCACGAACCCGAGTAACTGCTAAGTATTTCGCTGGAAACCTATACTTCATCATCCCCTATTGGGATTCTTAAAATTAATTAGTAGGGAGATAAATATGTTATTCACTTATCAATGACCAATTCGCTGTTCAAGTGCTAAGGTATTTCTGAACTGGAAACGTAGAAGCTACAGCAGACAATGAATTCCTTGAAATACCCAAGATAGAAACTTGGCTCTGCCCATTGTTAGGAATCATAAGCTAGGCTGACGAGTCACCCAAGCCTCCTTCCTAGGTCACCCAGACTTGGTCCCCTTGGCACAGCAGGTGCTTCTGTTAACCCGCTGGGAACGCATCAGACTGTGTATGAACGTTTTAGGCTCGGCTCACATCTGAAACCAAGTGTGAGCCCGTGGCCCTGAAGGCTCCTTTTCCCTAGCCCCATTGGTCAGTTGTTAGCTAAGCTGCGACAGGCACTGTGCCAAATCCTGGGGCCATGTCCCCTGGAGCCCTCAGCCCAGGACAGGAGTGGCCACACAGTGTCACTGAAGAGACGTCTACGGAATGAATGAAGGACATGAGTGTTTGGGGGGGACTGGCATCTGCACAGCAGTTCATGCACTAGTGTCACACACAGTCATGCTGACAACACCTTGCTTCCGTGGCGTGGAGGCCCTTGCGTCTGTGCTTTGATGGGAATGTCGGGCCATGGGCAGCCACAGGCTGATGGGTGGAAGCCTGCAGACTCTCAGAGAACGGGGAGAGGTGCCATCCCACGAACCTGCTCCTCTCCTTGTCTAAAATGTGGCTGTCAGGGCCCTTCCTGTGCTTTGGAGAAGTGGGGTCCCGGTGATGGCCCATGGCTGTTTCGGGGTGTGGGCCTCCTGGTGTGAATGAGTGCTTCCTCCCTCACGGTGTTGGGCACACTCAGGTGCTGGCACACTTGTGTCCTTGCTGCATGTGCTGGTGATGGAAAAGGCTGAGACCAGGGTGGGAGGGAGGAGGCGTGGGTGCCCAGGGCTGGAGGCCACAGTCAGGACGGGGGCACACGGCCAGGTGTGGAGGCTCCTGTCTGCCTGGGAACAGGTCTCCTCTGTCCTTGCCCCCTTTGCTGTTTTCCTCCCCACTGACCAATGCTGCACATTTTAAAAGTCTAGTACCTAGTTCTCTTTGAAACATCAGGTGAACGAGGGTGCGTGGAGACTATTGGGAGTGAATCCAAAGGAGGAAGGACTGCAGATCAGAGAAAAGCCATCATGCAGACCAGAGGTGACACTCAGGGGCCTCCAGGCTGGCGCTACAACACCACCTGCAAAAGTATATTGTGGGGATTCGGGCCACGTGGCTGCCTGGATGCCTCCAGTCCTCCGATATCTCTTTCTAGGCCTTCTCCTCTGCTTTAGATTCTATCAGTGCTCCGGGGCTCTTGACAAGAGGTGACTCATGTGAGTCTGATGTGTGCCTGGAAGTCTGAGCACGTGTACGTGTTGTGGAGTTAAGGGCTGTTGAGCAGGATCCCCATGACCTTTGAACAAAACATGGGAGAGGAAAGCTCAGGACACACAGGTCAAGAGTCTGCCCTGTCTCTGAACGCACAGCCAATGCCATGCTGGCGGCACCTCAGAAAGAGGCAGCTGACTGTGGTTCTTCTACACGGCCACAGGAAGTCCATCTTCAAAATTTCATCAGAACCTGCAAGAACATGCTTAAGCTTCTGCGAACACCATACTGACAATTGACAATTGCTTCTGTGCTCAACTTCCAGCCCATCACAAATGGTTCATTGTGGCAAGACCTGGCAATGTGATGGGCATCTTCTCTTTGACAGAGTGGTTTGTGTTCTGGGAAGAGGTACACACTCAAGTTTTCAGCCACTCTGTGAATGCCTCCATCTGTCCTACCACCTTCTCTTATCCCACCCACCATCCACCAGCCCTCCCACATACTTTCCTGTTCCATTCCATTCATTCACCCCTCATCCATCTGTTTACCCACCCACCCACCCATCCATCCATCCATCCCTCCATCCATCCACCCATCCATCCATCCATCCATATACCCATCCATATGGGTCTACAATACACATCGGGGTGGATTCCTTGCTCCAGTCAACTTAAAGTTAACTATTTCAGCAAGGGATTTTTAATTTGGAATGTCACTATGCCCACCAAATGATGACTTGTAATTATCCACATGATGAACTGTGAACATAAAGTGAATTCAGAGTCATTGAACTCTGAGTGATCCCAAATGTGCTGCACACATGCACACACAGACACACTGAAAAGCACTGCGAATTCCCACCATGGAACTGACACTAATTTCTTTTCTGTAAATAACTGGGCAAGACCTCTGGCCAAGGGGGAGTCCTTCCACTCCCGTGTGGCGCTGTTTGTCCCCTGCCCCTCACTGGCCTCCCCTTGCAGCAACTCCTCACGTGTTTCCTGCAGGACCACAGGGAAAGAGGCCGCGCTCCTCAGCTGCCACATGTGGCCTGGCACCTTGCCCAGGTCCCTCTGCTCCATCCACTGCAGAGGGGGCCCCTGCACTGTGAGTGGCTGCCTTGTGTGCTCCATGCTATGGAGCAGGGAGAGGACAGAGTCTGCTCTGACTTTCGGTGGAAACAGTTCCTGCAGAAGGCATCTGTACAGGGCTGCACATCCTGCAGGGCACGTTAAAATCCCTGGTTGTCCTTTAGGTCACCACTGCTCTCCTCTGGGCAGGAGCATTGGCTGGGCCCCTTGGTAGGGGACACAACTAGTTCCCTGTGTCACCTGCAACCCACAGGTGCATCTGCCCCCATTTCTAATGCCCAGCCCCTTCTCTGCCCTCCCCTGATGACCACCATGGCCCCTTCATCCTCCATGTTTCCTTTCACCTCAACCTGCATCCCTGAACTTCTGGACACGGCCACTGTCTCCCAAGAGCCTCACAGACTGGCAGGGGCATCTGGGAAAGTGTTACAGCAAAGTGCTGTGTGCAGAGGCTTTGATGGTGCTGGGGATTTGGGAGACTGTCCCCACAGTCGGATCATGTTTGTGCCATGTTTTCCTCTTTGACTCAAAGTGCACATCTTATTACCAGTAGTTCCTGCAAACATCCATTTATTTAAGCTCTACGCTTGTTAGATATCAAGCAGACTTCCAGGGGCTCTATCTGTATTGGCGTAGATTCAAGAATGTCTAGAGCCCATATTTGTAACAGGAGACACTGCGTGTCAATCTAGTTTGGGTTCCCAATACAGGATGGGACCTAATGAACACACTCTGCTTGTGAGGACTTGGAACTTTCAGCTGCCCTGAGCCAGCCCTTACCTGTAAACAAAATAATTACAGTTTTCTGCTAAAAGTGTAAAAACTTTCTTGAGAGCTGCCTCGACATCCTTGTTCCTCAGAGTGTCCATGAGAGGGTTCAGGGTGGGGCTCACAGTGGAATAAAGCACAGCCACCACCTTGCCCGTCCCGGGGGAGTAGCTAGAGCCGGGGCTCAGGTGGGTGTAGATGATGGTGGAGTAGTACATGCTGACCGCGATGAGGGGGGAGGAGCAGGTGGAAAAGGCTCGCCTCTTCCCCTTGGCTGTACGCATCTTCAGGATGGTGGAGATGATGAAGCCACAGGACACCGTGGTAAGTAGGAAATACAGCACAGCAAAGAAGATGTCAGCCATAACTGCCGTGATGTCATTCACGTACGTGCAGGAACAGGACAGCAGCAGCAGAAGGGGGATCTCACAGAAGAAGTGATCGATCACGTTGGACCCACAGAAGGTCAACCGTAAAATCAGGCAGGCATTGACTCCAGCACCGAGCACGCTGATGCCCCACACAGCCCCAGCCAGCACCACACACACCCTGGGGCTCATCATGGATCCATAGTGCAGAGGCTGGCAGATGGCCAGGTAGCGGTCATAAGCCATGGTGGTGAAGAGCAGTAATTCTGCTGCTAGAGACCACGTCAGGAAGTACACCTGGGCCACACAGCCCCAGTAAGAGATGCCTCTCTTCTCTGCCACCAGGATCTCAAGCAGCTTGGGCACCACGGTGCAGGCACAGATGACATCAAAAACAGCCAAATTGATCAAGAACAAGTACATGGGGGTGTGGAGCCTGGAGGTAAAGGCAATGGCTGCCACAATGAGGGAATTTCCAGAGAGTGCCATGGTGTAGAGGGAGAGAAAGAGGATGAAGAAGAGCACCCGGAGCTGTGGCGCTGCTGAGAAACCGTGCAGAGTGAACTCTGTCACTGCATCTGGTCACTCATGGCCATTGACTAGTCTATTCAGGGTCTCTCTTTCTCAGCAGCTGATCTGCAAAAGAGTTTGAGGTTAATGGTCTGTATAGGTAGGTCAGGATGCTTTCATATGTCAGAATCTCCCAGAATTTAAATAGTTTCTTACTTCATTAGACTCAGATGTCACCAGCTCACAGGCTCCCCTCAGAGAAGTAGGCAGGAGCGCTCACAGCCTCTCCATCCTGCTGCCTGGCCCAGGGCCACGTCCCCATGGACACCCTGAGATTCATCACAGCGTGGTGTCCACCTCACCCCTCCTCACATGGGGTAATAGTCTCCAAAAGGTTTATCTATCAGTTGATGGATATTTGGTTATTTTCACTTTTTGGCTACTATGGCTAATGTTGCCATGAACATTTGTGTACAAGTTTTTGTGTGAATGTGCACTTTAATGCTCTTGGGTATGTACCCAGGAGTGGAACTGTTGGGTCAACTGGTGACTCTACATTTACCTTTGCAGAACTTCCACACTGTCTTCCAAAGTGCCTGCACCATTTTGTGGTGTATGAGGGTTCTGATTCCTTTATTTCTTAGTTAACACTTGTTACTGTGCATCATTTTTGTTACAGCAATTCTAGTGGGTGTGAAGTGGTATCTCATTGTGGTTTTGAGTTGAATTTCCTTGATGGCTAATAATATTGAGCAAATTTTCATGTGCTTTTTGGCCAATTGTGTAATTCCTTTGATGAAGTGCCTATTCAGATTATTTGACCATTTTGTAATTGGGTTATCTTTTCATAGATGAGTTGTAAGAGTCATTTATATTTTCTGGGTACTAGGCCTTTTTCAGAAATATGATTTTCAAATATTTCCCCCCATTCTGTGGGTTCTTGTTTCACTTTCTTGATATTGTCCTTTGATGCATAAAAGGTTTTAATATTGATAAAGTCCAATTTACCTATTATTTTACATTGATTGCTTATGCTTTAGGTGTTAAATCTGAGAAATCTTCAAGTAATTCACAGTCATGAAGATTTACCCCTGTGTTTCCTTCTGAGAGTTTTGTTTTAGCGCTCAAGCAGTCTTGTTGCATTTTGAGTTAACTTCTGTATGTGGTGTGTGCTAGGAGCCCAACTTTATTCTTTTGCACAGGGATATCCAATTGTCTCGCCACCATTTGTTGGAGAGGTTATTCATTCCCTATAGAATGGTCTTGGCACTCATGTTGAAAATCAATTGGCCACAGATATTTGAGTTTATTTCTAGACTCAATTCAATTCTATATATCTGTCCTTACAGTTTTTGGAATCAAGACGTGTGAATCGTCCATCTTTGTTCTTTCTTTTCAGGATTGTTAGCCTACTCTGGGTCCCTGCATTTCTGTATAAATTTGAAGATTAGCTGGCCAATTTCTGCAAAGAAAAGCACAATCATTTGGAATTTTTATAAGGATTGAGTTGAATCTGTAAGCCACACAATTTAAGTATGAGGTACCTGTGAGATATCCAAGTGGAGAAGCTGGCCTCTGTGGAAGTAGTCACAGCGCAGGACTTTGCAGGTGACCAATGTGATCAGCCATAAGCCTTGGACCCAGCCCTGAGCCTGCAATGGAGGGGCTGCGGCCCCCACGTGGTGAGCACTTGGGTGGCGGCCCCTGTGGCCGAACAGTGACGTTCTGCAGCTGTCACCAAAAACTTCGGACCCGGCCTCATGGCTTGCTCTCACAGCCACTTCCCTGCTCCTGCTGTTTAAAGGCCCACCGGGGCCACGGTTCGAAGTCTCTCTCCCAAACTGGCAGATTGATGACATCGGTTATCACAGAAACACTCTAGAAAATAAGGAGCAATTAAGCACAAAGTAAGCATAAGTAAGGAGATAAAAAAAAATCCATGTGGCAATAAATAAAATAGAAAGCAGACAGTAAAAATCAACAAAGCCAAAAACTGGTTTATGAAAAAGACTAAAATTGATAGACCTCTAGCCAGACTGATTAGGAGAAAAAAATCAAAGACACAGTTTACCTGCCTCAAGAACGGAAGGCAGGGCACCCACTACACATTGTACAGATAGCAAAGGGGTATCAAATAGGGCATATAATGAATTATTTTGTGCCAATAAGCTATAAAACATACACAAAATGGACAAATTCCTTGAAAGATACAAACTAACAAAGCTCATGCAAAAAGAAATAGATCACATGAATAGTCTTACATCTATTAAAAATTTTAATCTGTAGTTAAAAACTTTCCCACAAAGGAAAGCCCAGGGCTGGTTAGCTTCACTGGCAAAGTCTACCAAAAATGTAAGAAAGAAGTAAAACCAATTCTACACAAACTCTTTTATAAAATTAAATAGGACCCCAACAAAGATCCATGCACTGCTACAGCTGTAGATGCACTCATCCCACCAGCTCCTGGACTTGCCATGGGAATGAGGAAGGAGATATCTAAGCTGGCCTGTGCATACAGTAAAACAACAAATTTGACTGGATCTATACTGTTGGAACTCAACCAAGAATTAGGAGAAGTGCAAATTGTAGCGCTCCAAAATCTTACAACTACAGACTATTTACTGTTAAAAGAACATAAGGGATGTGAACATTCCCCAGGAATGGGTTGTTTTAATTTGTCTGATTTCTCTCAGACTGTCAAGTTCAGTTGGACAATATCCACCATATCATAGATAAGTTTTCACAAATGCCTAAGGTGCCTAACTGGTTTTCTTGGCTTCACTGGAGATGGCTGGTAATTACAGATATGCTTTGGTTATGTAACTATACTCCTATTATGTTAATGTGTGTGCACAATTTAAGTAGTAGCTTAAAACCTATACATGCTGAAGTTACTCTACAAGAAGATATGTCAAAGAAATAATCAATCTTCCCATGTTTTCTTCTGCCTGCTACTTCTATAGCTTTTCTTCTTCCTTCCTAATTACAACCCTTAAATAGAATTCGTGCCTCATATCAAATTTACCGAGTATCATAATTCTTCCAAGTGGTAAAGATACCTCAAGACAAATGCTGGGCATAGAAGCTACAGGGCAAAAATATGCAAAGAAGTAAAAAGCTAACCATTTCAAACAATAAGGCTTCTCTCTCACTTACCAACTTTACATTTCCCTGTATGGCCCCGGAAGATGACTGGTTAGCCAGAGACGGGTAAGATTCCTCAAGGGAGGAACAACCTAAGACAGGCACAGTTGCAGGGGGGCCATCAGGTGAGAAATTGGGGATCAACAGAGGTGAGGCTTAGAACCTCACCCCCCCTGTTCTGAGAGAAATCTTCTGCATACGTGGATGTTTTATTGCCCTGGTCTAGCTTGGATTAACACATAGTCTACAGGCACACACCTCATCATCTACATTTGCTCTCTTACAACACTAAACTATGTTTTCTACCTTTGTCCTGTATCTACCTACCACTTCAGCATTTTATTAAAAATAATAATAATAAAGAGAGAAATGTGGTATCCACATATAAATCAAGTATAAAAACCAAATGAGTATTCATATTTGAACTGTTTATAGTTCATAATGCATGAGCAAAACCGAAAGTTTCTGTGATGACTCCCCTTGTACTGTTCACTATGTAACTTATTCATTATGTAAGAATTTGTTCTCCATGTAAGAACTTGTTTGTTATGCCTCAGAAGATTGGAGACTGACGAGAATTAGGCTTGGGGTGGATTAATGATTGTGCATTGAGCATTGACTCCCCTATACAGAATTTTATTGTCGTTAACAACCATTTGATCAATAAATATGAGAGATGCCCTCACAAAAAAAAAAAAAAAAGGACAGACTTCCAATGGTAAAATAAATAAGTAACCAGGATGTAATCTATAGCATAAGGAATATAGTCAAGATATTGTAACAGCTTGGTAGGGTGATAGCTGGAACCTAGAATTATGTATATAAATGTTTTATCACTGTGTTGTACACTTGCAACTAATGTAATGTAATACTGTGCGTCAACTACCCTTCAATAAAAAATAATTATCTTAAAAAAAAAATTAAATAGGAAAGAATACTTGTTTAATGGATACAATTCATTCTGTGAGGCCAGTGTCACCTTGTTTTAAAACCAGAGAAAGACAACAAGAAAACTGAATACCAATGTCTCCCATACTTTTGGGTACAAACCTTCTAAATAAAATTTCCTAAAAAATTTTCCAAACAAAATAATTATACAGAGTGAACAAAAGCCAGACTCCCCACCCATCACCCAAAAAGATATATACTGTGTAATTCCATTTACATAAACTTCAAACAGTGCAAACTAATCTACAGTGACAAAGAGCTGAGTGATCACTGGTGGGGGTGGGACACAGGGAGGGACAAGAGAGACATGCCAAGGGACAGAAACACCTTTGGGGAGGGAGGGAAAGAGGTCCCCTGACCCTCACAGTGGTCTCATGGGCGTATACATGCATCAGGACTTAGGGCAACATTTTCCGTATGTGCAGTTTATTGTATATTAATTCTACTCGGTAAAGCTGTTAGAAGTGAAACAGAACTACAACATCTCAAAGCTCTTGGTATGCAACTAAAGCTATGTAAAATGAAAAGTTTTCACTTTAAATGTATCCATTAAAAAAGAGAAATGCTGAAAATCAATGGTCTAAATACCCAAATCAAAAAGCTAGAAAGAAATTATAAAAATGAGAGAAGAAATAAATAAAATAGAGAATGGATGTTGAGTTGGAAAAATTAAGAAAGCCAAATGCACACACTCCACCTGCCCTTGGAAACGCTCTCAAACAAGCCTCTGGCCACACTGGCCAAGA
Organism: Manis pentadactyla; assembly: GCF_030020395.1. Lineage (NCBI taxonomy): Eukaryota > Metazoa > Chordata > Mammalia > Pholidota > Manidae > Manis > Manis pentadactyla. The sequence goes on along the minus strand of NC_080026.1, from coordinate 140,679,216 downwards.
GCAGACGCAGACGTCATGGATGCCAGAAAGGTGCATGAAGATGCCATCAACAGTTTCATGCCAATAACTTCAAAATTTAGGTAAAACTGTCAATTCATTAAACAATGGACATAACAAGCCAGATCTAAGAAGAAATAGAAACCCGAATACTCAATTATCTATAGTTTTAAAAACTGGATCTTGAGTAAAACTTTCCCACAAAGGAAATTCCAGACCCAGATGGCTTCACTGTCCTGTTCTTCTAAACGTTTAAGGAAGAAATAAACCCAACACTACACAAACTCTTGGAAATATTTTTTTTAATGGGGAATAAGTTCTGGCTTTTATGAGACCTGAATAATCCTCATTGAAAAGAATGAAACAGAAACATCTGCAAAAAAGGAAAATTACACATCAAACTCTCCCCTAAATATTGATCCAATGTATTACCAGTTGATTCCTATAGATACATAAAGAATAATGCATCATGACAAAATCGAGTTTGTTTGACTCGAGGTTGGTTAACATTTGAAAATCAATCGCCATGTTAACCAAAAAGGGGGAAAAAACACATATCATCTTAATAGACACAGAAAAAGCATTGAGAAAAGCCAACACTTTTCATGATAAGCAAAACCATTAGAAAATTAGGACTAGTCTGTATTTTCCTCAATCCAATAGATGGTAACTACAAAAAAGAACATCAAATATTATATTTAATAGTGACACAAAATGTGGGGCACTTTCACTGTGAGGTCAAAGTGACAAGGGGTCCACTAGGTCCCCTCCATGCAAAACTGGACTGAGGGTCCTGGCTGTGAAACAAGGCACAAAAAAGAGATTATAGGCATAAGATCAGGAAAGGAGAGGCTAAATTTGACACTATTCACAGAGGACATGGTTACACATGTAAGAAATGTACAAGATACTTCAGATTCCATTAAGAAGCGTTTACAAGAAGAGAAGGAGGGCAGATGCCTGCTTCCCATAAGGAGAGCTCTCCAGTCTGTGGTGAGGTAGCAGACGCTGCTTATACAGTAACTGAAAATGGTACCATTTATGTCTTTTTAAAAACAGAAACACGAAACCAAACTGGATTTCTATACGAATTTGTGTCTGTTGGGGATGCACAGTCAACCTGGAGGGGCACAACCATCCACTGTGAGGCTCTCCAGAGGGAACCGGGTGGGGCAGGAATGGAGAGCAAGGCCCCTGGGGGGCGAGGAGCCCAGGACAGGGCATCCGTGTCACCCTCAAAGTTCCCCAGGGCCCTCACCTCACTGGCCAGTCAGTGGCTTCAGAAGTGATGGGGGAGGCACGTGCTGGTCCCTTCTGGGCAGAGTACCCAGAATCAGCTGGTGTGTGCTGCACGGGGCATAAGGTTTCTGCTCTAAGGGGCAGTCCCCCTTGGTGAAACAGTGACTATTGTGGCCCCAAAACAGGGTCCCGAGCAGTCACACCAAGTGACTTGTGGGGCACAGGAAGCAACGTGCTCAGGGAAAGCTACAGCCCACTGGGAGGCTGCCCTAACCATCACTATGATCATCTCTGCCCTGCAAACAGAAGCAGGTGCAGCACCTGGGAGCACGGACAGTGCCCACGGAGACAGGCGCCGGAGCGCTGCACGTAACCCAAGGTAGTCCCTCCCCCGGAGTGAACATGCACAGGGCGTAAAAACAAGAGATGCCCCTAAAACATTAAAGGAAATCACAACCACACAGCTTATCTCACGAGAACACAATGAGGAAAACCCTCCCACCACCCCTTGGGGCCCTCCCCGGCCAGGGAAGGGACAGAAGGTGAGTCTCAGGCCCAGCGCGCTCATGGGAACAGTGTGCGCCCGTGTCCCCCTTGTGTCCCTGCAGCTCCGCCAGGCATCCCCTGGGGAAGCCTCCGTGCCCCGGCCACACAGGCCCAGACCTGGCCCGAAGGCAGCCCCCGTCAGGGCACCCTCAGCCCTGCCACAGCCCAGCCGGCGGCACACAGCATCCACGTCCACCAGGTCCCAGGAATCATCGCACATGGAGCCCCGGGAGCCAGCATGCCAGGGCTCCACATGTGCCTGCACAGCACCCCTCTGCAGGTGAGAGGGACAGGTGAGCAGGCACAGGGCAGCTCAGGGAGGTAGACGGAGGAGACAGAACACAACCTGGGCAGGCCTGAGTATCCAAACAGTTGAGGGTCTCCCCAGAGTCCTGCCTTTGCTGTGTAGGAATATTAGGCCCATTTGATATTTGCAAGCTAAGCAGCTGCAAATTCTGTGAAATATTTTTCTTTTCCTTTTTCTTTCTTTCCCATCACAAGGAATTTCTGCTTCCAAAGGAAAAGAACTCTCCACATTTTGCCAAGAGACCAGGCCCAGGTTGAGGGATCCCAGGCCTCTCCAAGTGGGGCATTTCCCTCCAGGAGGCCCATGGAGCCCAGTGGTCCTGCTCTCGCCACTGGGGTCTGGGTGCAGTTCCTGAACTGAAGTAGCCCCTCAGGGGCAGCACAGGCTTCTTGCAGGCCTCTGAGCAGGTGACCTGCATGCCCTGCCCTCCCGTCCCACAGGAAGGAAGCGGGACAAGCAGGACCTCTTGGCCTGGCACAGCTCTGGGGGGGCCTGAGATGAGCATTGGGAATTCTGCGGACCCACAGGCTGGGAGGACCCTTATGTCCCCAGCATCTCCCTGGGGTGCTGGCTTCCACTCAGATCACAGCCCCTCAGCCCTGCACTCGAGGGCCCAGGACCCCAGAGGAGGGGGGGACGGGCAGCTGCCTCCCACCAGAGGCCTCCTGACAGGGACAACAGGGATGAAGCACACACCCTCTGGGCCAGGAAGACAGCCTGAGCTCCTGGGGGAGGCCAGCCGGGAGCCTTCACTCCACAAGGCCGTGTGGTCACCACTGGGCCAACGCTTGACCACTGAGCCAAGCAGCCAGGCCGACCTGGAAAGAGCAGACCTGGGTGTGTCGCCCTCAGGTGGGAAATGACACATGCTCCTCGCCTGGCCTTGGGAGGGGCCCCTCCACTGCCTTGTCATCACAACGTGCTGCGGGCTGTAGGGTCACAGCCCTGAGGGCTGCCTCAGGCACCAACTCTCCTCACGAGGTGGGGCATGGGTGGGAGAGGACTGGGAAGGCACCCTCCAGGACCCACCCCTCCTGCACACTCACACGCACAACCCCAAGAGTGCTCCCAGGGCCAGGCCTCTCCACCCGGACCAGGCCCTGCGCCCAGAGCAAGGGTGGCTGTGTCTGCTGGGGCCAACACGGGGCCCATGGTGCACAGCTGAAGCCCAGCTGCCTGCAATTGCACATTTGTAGGGCACAGTCCCTTCACCCCAGCAGAGCCTGGGGCTCCGCTCAGCCTTCAGGGCAAGAACACAGGCAGATCCTTCAAGGCAAAGATGTGCTGGAGGACCTCTTGTCCAGAATTTTCAGAAACTGGAAATCTAATCTTTACCTTCTATCCCAATTTGTTACCTTAATTTCAGTTTTCCCATTTGCTCACACTTTATTTTGATGGTGTCAATGACATTAAAGTAAAATGTTAACAAAAATGAATGCCTAAGACCCATTTTCCATGAACTCTCCACAGCATTATGATCTCAGCCTTTCACCCCCGCGTGTATGGGTGGCTCCTGCAAAGGGTGGAGACAGCCCATCACCCTGGGGGTTGTGACACTCAGGGAATGTCTGTCGTTTGCTCCCCTCACAAAGGTCCTTGGAGCAGAGCCCTGTGAGTCACCTGGAGGGAGGGTCCAGGAAGCCACAGCTGCAGAGAGGACAGCACTGTCCCTGGTCCCTTTGCTGCTGCAGCCACCGCAGAGACAGACAAGCGTGCTCACCTTCATACCAGGGGCCACTCCAACTCCCAGGGAGCCCCTCCCTCCCCAGCAGTACAGGGTCTGTCGCCTGTGGGGCACAGCAGGAGCTGGCCACTGGGCCTGAGCCCGGAGGAGCCAGCAGCATGCAGCGAGGCCTGGGCCTGGCTTCCTGCAGAGCACCTGCCTGCACAGACCCATGTATGAGACTCACAGAGAAGCAATGGCCTTGCAGCCAGGAACCAGGGCTTGGTGGAAAATAGCTTTCTTGGCCTCACACAAAAAACATTTGAACAAGGAAGATCGCTCCAAGCTCCAGCATGCTGTGAACTGACAGCAGCATGATCAGAACCCTTGAAAGTGGGCATGACCTGAGGTCAGCATCATAAAGCATGCACACCTCTCTGTGAGGGCCGCAGTCTTGAGAAGCAGCCACACATGCAACAGGCAAGGAATAAGCAAGTGATGGAAGGCGATGTGAAGGGATACTAGCCACTGAGGGTGAAGACATGGCAGGCCAGTAGGTTAGCTGCATGCTCTGGGTGAAGACGCAGGGAATGGGGTGTGCATGATCCAGTGCATTATCGTAATCGTGTCGTATCTACATCTGTGCAAAGAACACTTCTCAGTGGATATGAACCACAATGTTGAGATGTTCATTTCTGACAGATTGTTTTCCATTTCCTTTCTTGGTTCTATGGGTTTTTAAACTTACAGTAATAAATGTGTATTAGGTCAACAAGATTACTTACCAGAACAAGATTAACAAACATTACTTTCCGAGATATGTGCCAGAAAACCAGTCTGAGAAGGCAGCTCCAGTTCTCAGGCCAGTGGAGGAGGTGGGGAGAGTCTGGATGAGGAATTCCCAGAGAAGGTGGGGGGACCCTCCCTGCGCCAGCTCCTGCACCTCCTGGACGGCAGCCTCACTGTGCACTGAGCCGCACTCCCAGCTCAGGCCTCGGGGGCCTGCAGGTGGCAGGTCACCAGCGCTCTTCACTTGCACGGTGCCTGATTGGGGCCCCCAAAGGGACTGAGGGGATTGGGAGCCTCAGGGAAGAACCCACACCACAGCCTGTGGTGCTTTGGGCTGCATCCCTCCCCTGAGTCCCCATCCTCTCTGACTGCTGGCCAGATGTCCTCACCCTGCTCCCCGGTGTCTTCTGGGCTCCCTGTCCCATGCTCAGACCCCCCACCCCGTTTCCTTCCAGCTTGTTTCTCTCCCTCACAACCCCAGGGATGCTCTGCCTCTGAACACCTTCCTCCATACCCAGCCCCAGCAATGTCAGGGTGCACCAGTAAGCCAGGCTGGCCAACTCTTGAGGAAAGAGAGAGGTCTGTGTGTGTGCACAGGGGTGCAAGGTGAGCTCAGACATGGGGGAAGCCCTTCCTTCCCCCTCAAGACTCCGTCAAGAGCCGCTCCAGGAAGACCTCCAGACCCTGGCGCCTGACGATTCTCACCCCCCCTTCACCCCAGAAGCCCTGTCAGCCTCTCTGGGTGCTGCCCCAGCTCCCGCATCAGGGCTCCCTATCCAAAAGGAGCTTCAAGACCATCTTTGCCAGCACAGCAGTCCCTGACACCACAAGTAGGGCCTCTCTTAGCGCCCAGGTGGGTGGGCACAGAGAAGGGCTGAGGGGGAGGCAGTGCTCGGAGAGACCCCAAGTGCCCAGAGCCAGACCCTGAGGGGAACACTGAGGGGTAGGCGGTAAGGGCCGGCATTGCCGAACAGACTACAGGTGGAGGAGCCACAGGAGGATCAGACCTGGTCTCTCCCAGGCTGCTGGGATGGGAAAGCAGGAGTCCAGAAAGATCTAGATACTTGGGGTGTCGTCACAAAGGGCTGGGGTCATCGGAGCAGGACAGCTGTGAGTGTCAGGGAGCCAGGTCACAGGCAGCTGCAGATGGAAGGAGGGGTGGCCGGGGGCTGATTCACCGAGGAGCCCTGCCCCACACCCCCAGGAGAACCGTGTGGGCAGGAGGCTGTGGATGAGGACAACTGAGGACTGAGCTCACGTCAGGCCAGGGGAGGCAGGGACAGGGCCGCTGCAGAGGGGGCCTGGGCTGTGCTGGGAGTCTGAGGAATGTTTCTGAGATGAATTAATGGGTGGATGGATGAGTTCAGAGGGTCTTTAATAGCATCTCTTTTAGAAATGAGGAAAAGGAAAGGCCCGGGGCGCTGGGTTCTTCCTTCCCCCCACCCCCCGCAGGCTCACTGAGGGCCTGTGGTCAGCTCGTGGCCATCGTGTCCTGGGGCAGGGGCCACTGTGGTCTTCTTCCCCAGCCTGACCTGTGGGGCCCAGGCTGACAGGAGTCCCACCTGCATTTAAGAAGAAAGACACAGACTGGGACCCTTAGCAGTCCCTCAGAACCCTGGTTTGTCTCTGCTCCTCAAAGCCCAAGGCTCAGACAAGGACCCAACAGTGTGAGAGGGGGTGACAGCTTCTGCTCACACGTGGTTCTTCCAACTTGCCTGCTCAGACCCCCTGCCTGCAGACAAGGTGCTTAGAAGGACTCTCTGTGTGCGGCCACAAAGAGAAAACCGAATAAAAATCTGGGCACCTCCCTGGAGTCTATGTCTACCCCTGAGAAGACTGCAGCCCAACAAGCAGCTTTGAAGGGACGGCCGAGCATGCCAGTGCCCACACCAGTGACGGGAGTGAGGGGTGAAGGGCAGGCACATGCAGAGAGGTTGCTCTGGGGTCTTTAAATGTAGGTGCTGGCCAGGGCAGAGCCCTGGGTGTAGGCACCAAACAGCAGAAAGAGTGCACCCAGGCCGGGTGCAGAGGTGCACACCCATGGGATTCAGGGGCTCCCGGCCGGCGGCCCCCACCCGGGGCTGTGCTCAGGCTCCGCAGCATCATCATAGCCGTCCTCCAGCTCCAGGCCCGGGGCCACCCAGGGCCCCTCGTCTTTCTCCCCCATGGCAACAGCTCCGATGTCCTCATAAACACCCTCAGAGGGCAGATTTCCCAGCATTCCAGAACCTGCAAAGGCCACACCAGAACTTTCTAGAAGAGAAACGCCCCGAGTCTAAGCCAACCCGCTGCCCCGCAGGGTCTTGCGTTTGTGCTGAGACCCTCCGGGTCCTTGGCTGCTGGCTGCAGCTCCTGACCCAGAGCAGCTGCCCCACATGTGGCCCCATGTCAGGGGTCCTGGTTGGTCCAGCCCTGAGCACACCCCAGAGAACCCCCAGCTGCTCAGACAACATGAGGATCCAGGAGCCCCTGCAGCCCGGCTCCCACACCAGGGAGTCCAGGACTGCAAGTCTTCTGCCCTCAGGAGCAGGCCAGGGCCCAGAGTCCCATCCCCAACAACTCAGGTCTACAGAGAGTCACTAAGAAGTCACCATGGGGAAGGGTCCAGGTGGGACCTGGCCACAGCAGTGACCAGGACACAGGGGGCCTGTGATGGGCTGGCTCTCATCTCAGCACATGCTCCCGGCCCCCCTTCCCCAGGGCCCTGCGTTGACCTCACCAGCCACGCCCACCTACCCCTGCAGGGTCTTCTGCCTCGGCACCACTGTGCCCAGAGGACCAGGGACACAATGACCAGGAGGGCACTGAGGACAAGGCAGAAGGTCACAGGCAGGGTCATGGTCTTGAGGGCAGGTGCAGGGGCCAGCGGAGGGCCTGTGGGGACAGTGGAAGAGGGCTCTTCCCTGTGTGCCCGGGGTATTGTGGCCTTGGCCCCGGACCACCCGAGCCTCTGGGGAAGGGGAAGGGCACCCAGATGAGAAATGGGCCTTGTGCTGCTCCTGCCCCAGAGGCGGCCCTGCGGTCACAGGGCTGAGGGGCACGAAGGGAGTCACAGGAGGGAGGGGTCAGGGAGGAGGGCAAGGAGGGCAGGTCTTATAGTCCTGACTGCCCATGGCCTTCAGCTGTGCTTTGGACACAGAGCCAGTACCCACAGCCACAGCGTACAGGGCACAGACCCCACAGCTGCAAGAGGAAGACCCCAGAGAAGTGTCTGGGCAGGGCCTGGGTCTGCTGTCCCTCCCCATGGCTCTCCACCCAGGCTGGCACAGGGGAGAGGCAGTGGTTTTCCTCAGAGAAGGGGGTGTCTCCACCAAAGTCCAGGTCTTCCTGACCCCTGCCTGAAGCAGAAGTAGGGGCGACCGAGGCACCCACAGGAGGAGCCAGGGGCCCCTCCACACAGAGCACCTTGTAGGGCCCCTCTGGGCTAGGGCCAGGCAGGTGTGTGTGGGCTGAAGCTTCAAGAAGAGCACACCTACCTGATGCTGGCAGCTGGACCGCGGTCCCCATGTCACCTACGGGAGAAATGGGCAGTACCTGAGGGCGAGGGAGGGGAGGCACCACAGCCCTGAGCAGCACAGAACCTCACCCAGACCCTTGGAGCAGACCCACAGCCCCGCTCGGCCTGGGGAATAGCCACGGAGGCAGCCTGTGCCCCGGCCCAGAGGGGCCCAGAGGGACCCAGAGGGACCCAGCATGGGAGGCTGCCCCAGGGCCGTGGTCTGCAGCACGCCAAAGGAACCCCCCAGCACCCCGTTCCCCTGTGGGTGACCAGCCCAGCGCACTCACGGGAACAGCGCACGCCTGCGTCCTCCTTGTGTCCACAGTCTCCATGCCCCCACGGCTCCGCCGGACAGTCCCACAGAGACGCCTCATTGCCCCGGCACCCCACCTCATCCAGCCACACAGGCCCAGAGCCCGGCCCAAAGGTGGCCCCCACCAGGGCACCCTCAGCCCTGCCACAGCCCAGCTGGCGACATACAACCTCCGCGTCTGCCAGGTCCCAGGAATCATCGCACACGGTGCCCCAGGAGCCGGCATGCCAGAGCTCCACGCGGCCAGAGCAGCCGCCCTCGCCCCCGCGAACACGCAGTGCGCCCTCCTCTGAAAAAGGACTGCGGTCACTGGAGGGCGGGGCTAGGATGGGGACTGGATGGGGAGACTGGCAGAGGGGTACCTGGGCAGCTGTGAGTGGATGAACAGTTGAGGGTCTCCGCAGAGTCCTGCGTCGCTTTCTCTGACAACCCTACTGGATTAAACAGTGGCCATCCCAGTATAAATGCCTTGAAAAGCTTCAGAATGAAGTGGCAGAGCCCAAGTGACCCTCAAATCCCGAGCTATGGGTCACTGGCAGCCCCTGCAGGTGACTTATCAGGACAGAAGCCACCTCCAGGCCCCCCACAGACCACCAGGGCCCCACCTGCACAGGTGACCCAGACCTCCTCTCCATGGGCACAGGAGTGCGGGTGCCATGGGGCTGAGGGGCACTGCCACAGTGTGGAGTTCCGCAGCCTGCGGCACTCAATCTTGTCCACCCAGAAGGTGCCTGATCCAGTGTGGAAGGGCCTGTTCTCCAGCCAGCCCTGCTCCCCACAGCCCAGCTGCTTGCAGATGATCGACAGGGAGGTGTCCTTCAGAGCATTACTGCACACGGCACCCCACGTTCCATTGTAGAACACATCTAGCCACCCAGCACAGCCATGGGTGCCACCTCGCAGCCTCAGGGCCACTGACCCTGGAAGACAAGCACAGTCAGGACAGAGGACATATCTTAAGAAGGAAGTCAAAACGACAGGGGGTCCCAGCACCAAAATCAATGCCACTCAAGAGCACCTGACCCAGCGAGGCCCTGGCACCGACCTCACACTGAGCATGCGTCCCCAAGACAATCTCCCTCCGCAGTGACGCAGGTAGCAGTTAACCACGGGTAACCAGATGTAATCCCCAGTTAAACTCTTAGCAGGCATCATTGTCCAGAAATTGCTCAAAATACAGAATAATCTGTTTGTACAAGATGATCAATTTAGCAGTGAGTATAAAAACTTTTAAATAAAAATTACATCTGACAGGATCATAACTAATTAAAACAGCTTATAAGAAGCTCTGGAAGAAAAGACACGTGATAGATTATGAAAGTGGCCACTGCCACAGATCTCCTGCCAGATTCCATTCCCCCAGTAATAAGTCCATTTCCCACCCCCTGAATCTGGGCTGGCCTCAGAACTGGCCAACCAATGGGTGGGATGAGAGTGACCAGTGCCTGCTCTATGCCAGGACCTCAAGAGGGCCTCGCCCACTTCTGGAACCCTGCTGTCAAGCGGAATCCTAACGAAAGCCCAGCGTCCTGTTCCCTGCCTCTGCCAACAGCCAGGCCCCCAGCGGCAGAGTCCTATCAGCCAGCTGGTGACTGAGAGCCTGCAGGTCAGAGGAAGGAAGGATTTCCAGGATGACACAGTGGCAAGTTGGAAGGGACATCCAAGAATGTAAGATTAGGTTGACAGAAAAGCAAATTAGCAATGTGGACAGCACCTAGGGGAACTCTCCAGAATGCATGAGAGAAGAGTGGAGCCCCTGCCCCACCAAATAATGAATAAAAATGATGAAGAAGACCCAAAATGATGAGCCTATGTATTACTTAAAAAGAAATATGATTGAAATAGATGCAATCATCCAAGACATAGTTGCAGAAAACTTTTCTAAAGCGAAAAAGGGGACCAAAATCAATGAGAAAGTCCACACCTGGGTGCCCAGCCCTGCCCTGGAGGTCTGTGGGGAGATGCCTGGGGAACAGTACCACCCAGACCCATTCACAGGCTCTCACCCTCAATAAATGACAAAATTCTGTCACTCAAGAATGATCACACCCAGATAAGCTCTGATATGGATGCCTCTGATATGAGCAAAAAAGGAAAACTTCATACACCACCTTAAAAACACATGGAGAAAATCATCCAGTGCGCTGAACACAGGTCAGAATTAGGGATGTGGCACAGGGACCCTCAGGCACAGACGTGAGATGAGCGTGCGGGCAGGGGGGAGGCTGGGCGCGCTGGTCCAGGCCCGCCGGCAGCATCCGAGCAGACCCGGGGCCCCGCCCGCCCGCAGGCCCTTGCCAGGCGGCATCAGTAACAGGACGCTGACACAATGCACTGCAGAGTTCTCCACACCGAGAAGGGGGCAGTGGGCGGGGGCATTCGCGGGCCGGTGGGCAAGTGTGCACCGCGTCAGGCAGGAACTGCAGGATCCACGAGCGGCTTGGCAACCAGGACCCACCTGAGCAGACGGCGCCAGCGTCCTCCTTGTGTCCGCAGTCGTGCCGGCCCCAGCCCCGCGACGGGCACTGCCACAGCGCAGACTCGTGGCCCCCGCAGCCCGACTCATCCAGCCAGATGCGCCCGGCGCCGGCCCCGAAGCGCGCGGCCCCCGGGGCACTGAGCGCACGGCCGCAGCCCAGCTGCCCGCAGACCACGTGGGCGTCGCGCAGGTCCCAGCCGTCGTCGCACACAGTGCCCCATGCACCGCCGTGGAGCACCTCCACGCGCCCTGCACAGCGGCCCAGGCCCCCAGCCAGCCGCACCCGCCTGCTCCCTGCGGAAGGACAGAGACTAGTGGGCACCCGGCCCGCGGGGAGCACGGGCAGCGCCGGGGCCCTCACTCACCGGAGCAAACGACGCCGGCGTCCCGCGAGGCCCCCGAAGACACCAGCAGGGACGCGGACACGTTGCACTGAGTCAGGCGGCTCTCGGTGCCCAGGCAGCGCGCGTGGCCCAGGCCCACTGGAACGGCCGCGCGCCCGGGCGCAGGCGCATCATAGGCCCGCTCGGCTCCTCCACAGCCCAGCTGCCGGCACACGACGTCCGCGCCACTCAGGCCCCATGCGTCGTCCAGGACGCGGCCCCACACCCCGTCCAGGGAGACCTCCACGCGGCCATCACAGCGGCTCTGTCCGTCCCTCAGCCGCAGGGCATGCTGGAGACCTGGGGAGGGGCAGCGCAGGAGGGCCGGCAGGGGTCGGGGGTCGGGCTCCAGCCTGCGGAGGAGAGCGGACCACCACCTCCCGGCAGAGCTCTGCCGCCCGCCCAGCCTCCCTCCGTCCAGCGCTCTCGCCGACCCACCTGAGCAAACCACGGTGGCCGAGTTTCCTGGGGCACAGGCCGGGGCCCCCAGGGTGCTCACTGGGCAGTTCCACAGGTAGGGCTCTGTCCCCACGCAGTGAAACACATCGGGCCAGATGGGAGCGAGTCCGCCCCCAAAATGGCCTCCTCGGGGTGTGGCCACCGCGTTGCCACAGTTGAGCTGGTGGCAGAGGACGGTGGCATCTGCTAAGTCCCATTGGGCAGCACAGAGAGGTGCCCAGGACCCCTGAACCTGGAGCTCCACGCGCCCCTCACAGCTGCCGCTGCCGTTGACCAGCTGGAACTCTGGGAAGGGAGTGGGTGTCAGCGTCCTTGACCTGCAGACCCAGCTTGTGGTGGTTTCTTTTGTGCCCAGTGTGGTGGCTACAGTCATGCCCTTTCTCTCACCAGCCCCACGCCCACCTCAGCCTCAGCATCCAGCTCACACATCTGCAGGGGAGCCCAGGCCCCTGGTGCAGCCCCGGCACATCCCTCTGGGACCAGAGCTCCTGCCTCCCTCTCCCGGCCGTCCTCGGTCCGTAGAAGAAACACTTCCTCAAAAGGGATCACATACACCCTCCTGGCCAGAGGCACCGTTATGAGCTGGGCTTAGTGCCCCGCGGAAGCCACAGAGGGAGGCTGGTGGGGAAGGAGACAGGCCAGAGCCTCGGCCTCACCTGAGCACCTGAGCCCAGCGTCCTGGCCATGTCCGCATTGGTGCCCAGGTCTCCGGGGACAGTGGAACAGCAGGGACTCATTGCCGGCACAGCGGAAGGCCTCTGTCCACACCAGCCCAGAGCCCTGGCCAAAGTGGGCACCCCCAGGTGTGGACACGGCCGAGCCACACTGCAGCTCCCCGCACACCACGTGAGCTGTGGCCTCGTCCAGGTCGGTGTCACAGACGGTGCCCCAGGTCAGGCCTCTCCTCACCTCCAGACGCCCAGCACAGGGGTGCTCACCGCCCACCAGCCGGGCTTCTGTGTGTCCTGGAGGAAGACATACTCTCTCAGTTAGGGAGACGTGTTCTCAGGGGAACAGCTCAGCCGTAAGCCTCTGCGCTGGACAGTAAGAGGCTCTGCCAGGCAGTGAGTCTGCCAAGCCCTGGACAAGAAGTGGTAGCCAGAGACCTACATGGGCTATACCCAGAACAGAGCAGGGCTCCCCGGTCACTTCCCTAAGGTCAGAGGTCAGGGTCACCTCCTGCAGTGCCCACGCGTGTCACACAGCCTCTGCCTGCCCAGGGTGGTGGCATCTGAGCCCTGTATAGTCTTTGCAGTGAGATCCTCAGGCCACAGAGCACCGCCCCTTTGTGGGCACTGAGGAGAACGGGCTGACACCCTCATTTTAGCCTGCCCCATTCCCAGACCACAGCCAGGATCTGTGAGCGCCAGTTCACTCTCACAGCTCTGAGGCTGGGCTGGGAGGGAGTGGCTCGCTACCCACCCTTGAGCTCATCAGATATGCGATCATTGCAGCTGAAACAGCGCAGATGCCATAGCAATAGCCGGAAGCTCCCATCAGCCTGGGGTTCTGATGTGCCCACAGACTGTGCACACCGGGAGCCCCCTGGTGCTGCCCCACTGGGAGCCATCTGAGAGTTCTTCTGTGCTCCTAACCTCTCAGTCTCTGTCCAAAGCAACCATGAGCTAAAGAATGTCAGAATTTGCAGGAAGAGCTCATTCCTCTCTTCCTTTCCTCACCCTGCCCAGCCTGCCATTATCTCCTCTAAGACAGCAGGGTGACCCTGACAAGAGCCAGCTATGAGAGCTGGGGCCACAGCCTCCGGCCACCCCACAGCGTCTGCACCCAGAGCCTCAGGCAGGGCAGGGGCCCTGGAGCCGGCAAGGCCGGCCCCACCCGAGCACACTGCCCCAGCAGCCCCACCTGCACACACCACCTCAGCATCCTGCAGGAAGTCACAGCCACTGCGGAGGTTGTTGTTGAGCCTGCAGTTTCGGATGGTGGGCTCCGAGCCCCTGCAGGTCATGTACTTCCTGACGACGCCCACATCTTGGCGGGGAGCCTGGAGCGCAGGACCACACCCCAGCTCCTGGCAGAACACAGTGGCCTCCTCCTTGTGCAGGCCACAGAGGCGGTCCACCCCATTCACATTCCTGATCTCAGGGAGTCCTGAGCAGGGGCTGTGTCCCTTCACCAGCCGGATCTCCCGAAAAGTACCATCTGTGAAGCAAGGTCCACACTAGAGAAGGCACAGACTTTGGCCTGCCCCGATGACCAGCTTCCATCTGGGCAAAGCAGTCCCCAGCAGGCCCTCTGCCCTCAGCCTCAGAGCCTGCCAGGGGTTGCAGCCTGAGACCAGCTCTGTTCCTTCTTCAAGGGGGTCAATGCAATGCTGAGCAGGGACCCTTTCTGAGTGGGGAGCCTTCCTGACGAGGCAGTCCCAAAGTCCCCTCATCCAGAAGGCCCCCCACTAAGAAGGGCCCATGCCTGGTTTAATGCTCTGCTATCAGTCTCTTGAAATTCTAAATTTTTCTCCCAGACCCCTGCATTTTTGCTTTTCAGTGGCCCCCAAACCACGTAGTGGGTCAGCTTCAGAGACAGCATGCCGTAAGCGTCCTACGCTCTAGGTCCCACAAGCATCCAGAGACAGCTGAAGGCCCTCAAGACAGACTTCAAGAGGGAAAACACTTGCCTCCCCATCATTTTCTTAAGAAATCATGGTTGGATTCCTCGGTGGGCCCCTCAGGCCCCCTTCCCATGTCTAGAAGATAAAGCAGCCCCTGCCTCCCACCCTGCTCTCTGCTTCACGCCGCCCCACACTCCACACTCTTGTCTCACTGCTTCACCCGTTCGCCCTGTCTCTCCCTGGGAGGGACAAGCTCCAGCCGCAGAATCTGGGCTGGCTGACGCACAGCTGCACGCAGCACTAGCACGCGCCTTGCAAACAGCAGGAGGAAAACTCAGGTCACCTAACACAGGAGGGGTTGTGAGGTGGGAGGGTGGGACAGGCCCAGGGCCCAGCGAGGAGCCGGCAAGGAGACCCCAGACCACTGTCCCTCACTCTGCAGGCCGCCTCCTCTTCCCCTCCCATCCCCCTCCCCCTGCCCTCAGACTTACTGGCACACAGAGCGACCACCACCCACTCGTAGGGGCACTCGCTCTGCCCCCATGCCCCGAGGCTGCACTCCCAGAGGGAGGGCTCGTGGCCCCTGCAGGACACGTTGTGGAGCCAGGGCTGCACCTTCTCTCCGGGCAGTGGCACGTACTTGGGGGCACCCACGGCACGCCCGCAGCCCAGCTGCCTGCAGACCACTGACGCCTCAGCCAGCGTCCACTCCTTGTTGCACACGTGCCCCCACGAGCCCTTGTGTCGGACCAGCACCACTCCATCGCACGGACTGTGTCTGTATGCCAGCCTCAGGTCGCCCTGTCCACCTGCAGACAGACAGGTCAGCCCTGGGGGTCAGGGGGGAGGAAAGCCAGCTACGTGGCGACATTTTCCCTGGTCCGCCTCCAAGGCCTCACTGTGAGTCCTCGGCAGGAAGCCAGCCCCCACCCCACAGAGCCAGTCCAGACAGGTGACAGAGGGGGGTCGCACAGAGATCTGCCCGATGGCCCGCGTGTGCCCTGCTCCTCTCCCGGGCCCTCTGCAGCTCCCATGTCAGGGGTGGCCTCACCCGTTGTCCTCTTCCACCTGGAGCTAGCTCTTCCCGCCACTCCACCCCGGCCTTCCAAGTGTGATTTCCTCACATCTGCCGGGGCGCCCAACGCTCTACCTTGCTCACCGCGGCCCCCCACCTGGGGGTACTCTGCCCTCCCAACTCCACCCTCCAGCCCCCACTCCTCAGGCCCCACCTTCCCCCGACTCCTGACTGCCCCTCTGCCTCCCAGGCCTCAGCCTCTCCTTGGCCTCCCCACCACACCAGACTCATCCCCTCACCAGCTCCTCCTAGGCCTCTGCACCGGGTGTTCCTGCCCAGAGCCTGGTGAATCCCACCTCATCACAGCCCCAGGACCCTCCATCCTTGGGACCCCTGGATCAGCCTGCCCAGTGACGGTTTCTTCCATCAGCTTCCAAGCACCACATGCTGCTACCCTCTCCTGCCTCCCTGTCTTGGAACACTTACACACCTGCACACTTACACACCTGCACACACACACACACATGCACACTCCACAAGTGCATACCCAGGCATGCACACTCATGCATGTGCATGCCCACACGTGCACTCACGTGTGTGTACACTCCCACACATGCTTGCACAAATTCTCACACCCTTACACATTCTCAGTCACACTCGCCGAGTCATGAGTCCCATGCTACTGTATGTAGCTCCCCAGGGCAGTCTCCAACTTGTACCCTCTCCCTGCTGTTCCTTCCAGCAGGATCCCCACCCTCTCCATCTTCCTGCGCGTGACTTGCCTCTTGGCTTCTGGGCCCAGCAGACCCCACCACCCTGTGACCCTCTGGCGCAGCATCCACCCGGCCTGTGGCTGCCCTCCATGTTGCAGACTAAGGCCCCTGCTCACCCTCACTGCCAGGTGCAGCCAGTGGTCCCACTTCCCCACAGGCCGCCCAGGGGACAGGGGGTGGAGCAGCCCCTCTGCAGGACTCATCAGCTCCTGCTGTCCATCTGGGTCATTGGGACAAGATACCAGCCATGGCCCCCATGCCATCCAGGTTCTGACCCAGCCCCACACCCTGGGCTTTGAGCAGTGGGTCTGGGGGTTTCACCCTGGAATTAAACCTACTCAATCAGTATTGGGATAAGAATGTCCAGCAGTCCGCACTTCGGAGCCCACGTGCCTTCCTGCCCCAGGACATCCCACCAACCTCTGGGCTAAACAAGACCCAGGCAGACAGCAGTCAGAGTAAGAGATCCTCATACCCCAGGCCTCAGCATCTACAGGGCCTCTGCTTCCAGAAGCTTCCATGGGTGAAGAAAGGAGAAACTTACCAGTGTGTACTGCCCTGAGAGTGAGAAGAAGGGGCCCGAATCCTGAGGCCCAGAAAGCTGCCCTCATGGCCCTGCAGCCCCCAGGTCTTCAGCCAGCTCCTGCGTCAGCTGGAGCAGTGGCAGAGATCAAGGTCCAGAATCAAGTATACAGAAGTAGGCGCCGCCATCGGCCTGCCAGGACCAATGGGTGGGTGAGGGCCTTTCGAGAGCGTATCAGGCTCTGTCTCTTGGTCTGTGAGCAAGCAGAGCAGCCAATGACCTCGGCAGACCTTGGCTTTGCCAGGCACGAGCAGGGGGCCCAGGCTGTGGGTTTCCTCCCACACTGACAACTGCTGACAGGGCAGCTTCACTCAGAACTCAACAGCAGGCAGATGGTCCGATCTGTCCACAGCCACAACAGCAGCAGAGCCCGGTGTGCCTCTGTCCTGGGCCCAGGCCCAGTGGCTTCAGCTCCCCATCACGGATGGTGACGCAGTGACACCAGGCATTCTGGGGCCCAGCAGCAACTGGGCTGGAGCCCCACGGGACCAGAAGAATGAGACAGACCAGGATAGTTCTGTGAGGACTCTGAAAACTAAACTGTCATTGGAACTAACACCACCAAAGGCCAGTGCCTACACCCCAGGCCTGAACAGGGTGACCACCTCCTGAAATAGAAGATTAAAAAGAATCAAGAATCTCCTGACATCTTAACCAAAATGTCCACCCTACAACTGAAAATCACTCATCATATGAAAAAATCAGGAAAAACACAGTTTGATGATAAAACACGACTGGTGCCAATACCAAGATAAATTAGATGTTGGATTTATCTGACAAGAATTTTGAAACAGCCATAATAAAAATGCTTCCACAATAAATTACAAATTCTTTTGAAACAAATTAAAAATAGAAAACCTCAATAAAGAAATAGAAGTTACAGGAATGAACCAATGACAACGAGGTGGAAAATTGAAACACTCACATTTTACTGATAAGATTGGAAATTGGTTAATCACTTTGGGAAACAGTTTGGCAGTTCTTCAAAATGTTAAACATGGAGGTACTCTGGGATACAGCAAGTCTACTCCTAAGTCTGTATCAAAGAGAAATGACAACTTACTCCACATAAAAACCTGTACATAAATGTTCATAGCAGCATTCAGAATGCACAAACAAAAAAGAATAGAAACAACCTAAATATCCATTAATTGAATAGATAATAAAATGTGATATAGTCCATACCATGGAATATTATTCAGCCATTAAAAGGAATGAAGTACTGACCCACACGACAACATCATGAGCCCTGGAAACAGGATGCTGAATGAAAGAAGTCAGACACAGAAGACCACATGTGTGATCCCATTTGTATGAAATGGCCTGAACAGGCAAATCCACAGACAGTGAATCCGCGGCTGCGAGGAGCTAGAAGGAGGAGGAAACGGAAATGACTGTGAATGGACACAGGGCTTCACTCGAGGGTGATGAAATGTTCTGGAATCAGCTGGTGGTGATGGTTGCGTGATTCTGAATACACTAAAAACCACTGGATTGCACATTTTAAAAAAGTGTTTGTGATTTATTATATCTCAATAAAGCTGTTATTTTTTAAAAGAACTAAATGGAAATTATAAAACTAAAGATACAATAACTGAAATTTTTTTAAATCTCAATGAACTCAGTAGTAGAATAGAAACGACAAAGGATAGCATCAGTGAACCTGAAGACAAATAGAGTTTACTAAATGTAAACAGCAGGGAGGAAACAGACACAAAAATTAATAGAGCCTCAGAGATCTCTGGGACAATAACAAAGGTCTAATCTTTCTATCCCTGAAGATCTGGGAAGGATGGCAGAGAGCATGGGACCAAAAAGAATATGAAGAAACAATGGCTGAAAACTTCCCAAATTTGGTAAAAGACATAAACTTACAGATTCAGGAAGCTAAGCAAACACTAAATATGGTAAACCCAAAGAAATCCACACCAAAACACATTACAGTTAAAATTTTGAAAACTAAAGATGAAGAAAACCATTCAAAAAACAGCCAGAGAAAATGGTGCATTACTTACAGAGGATTGACAGTAAATTTCTCATCAGAGATGGAGGCAGTAGGCTGTGTAGCACAGCAGTTTTTAAGTGCTGAAAGAAAAAGTGTGTCAAGCCTGAGTCCTAGATCTCTGAAACTATCTTATAGAAATTAAAGGGAAATAAAGATGTCCCCAAATGAAGGAAAACTAAGAGAACTTGTTGCTAGCAGACACACCCTTAAATAATGGCTAAATAAAATCCTCCAAACAGAAAGAAATAATAACTGAAAGATAGGACTTCCAGAGAGGAAAGAACCATGAAACAGGAAAAGTAGAGGTGAACATAACAGATAACCCCTTAGTTTTTGAGTTTCTTTAATCATATTTTATGTCTGGAGTGAAATTACAACACTACCTGAAGTGGTACTCAATGTATACAGAGGAAATTCTTAGGACAATTATATTTTTTAAGTGGGAGGGCAAAGAATCTAAATGTAAGTAAGGCTCCTGTATCACTTGAAGTGGTAAAATGTCAATACCAAACATGTAAGTTACATATACTATCATATGTAAGTTACACAGTATCTAGAGCAACCAATAAGAAAATTATATGAAATTTAAAAAACATTATAAACCCATCAAAGTGGAACTCTACAAAATGTTCATATAACCCACAGGGAGATAAGAAAAAAAGAAACATAGGCATAAGAAATGGTGGGATAGAAAAAAGAAAGAAAAATGGCAGACTTATGCCCTAACATATCAGTGAGATCTTAAACATAAATGGGTGTAAATACACAAATTAGAAGACAGATATTGAATCTTTAAAATTATCTAAATATATACTGTTCCAAGAACAATATTTTTTTTATTTTGTTACCATTAATCTACAATTACATGAAGAACATTATGTTTACTAGGCTCCCCCCTTCACCAAGTCCCCCATACACCCCCCATCACAGTCACTGTCCATAAGTGTAGCAAGATGCTGTAGAATCACTACTTGTCTTCTCTGTGCCAAGAACAATATTTTTCATGTAAACATTAATCAAAAAAAGCAGGGGAGGTTACATTAATATCAGAGGAAGATTTCAGATGGAAGAAAACTACTAGGGAAAAGGGGGGACATTATATAGTGATAAAAGAGCTAATCCACCAAAAAGAGCAATCCTGAATGTGTACACACCAAACCACAGAGCTTCAAAATGTATGAAGCAAAAATGGGTCAAGCTGAAAGTAGACAAATTCACAATTCTAGCTGGAGACTTTGACACCCCCACTCACGGCAACTGTAAAACTACTAGACAGAAAATCAGCAAGGTCTAGAAGGACTGAATGACACCATCAACCAGCAGGATCTGACACCTGCAGAACACCCCACAAAACAGGAGCAGAGCAAACATTCATTTCATGCACACATGGAGCATTCACCAAAACCAACTATACCCTCAGTCATGAAACAAACCCTAGCAAATTTTAAAGAATTTAGAACAGAGTATGTTTTCTGACCATAATGGAACCAAACAAGAAATTAATGACAAAAAGACAATGGAAAAATCTACGAGCACTTAGAAATTCAACACACTTATAAATAATCCAGGGGTCAAAGATAGAATCTCAAAGGGGATTTTGAAACACAAAGAACTGAATGAAGATGAAAACAGCCTATCAAGAAGATGTGGTGCATATACACAATGGAGTATTACTCAGCCATAAGAAGAAAACAAATCCTACTATTTGCAACGACATGGATGGAGCTAGAGGGTATTATGCTCAGTGACCTAAGCCAGGCGGAGAAAGACAAGTACCAAATGATTTCACTCATCTGTGGAGTATAAGAACAAAGAAAAACTGAAGGAACAAAACAGCAGCAGACTCACAGAACCCAAGAATGGACTAACAGTTACCAAAGGGAAAGGGACTGGGGAGGATGGGTGGGAAGGGAGGGATAAGGGGAAAATGGGGCATTACAATTAGCACACATAACATAGGGGTGGAGGGGGGGCACGGGGAAGGCAGTAGAGCACCAAGAAGACAAGTAGTGACTCTATAGCATCTTACTACACTGATGGACAGTGACTGTAATGGGGTATGTGGGGGGACTTGATAATGGGGGGAGTCTAGTAACCACAATGTTGCTCATGTGATTGTATATTAATGATACCAAAATTTTAAAAAATTAAAAAAGAAAAGAAAACAGCCTATCAAAATTTGTGGGCTACAGCTAAGGTAATTCTAAGGATTTTTATATTTCTAAATAGTTACATTAGAGGAAAGATCTCAAATCAATAAATTCCTATCTCAAACATCCAAGGGGAAAAAAAGAACTAAATAAAGCCAAAATATGGATAAGGAAGGAAACAAAGATAAGACGTAAATCAGTGACACTGAAAACATTAAAACAATAGAGAAAATTAGTGAAACAAAAAGCTAGTGCTCTGGAAAAAAACAATGAAATTAATAAGATTGGAAAGATTAAAAAAGAGAAGACACAAATCAGTATCAGGAATAACAAAGGTGATATCACAATAGATCCTGCAGCCACTTTCTAGTGGATGTCAGGGAAACTATGAACAACTTTAATAAACTCATAAACATGACAAGTTAGAAAAGATGAGCCAATTCCTTGAAAACCACAAACTACTAAACTCAGCCAAGATGAAACTGATAACCTGAATAGTCCTACAACTGTTAGAGAAATGAAATGTTTGTAACCAAAATGCTCCTGAATCCAAGCTTCTCACTGTTGGAGTGAATATGTACAGATCAGCAAGGGGAGGAGGCCCGAATGCCCCACACGGTGGTGGATCGGACGGGGCAACATCAGCAAGATCTCACACTGAGCCTGTGCAGTACAGATGGCTACATACAGAAATATTTATAGGTATGTGTATATATATATATATTGTATGCATATGTTTATATAGATATAAATCATTCTATATTGTATGGATATGTACATAGATATGTAGATGCACACATATATTTCTTTGCTCTGCCAACTGAGAGTGCTGGGAAGCAGTGACATCCCAGTGCCCAGATACTGGTTTCTGATATCATACTCCAGTAAAAGGAACCAGGGCTCCTTGGAGAAACGACTGATTCTAAGCCTGGAGTGGGAAATATAGAAGATGAGCCTGGAGCTACAGTGCCAGAAATAAAGAAGTGATCAAAAACAAACGATGCACAAAAAATGTTGATGATGAAGTATGCCAGAGGCACACAGGGGCTAACTGAAGCACTCCTAAAGGCAAAAGCTGGAGCAATGTGAGCAACCAAAATTAATTGACTGATTAATTAATTAAGACATTGGATTATAACCTGAAGTATAAAATAAATATCCATGAGTCATACTAATATAAATAGATGTGAGAGAAGAGACAAATCTCCCATGCAGAAGAATTCCAAATAGATTGTGTAGACACTCTGCTTTCAAGGAAAGAAAACATAGCTTCCCTCTCCTTCAGTGTGAGCCACACATAGTCCTTCCAAAGAGTAAAATACAGACAGGGAGAAAACAGTAACTTTACAGTGGAGAAACATGATAAACACGACCTCAGCCAGGTGCTCAAGGTCAGCATCAACAGCCATAGTCATATTAATTGCATGTAGCCTTGGTATAATGTGATGAACTGTGATCGCCCTCACAAAACCCCTTCACCACAATCTAATGAGAAAAAGATCAAAGAAATTCCAGTACAGGGGCATCCTACACCTGACCAGTATTCTTCAGAACTGTAAGGTCATCAAAAACAAGGGACGTATAAGAAACGGTCACAGCCAAGAGGAGTCAAGGAGACGTGATGAATAATCATAATGTGGTGTCCTAAACAGTGTTCTCTGGCAGAAGAAGGGCATTAGGTAAAAACTAAGGAAATTGAATAAACTGTGGACTTCAGTTTACAATAATGTATCAATATTGTTTCATTAATTGCAGCAAATGTACCATACTAATGTGAAAGATTCATCATAACAAAACTGGGTGTGGAGTATATGGTAACCTATTATATAATTTTCTCTATTTTTGTGTAAAACTAAAACTGTTCTAAAATGAAGTCTAAATACTTTTGAGAAAGAAATCTCTAAACCAAAATTGTTTTACTAGAGACTTTTACTAACATTTAGAGATACACTAATTTTACACAATCTCTTCCAGAAAATATAAGAAGATGGAATACTCCCCACCTTAATTTATACGACCAGGATTACCCTGATATTCAAAGCAATGACAGCATAGAGGAAGAAAACCATAGAACAACATCACTAATGAATGTAGATGTAAAACCCTCAACAAAACTTTGTCAAAAATAATCTGATATGTAAAAAGAATAATATACTACAACTAAGTGGAATTTATCACAGGCATGCAAGTCTGGTTCAATACTTGAAGAGCAATCATCGCGGACCACTACATCAATATGCAAAAGAAGACAAAGTATATGATCATCTCACATGAAGCAGAAAAAGCACTTGACAAGATTCACACCCCATTCATGATAAACAAAAATCTCTCAGAAAACTAAAAATAGAAGATAACTTCTCAACCTAATTAGGAACATCTACCCAAGGAAAAAAAAACAGAAATGAAAATTGTCTCCATTTACAGATGATGTAATTGTCTATGTAGAAAATACCAGAGAGTCTATGAAAAGAAAACTGCTAGGACTAATAAATGAACTCAACAAGGTCACAGACACAAGATCAAAGCACAAAAGTCAACTGCATTTCTATCTACTATCAATGAACAAAGCAATACAATAAAAAATGCAATACAATTTCCCTAAAGAAATGAAGGTCAACCTTGACCTAGTACCCTATACAAAAATTAACTCAAAAAGGGTCATGGACTTAAATGTAAAATGTAAAACTTCTAGAAAAAAATAGATTTTTTTGAATCTTTGGTACCTAAGATAAGGCGAAGTATTCTTAGATTTGAAACTAAAAGCAAAATTGTATTAAAAAATGATGGACCTTGTAAAGATTAAAAATCTTTGCTTTGCGAAAGTATTGTGAAAATGCTTACATACTGGGAGGAAATATTTGCAAATCGTGTATTCAACCCAGGACTTGTATTCAGAGTATACAAAAACTCTAAAAACCTCAACATTAAAAAATATTCAGTTAGAATTTATACACAGTCATTTCACTAAAGAGGATATACAGATGTCATAAAAGGACATGAGAAGATGTTCAACTTCATTAGCCATTATTAAGTAAATGCAAACTAAAGACACAAGATATCACTACAGAACTACCAGAATGGCTTTTTTAAAATTAATGATAATGAAAAATGCTGACAGTTCTTTTTAAGCCTAAAACTAGACTCACCATATGACCCAGCAATCACAGTCTTGGGCACTTATCCCAGAAAAATGAAAACTCATTTTCATGAAGAAATGTGTACAGCAATGCTCAGAGCAGCTTTATTCATAGTAGCCAGAAACTGGAAACTACCTAAATATCCTTTAATGGTCAAATAGTTAAAAAAAACTGTGGTGCATCCATACTATGGAATCTTACTCTGCAACAAAAAGGAATGAACTGATACATGCCACAACCTGGATGAACCTCAGGAAATGGTGCTGAATTTAAAAAGCAATGTCAGAAGCATAAGTGCTACATGACCCCATTTATACCACTTTTTTGAAATACAATAACCACAGAGATGAACGTATGAGTATCCTGGGGTCAGGTGTGTGGCAATGGAGGCAGGGTGACTGTAAAGGGTCTTCGGGGTGGCAGTCAGCTTGCTTCCTGCGGCGGTTGCATGAAGCTACAGCGTGATGAAACCGTGACACTGGAGTGCATGAGTGACCAGCAAACTCTGAAGGAGCCCTCTGGACAGTCCCCATGTTGTCCTGGGCTGGTATAGTTTGGATCTATTACAAATAGGCTATCGTGAGCACTCTTGTATGAGTCTTTCGGTGGATGAATATGTTCATTTCTCTCCGATAAATACCAAGGACTGGAATGGCCAGATCATGTGGTAGGAGTAAGTGTAACTCACCACAAACACCCAAACTGTCTTCCAAAGTAGTTGTACTGTTTTGAGTTCCAGTCCCTCCACATCTTCTCCAACAACTGGTGTGGTCAGTGTTTCTGATTTCATCCATTCTTGTGTGTGCGGCGTGCTCTCCCATTATGGTTTTGATTTGCATTTCCCTGGTGACTAATGGTGTTGAGCACCTTCCTATGTGCTTATTAGCCAATCATGTATTTTGAAAGTCATCTGTTGGAGCAACTTGTCTTTTTGTCTTTGCTGTCTGTCTTTTCACTACTGATTTGTTGTACTTTATATTTGCTGCACACAAGTTCTTGGTCGTTTTCTCCCAGTTTCTGGCTGCCTTTACATTTTGGTGTATTTTGATGAGAAGAGGTCATGTTTTTCCTTTTTGTATTATCTTTAGGAAAACTTTACCTTCCCAAGGCTGTGAGATGTTGTCCCTTGTTTTCTTCTAGATACTTTACAGCTTTGGCCTTTACATTTAGGTCAAGGACTATCTCAAATCCCTTTTGTGTGTGCCAAGGGAGATGCCAGGGCTTCCATTTCTCCCAAGTGGGTACCTGATGCAACTGGCTGGCGTTTTCCCTCCCCCATTAAAATGCCTTTGCACTCTGACTGAAATCAGCTGAACGTGTGTGTGTGTGTGCGCGTGTAGGCTTATTTCCAGACTGTCCATTTGTTCCATTCTATCTACACCAACACCACAGTGTCATTGCTTTCTGTAGCTGTAAAATGAACATTGAAATTGGATATTATACATCCTGACACTTCGTTCTTTTTCAAGATATTTCTGTGGCCATTTTAAGTCCTTTCCATATCCATACAAATCTTATATTCAGCATAAATAAGCATTGAATTTTGTCAGATGGATTCTTTGCATCTATTATGATGGTCATATAATTTCCCCCTTTTTCTGTTAATAAATTACTTTGATGATTTTTTAATGTTAACCTAACCTTCCATTCCTGGGCCAAACTGAGCTTGCTTATGATATGTTGTCCTTTTTATATGTTGTTAAAATCTGATTGTATATATTTTGTTAAGGATTTTGTATTTATAAAGTATATTGTTCTGTATTTCCTTGGCAGATTTTGATTTCAGGGTTATGCTGGCCTCATTAAAAGATGTGGAAAATACTTCCTTCTCCCTTCCAATCTGCAGTTCCAATTATTTTTTCTTGAATATTTGATATAATTCACCAGCGAGGTCATATAGGTCTGGATTTTTCCTTATAGAAAGGTTTGTTTTGTATTCACCATCATTCAGCTTGAAATATTTTCTAACTACCTGTGTGAGTTCTGCTTTAGCCTGTTTCTGTGAAGTGTGTTGCTTGATTTCCAAATATTTAGGAGTTTTCCAGACATATTTCTAATACTGATTTCTAGTCGAATTCTGTGTGGTCTGAGAAGATACTTGCAGGGTTTCAATCCTTCCAAACTTACTGACATTCATTGCATGGCCCATATACAGTCTATACAGGTAAATATACCATAAGGTTTTGAAAAGAATGTATATTGTGCAGTTGTTCAGTATAATGTTCATGAATTTTATTACATCATTTGGTTAATAATGTTTACATTTTCTATGAATTATGGAATTTTTTGTCTACATACTCTACAATAACTGTGAAGTGGTTTTGTCTATTTCTGCTCTTATGTCGATTTGTGCCTCATGTATTTTCAAAGTGTTAATAATTGCATTCACTGATAAGATCACCTTGTTATTCTGGTGAACTGGCCCTGTCAGCATGATAAGATGATCTTCAATCTCAGCAATACTCCGTGTCTTAAAGTCTAATTTTGTTTGTCACTCATGTAGCCACAACAGCTTTCATGTACTCACTATTTGCATGGAATATATATATTTTTTATCCTATTTGTGACATTATATTTAAAGTATATCACTTGTAAATAGTGTATAACTTGGCCATGTTTTTTTTAATCCAATCTGCCTTATAATTAGATTGTTGAAGCATTTACACCAAATGTGATGACTGATACAGCAGGGTTTCTATTTGTCTATCTACTCTTTGTTCCTCTTTTTCTACCTTCTTTTGGGTTAATTAAGCTTCTTTAGTATTCCACTTTATTTCTATTGGCTTTTTAGCTATATTCCTAACACAATAGGCATTCCAAACAGTCTACCTATATTAGTATTACGTTCATATGATCCTTTTATTTCATGTCCTATCTGGGATTAATTTTGTTCAGTGACTTGATTTGGCTCTTTCATGTATCTTCCATGTCTCCACTTAACTTTGTGACCTAATAAGTGAGTTTAACAATGTTGCATGACACAAGATCAATACACAAAAATCAACTGTTCTTCTATACATTACCACAATTACAAACTAAAACTTGAAAACGTCACTTACAATATCACCAAAATATGAACTACTTAGGAATATATCCAACAAAAGATGTGAAAGATTTATGCATCAGCAACTACAAGTGACTGCTAAGACAAATTAGAGACCTAAGTAAAAAGGAGATACACTTGGCCCAGAAGACTCTACACTGTTAATATTAAACTTACCGAACTGATTTACAGATTCAATGCAATGCCAACCAAAACCCCCAGAAAACTTTTCTGTAGAAACTGACAACCTTATTCTAAAATTCATATGGAAAAGTAAAGGACCTAGAAGAGCCAAACAACTCTGAAAAAGTGCCAAATTTGGAAGAATAACACCACCTGATCTGAAGATTTATTATAAAGTTATAATAATCAAGAAAATGTGGTACCAGTGTCAAAATAGACAAAGAGATCAATGGAATTGAATAGGGAGACCAGAAATAGACTCACAAACATGGAAAACTGCTTTTTGTCAAAAACACAGAGGCAATTCAGCAGGAAAAAAATGAACTTTGATCTATACCTCATACCGTATGCAGAGATTAACTCAAAAATGTGTCATACACCCAAATGTAACACCTAAAGTTATAAAACTTCTAGAAGAAAGCTGAGGAAAAATCTTTGTGACCTTGCATTATGCAAATATTTCTTTAATATGCCAAAATATAAAAGAACCAGTAAAAATATTAGACTTCATCAAAATTTTAAATTTCTCCTCAAAACAAACTTAAAAGAATAAAAAGAATATATTCCTCCAAGCTATAGCCTGGGAGGAAATATTTGAAAACCATATATCTAGTGAAGGACTTATACCCAGAAGATATAATGAACTCTCACACTCAAGAATAAAAAAACAAAAAATCCAATAAAATAATAGGCAAAATATTTGAACTTCTCCAAGAAACATGGAGGGCATATACTAAGGAAAGCAAACTAAAACCAGAGCACAGCGCCACTCACACCTGCAGAACGGCTGAAATGGAAGACTGGCCATCCCAGTTGCTGCAGAGGATGTGGAGGGACTGGAACTCAGAACAGTACAACCACTGTGGAAGACAGTTTGGGTGTTTGTGGTGAGTTACACTTACCCCTACCACACGATCTCGCCGTTCCACGCCTCAGTATTTGCCAGAGAAAGTAAAACGTGTATATAAAGACTTAAGCATGAATATTCTTAGCAGCAAAATTCATGAGGGCCAAAAGCCGCCAACAGCCGGAATGTCCATCAGCAGGTGAGTGATGAACAAACTGGCACATCGCCACATGGAATACAGCTCGGGAATAGAGGGGTGAGCCGTGGGCGGGCCTCAGAATAAGGCTGACCAGAAGGAACCAGACTAAAGAGAGCACATGGTACGTGATTCCATTTGCACAGACTTCCAGGAAACACAGCGACCTACAGAGACAGGAAGCAGGTCCTCGGTAGCCCAGAGGAGTGGGTGTGAGGTGGGGCGGGAGGGAGGGGCCCTGGCGCGGGGGAAGTGTGCTCTGGAGTGTGGGGATGGTTTCATGGTGGACACACATATCAAGACCAATCAAATGTACATTTGAAATATGTGCTATTTATTATATGTCAATTACACCTCAATAATGGTGTTTTAAAGAAAAATAAACCTCCCACAAAGGAAACCTCCCCCCCAGGCCCAGTACAGAGGGAATGTGTACCAGGCATACTAACTGTGCCCAAGCTGGCTTTCCTTGAGGAGTGCAGAGTTGGTTTAACATTGGAAAATCAGGCATTGTGATTTGCCACACTGAAATACTAAGGGAGAAAAATCATATTATCACCTGAAGAGATACAGATTTCTAATACATAATTCAATATCCATTTACGGTAATAAAGTCTTTGCAAACTAGAAATAGGTCGAAACTTTTAAATCTGATAACAAGCATCTCACAGCAAATGTCCTACTTTCTGAAATCAGAAGTTGCTCCTGAGGCCGCCCTCACCACTTCCGATGACCGCCCTGTGGTCCTAAGCGGTACGGTAATTACAAGAAGAAAAGTTGTAAGGATTGGAAACGAAGGTGAAGCCGTCACTACCCACATGCCACTGGGAATGCAAAGAACCAGGATTTACAGATGAACTAGCAGAATTCACAGCAAAGTTTAGCCAGCTGACTTATTACACAGTCAATAAACAAAAGTCAAATTTTTTCTGCATAAGAGCAATAAACAGAAAGTTAATTCTTTTAGATAGCTACAACGTATAAAAGAAATGAAAATATTAAATATCTAGGACTCACACTAATGAAAGATGGGGAAAGACCCTTACACAGAAAACTGAGAGGCATTAAGGGAAAGTTTAAGCAAATATGGAAATACACCAACTTTAAGTCAAACTGACGGAAGATTCAATTTCGCAAAGATGTAAGATTTCCCCCAAACACAGGTTTTGACAAAATGATTCTAAAATTCACACAGATACCCAAAGGGCTGGGAGCGCCACCGAGGTCAGCCACAGGCAGGACCGAGCTGGGCAGCCCCGGCGTGTGCACCTCGCAGTGTAGACGGAAGCAAACAGCGGGGCTGGGGGTGGATTCCCTCCTCCCCACAGACAACACTGAGTGACCCCAAGAGCCAGCCACAGGCTGGTGGTGGGAGGCCTCCTCCCTGCTGAGGGACCACCAGAATGGTCATGGACAGGGGAGGGAGTGAGGAGAGGTGGGCAGCTGCTCGCCTGGGGTTTGCTTCCTTTCCTCTGTAAGACCGCAGGCAGGAGCCTGTTTCCACGCTGACATTAGAACCAGGAAAGGTAAGGCCTAGGAACAAAGCCCAGGGAGGGGTCCTTCGGGTGGGGGACAGAGTCAAGTACTCAGCCTGCAGGAGGCCAGCCCAACTTGGCAGGGCGCCCTGGGATGTGTGTGAATAAAGATCAGGTCTCTGCAAGGGAGGCAGGAAGTGGGGCATCTGCCCCCTGGCTTGTTTTCTGAGAACGGGGTGGGGGTGTAGGGTTTAGGAAGCCTGTGGGGAAGGCAGGGGCCAGGAGGGCCTCTGCAGGGATGAGAGTGGGGCTGCAGGGGGCCAGGTGAATGCTAACCCTGGGGACGGGAGGGGTGGCAGCCCCACGTCTTGGGACTTGTTGAGGTGGGCCTGGGTGCTATGAGAGTGACTGAGAAATCAGCAGGACTGTAGGACCTGGAGGTGACATTTGGGCCACATTAAGCTGAGTGTCTGTGGGGAACAGGCCCTGGGAAGTAGCTGGTCAGGAGAGCTGTCCATGGGTGCTGGGGTTCCCAAGAAGCTCCACCCACGCACCAAGGGCTTCAGCAAACAGGCGAGACTTCCCAGCAGCCCAGAGACCTGCTGTGAGCAGCCTGGGGAGCCAGGACCCATGACTTGGGGAGGCATAGCGTCAGGCTCCTGGGAGGGTGCAGGGGTGCAGAAGCACCCGAGGGAGGGCTGGGCATACATGTGGGGCCATGCACTTGTTCCCTAGGAGGTCTGGCCTCCCCTCTGCAAAGCTACCGGGTTGGCACAGGACTTGGGGGCAGCGGGGCACCCAGAGCAGTGCTGCAGGCACAGGCCGAGGGTGGGCAGCCCTGCTTGGGTGCCCCGTTGCCCCCTGCCAAGGCCCAGCGGGAAGACTGCATAGGGCTGTGAGGGTGGACATTGTGCACATCAGCACATGTGGGTCCTCCCTTGGTCCTCTGTGCTGGCCATGCTCAGTCGCCCAGACAAGCTCCAGCACACTCAGACCTGACCCACAGCAATGGAAGAGCAGCTGTGTGGACCCGCAGGGCCCCCCACCCACCTCTCAGGGGCTTTCCCCACTCCACACCCTCAACAGGGGGCCCAGTCCTGGTGCTCTTCTCAGTCTCATGATGAAATGTCATGTACCAGGCAGGCCCCGAGTGCCTGCCTCCAGCCCAGCTCCAAACTCCAGGCTAACCTGTCCATATCCCCACCTACCTGTCCCGTCACCTCTAAATTAGCACACTGAAAATTTTCTCCTGACTCCTTCCAGCCCCCCAAGACCACTGATCCCAGAGCCCTGGACCCCTCATTCTTCCACACCCACTTCCAGACCATCAGCAGGCCCCGCCCCAAACCCATCCAGTGGCATCCTGGCCACTGCGCAGTCATCAGCCTCTGCCCAGAACCCTCCACACCTGCCAGGCGGCACTGCCAGGCCCACTGTACTGACCCAGCACCATCCTGAGATCTGCTGCTTCACCTGCCGCCCCTTCCCAGCACATAGCCCAGCTGACCTTCCCCAGCTCCCCAGGCCCAGGCCCCTCCCCCCGACACCAGTCCCATGCCCTCCACAGCCTTTGCAGCTGCTGTTCCCTCCACTTGGCACACTGTTCCCTGCTGTCTCCAGGACTCTGTACCAGCTGCCCACCCAAGTTTCCTTCCCCTCCTGCTGGCCGGCAACAGGCTTCACTGTACCAATACCTGAACTCCACACAGGAAATTGTCTGCTCGCTGCCCTGTCGGGGTCCAGAGCCCCACCTGACACACAGTAAGACCCAGCAAGTATCACTAAATCATAAATGAGGAAGTAGGACTGTGAAATGACTTTGGGGCAAAGGGACACAGAACCAACCTACCCGCACCCTCGGCCACCAGAATGGCAGCCTTGGAGATCTGGGTTCCACTGGGGCCAGGACCCCAGGTCAGAGGTCAGCAAGCCCTTGCCTACCTCTAAGGGGCTGGCCAGCTGTCCTTTGCAGCCTGCAGAGTCCCTTCTCTGAGCACAGAGACTGACGGGTCATTTGGGCACAGCCCTCTTGTGAGGTGCTGGGAGACTTCCCCGACCCAGGCAGAGGGTTCAGCTGCCTGGGCCTCTTCACAGCTCAGAGGGATTTCTCTGTCCACCTGGTGTGACTCTCCCAGTGGACCAACCAGAGATCAGGGAGGGGGTGACCAAGAGGCAGGCCTGGGGCCTAAGCCCCACTCTGAGCAGGCAGGGTGGAGCCCACCCAGGACTACGGCATCTGGGGTTCAACCTGGGTCCACTCCTGCACCCACAGTCCTGGCCAGGGTGGGGCCAGGAGCTTCTACCTGGGTCCTTCTGCTGCTCCAAGCAGCTGATGGGTGGGTGAGGGTGTCCCCCTGTACCCATGTACTACCTCCAGGTTACAACTGCCTGTGCCCAGAGGACAGCAAGGAAGGAGGCGTGTTTCCACTTGGCCTCTGATTCCGGCCACTTCGGCTGATGCTGCTGGTCACAGGGGACCCTGGGAGGAGCTGTGCCCTGTGTTGGTGTCTCGCACACACACACATGGGACAGTGGGGTGGGAAGGAGCCTCTCCCTTGCCCTCCACCAGCTCTGGCTCCCACTGTGTCTCTTCTGTGAGTTCCTGTCATGTGAGAAGGGAGGTCCAAGGTCGGCTCCTCACTCACCACTCGGTTAGCTTTTAGAAACGCACTTGCAGCTGGGGGTGGGGGCATCAGCTGGGGGCTGCCTGGCCCTCAGCCACTCTCCCCACACAGAAGGGATACACTCAACAGTGGGAGGCTGGGTGCCCCTTGTGCCTTTCCTCCAAAACCCCCACTCCTGGGACATACGGATGTTGGAGGCCCCCATTTCTGTCTCGAGCGCCATGTGCTGTCTCTGACTAGGACGGCTTCCTTCATGGTGAGGGGGGTCCTTTCAGCCAGGCTCATCTCACTAAGAAAGCCAGAAACAACTCAGGAAAAGAGCCACAAAGTCGGAACCTAACATCACCTGATGTCAAGTCTTATTATAAAGGTACAGAAATAAGACATCAAGATAAACAGTAGTAGGGAGTAATAGAGAGACTCCAGAAATACACCAACATACATAAGGACAACTGATTTCTGACAGAAGCACAAAGGCAATTTCAAAAAATAGACTTGGAAAAATTAGATATCCAGACTCCCAAAAAAAGGGGTTTGATCCATACCTCACACCATATATAATAATAAACTCAAAGTAGATCATAGAACTAAATATGAAATCTAAAACTTCTAAAAAAAATATGAGAACCTGGGGTTAGGCAAAAATGTCTTAGATAATGAAAGTAAAACCAAAATCAGTAAAAGAAAACAATTCTTCAGTTGGACTTCATCAAAATTAAAATCTGCTTTTGCAAAGACAGTTAAAATACTGAAGACAAGCCACAGCCTGGGAGAAAATATTTTCAAATCACATGTCTTGGTGGGGATGCAAATGTACAACCACACTGGAAAACAATTTGGGAATTGCCCCAAAAATTAAATGCACACCTACCATGTAACCCAGCCACTCTTAGATATCTACCCAAAGAAATGAAAACATATGTCCTTGCAAGGACTTGTAAATGTATATTCCTAACAGCTTTATTTGTAATAGCCTAAAACTGGAAATAACTCAAATGTCCACAAAAAAGTGAACAGATTATGGTATAACCAATTATGGTATATCCAGATACTGGATTTATCAGCAATAAAAAGGAATGAACTATTGATACATGCAAGATAATTATGTTGAATGAAAAAGTCTGATATATAAAAACCTAGAAAATGTAAACTGATCAACAGTGAGAGACAGCAGATCAATGGCTGCCTATGGGGAGTTAGGGAGGGGCAGGCAGGACAACTGAGACCTGCACAGCCCAAAATACATACTACCTGACCCTCTGTCCCAGGTTTAGAGCAGTGTTTGATGGGACAGTAATCAAGAATATTCCAGAACTGATGTGGTTCCAAAAAAGTCAATGAATCCTGGGCAGAATTAATAAAACAATGTCTGGACAGATTACACTAAAAATACAGAACACCGAAGATGAAAAGAAACTCTTAAAAGCAGCCGGGGAAGGGCAGACGACCTTCTAAGGAACTGGAAGCTGACTCAGCAGCAGCTTGGAAGTCAGTGAAACAATGTCTTCAAGGAGCTGAAAGCACTCGCTGTCCTCAAATCCCACGTGAGGGAAGTGCACGTGGCAACTTGGATTCATTCTCCTAAAACGTGAGCCACCATCTCATATGGTGTCTGAGCAGACACTCAGAAGGGACTGGCACAGACTTTAAAGAAGGTTCCAGACACACTCCCAAGTGCAGTTCAGGGGACCAGCCTCCTAAGGGGCCTCTCCTCTGTGCCCACCATCAGAGCACCTAATTAAACCATCCCATTTCTCTCAGAGAAGACCTGCTACTGCTGACACACAAAACCTTTCATATAATTGTTGACTTTAAAAATATTTTCGACCTTACATTCCACCACCCTGCCTTCACCATTTATATTGGTTTTCTATTGCTATGCAACAAATTACCCGACACCCAGCAGCCCAGTCAACATATGTCTATGATTGCAGCCTCCATGAATCAGAGGTCTTAGCACAGTTCAGCTGAGTCCTCTGCTCAGGCCCTCACCAGGCTGCAGTCAGAGCCACGATCTCATCTGAGGCTCAACGAGGGAAGGACCCTCTTCCAAGCTCCCTCGGGTTCTTGGCCAAAATCTTCTCCTTATAGCTGTAGGACAATGTCCCCATTTTCTGGCTGCCATGTGGCCCTCTGCACAGGCCCCTGACAGTATGGCAGCATGCCTCCTCAAGGCCAGCAAGGCCAGCCCCAGATGGAGATGACATGGCCCCAGGGTGCCCCCAGCACCTGTGCATGTTTGTGGGTCCCCATCCACTCTCAAGTGCTTAACACTGCTTTACATTGTCCTTAAAATATTCACAAAAATTACCTGGAAATAAGCTAGGTTCACTCAGTGAGCTAGAGCATTTTTGTCCAGACAATGGTTGGCCAAATTTGTACCTAAGCACTTTCACTGCTTAACCTCTTAAAATTCTTTTTTCAAAAAATCTTCATTCAAATTACAGAAGAAAGGAATAAAAGGTGAATTTTAACAAGAGTAAACCATAGCCTAGACTAATGTCAAGAAGTTTTTCTTCTACATTTTCTTCTAGGAGTTTTACCATTTCAGGTTTATGCTTAAATCTTTATTCATTTTGATGAAGAGAAAACGCAGATTGAAACCACAATGTGATACACACCATCCAAGATGCCTAAAATGAAGACAGATAATACTAAGTGTTGACAGGGATGGAGTTAACTGCTACATTCCCGAAGGGACTGGACAGTATGGCAACTGCTTGGGAAGACAGTTACCTGCTAAAGGTGAACATACACAGACCTATGACCCAGCAATCCCTTCTTGGGTATCTACAAAACAGAAATATTTGTAATTCCCCCCAAAAGGCATGTATAAGAATTACCAGAGCACCACTGTTACAATAACCAAATGTCCATCAGCAGTGGAATGGATGAACTGTGGCCTCTTCATGCAATGGTAGGTCACAGCTGCACACAGCACCTAGGGGGAAGCTCACAAATATGATGCTGAGGAAAACCCAGGCACAAAGAACACATTCTGTGTGATCCCACTTACATAAAGACTAAAAATGGGCAGTACTGGTCTATGGTGTCAGGTGGTCAACACTGT
The DNA here is from genome assembly GCF_030020395.1 of Manis pentadactyla. Taxonomy (NCBI): domain Eukaryota; kingdom Metazoa; phylum Chordata; class Mammalia; order Pholidota; family Manidae; genus Manis; species Manis pentadactyla. The sequence goes on along the minus strand of NC_080026.1, from coordinate 140,643,875 downwards.
GGTTACCACTGGGGGCCGTGGGGGGAGGGACAGGGGCTCTGGGGTCCTAGCCATGTCGGGTTCTCAATCACATGCTGGTTGCATGGGTGTGTGCAGGTCATAAAAATTCATTAAATTATGTTTGGGCACTTAAGATTGGGTGCTTTTCTAAACGTATTTTATACCTCAATGAGAAGTTCACATTTTTCATTGTACATCATGGGACTCTACTTAACAACACTGTACTGCATATTTAAAAGTTGCTAGGAGAGTAGATAATAAATGTTCTTATAAAAAAATTTTGAACTCTGTGTGGTGATGGATGTTAATTAGGCTTATTATGGTGATCATTTCACAATATATACAAATATCGAATCATGTTGTACACCTGAAAATAATATCATGTTATATGTCAATTATATCTCAATAAAAATAGATAAAAATGCAAAGGGCTACCAAAGTTCTCACATATTTGCTTATACTATATAGCCTAATAGAAATCCAGAACAAGTTCACCCACACACCCACCAAAAAAATCCAATCCCTTTGAAATACAGTGAGAGATGCTGAATGGCTGAAAATCAATGCACTATGAAAGGAAACAGCCTGGTGGCTGCCTGCAGGGCTTGGCCATGCCGGTCACAGGTGGGGGGAGCGCAGACGACCCAGCCTGGTTCACAGCAGGTCAGCACTCACACATCTTGGCTGTGTGATGGCAACACACTCTACAGCGAGCTTCCCAGAGCCAGGAGACCCAGCAGCTCCGCATGCCTCATCCCCCACAGCCCTGCCCCTGGTAAGATCCTGGCAGAAGGAAACCTCCTCCACAAGACTGTTTGCAACCCTCTCCTCTCGGCTCTGTCTCCAGCTGCAGACACTGCAGCCCTCAGGGGGCACCTTGCCTGTCACGTAATTATTTGTTTGTAATTAACTGACTCCTCCACGCTGAACCCTGCAGTGAATTTGATGTCGTTATTAAATTGGGGTATCCCTCACCATCCTCATGGTGTCCCCCCAGGGCCTGACCTGGGCTTCCTTGTGCCTAACGAGCCACAACCACCCAACTTCTAATTGACTGAGGCCTGGCAAGGTGCCTCCCTGCAGCTGCTCGGCCTCCCACAAACTCTCCTGCCTTCTTTTTAACAACACCCCTGGGAAGGCAGCATGGAGGTCTCCCAGCTCTTAAAACTTCTCCCATCAAAGTTGGCTGGAATCTGTGAACTGTACACTTGATTGGGTACCAAGAGGTTTATAAACAATTCCCCAGTTGCCTGAAGAACACAAACTTTTTCTCAGAAACAGGGCTCAGAATAAAAGACATTCCCTGGGGTTCAACAGGTCAGGGAAGGGACAAAGGATGGGGAGACAGCCCAAGGTAGAGTTGCAGGGCAGCTAAGCTGTGCTGGAGGACAGCCCACGGGAAGCAGAGCCACCACTGGACCTCAGCTCCTTGCAGGTGGAAACTGCTACCTGCTGCCTAGAATGCCTGTCCAGACTTGGCAGCACACACCCGCCAGGAAGGCTGAGATTCCAGGGTGTGAAATCAGCTAGGCAGAGACCCAGGCACGCCCAGGCCCTTGCTGACAGCAAGGAGCCAGCCGCTGCCTCCCCCACAGGCGTCTCGGCGCCAGCACCCGCTGGGGAGGCAGCTGCAGCAGAGCTCCGGCCCTGCGTCTCCCCACGGATGAGCTCCAAATTCCATGTCTGCAGATCCAAGGAAAACAGGTGCCATATTTCCCTCTGGCCCTCAAAGAATTACTGAAATAGTCTAAAATTCTCAAACATGGAGCCTCAGCCTAGGGCCAGAGAGGCTCAGGGTGGCCCCACAGTGCCTCACCTGACGCAGGGTCACTCCAGCACTTACCTCCTTCTATTCCCATGCTGCTGAGCTTGCCCAGCTCCTGGGCATCCTCTCAAACACGATGATGCCCGCAGGTTCACCCCACTTCCTGGCTCCTTGATGGGGTATTGGTGTGCCCTCAATACTCACCTCCCCTCCATCCCCACCACCTCACCTGAACTGTCCTGCCACAGTCACACGACCTCCTCCACAGCTGAGCCCAAGGTCAGGACGAGGGTGGGACGGCGCCATCAGCAGGACCTGCCCTTGCCCCCTGGTTCTGAGGCTGGCGCTGCCACACACTCCCAGCCTCCCAGCATCAGGAGCCCAGGCTCGTCACCCACGTCTATTCTCTCTCGGCACCCACCCCCTCTTTTGGGATCTCACCCAGTCCTGTGACTTGCACTGTTACGTCTTCAAATGAGGGCCACCACCCAAGTCTCCCTTGAAGTCCACACCTGGGTCCAGCTGCTCACCCAGTTTCCACTCAGGTGTGTTCTCACCTCACAGACTTAGGTGTGCAAAGCAGAACTCTTGAAGTTCCCCACATGCCACCTGTTCATGGATGGACGGATGGGTGGATGGGTGGATGGATGGATGAATGGACAGGAGGATGGACGGGTGGATGGATACATGACTTCCAGACTCACTGAAAAGCTGCAGTGATCAAGCCAACGTGGTATTGATGTGAGAATAGATACACAGATCAACAGAACAGAGGAGAGAGTCCAAAACCACGTAAGTATAGTCAACAGATCTTTGACAAAGGAGCAAAGGCAACACATGGAGAAAGGACAGTTTTTTCCAACAAATGGTGCTGTGACTGGACACCCACATGAAAAAGAAATTGAATCTAGATAGTGGCCTGACACCTTTCACCAAAACACTAATTCAGAACGGGTCCTAGAACTAAATGTTAAATGAAAAGGTGTAAAGCTTCCAGAAGATAACATATGAGAAAACTGAGGTGACCTTGGGTTAGATGATGGCTTTTAAGGTACGACGCCAAGAGCATGATCCATGAAAGAGAAATGGGTAGGTTGGAAATCATTAGAATTAAAGACTTCTGCTCTGCAAAAGACATAGTTAAGAGAATACAAAGGCAAGCTATAGTCTAGGAGAAACGCACATCTGAAAAAGGGCTGGTATCCAAAATACACAGAGAACTCTTAAAACTCAACAATGACAAAACCAAGTAATTTTTAAAGGGGCAAGAAATCTAAATAGGCACCCCACAAAGAAAGATATACAGAAGGAAAATAAGCGTGTGAAAAGATGCCTATCAAGGACTGCAGATTAAAACAAGCACAAGATCCCATTACACATCTAGCAGAATGACTAAAATCGAAAACACTGACACCACCAAATCCTGGCAAATAAGTGGAGCAACAGGCGCTCTGACTCACCGCAGGCAAGGACGCAGAGAGGCATGCCCCTGCGGAAGACAGGTCGGCGGCTTCGCACAGAGTTAGACGTGGTCTTCCTTCAGTATCCAGCAATCACACTCCTAGATACTTACCCAAACAAGTTGAAAACATATCCACACAAAAACCTGCACACAAATGTTATAGCAGCTTTATTCAGCAGCCAAGATACTCTTTAATAAGTGAATGAATAAATAAACTGTGGTACATCCAGACAATATTATTCAGTAATTTCAATTACTGGAATATTATTCGGTAATTTAAAAAAATGAATGGGCTATCCAGTCACAAAAAGACATGGAGGAAGCTTAACCGCCTATCACCAAGTCAAACAATCCAGTCTGAAGAGACTCCACAGTGGACTATTGCAACTGTGTGACAGTTTGGAAAAGATAAAATACAGAGAGAGTAAAAAGGTGAGAGGCTGCAGGGGTTCAGGACAGAGGGGAGGAGGGATGAGCGAGTGGAGCACAGGAGATTTTTGGTCAGGGAAACTGCTTCCATGACACTGGGATGGTGGATGCACTGCGTATATGTTTGTCCGAGCCCATAGGCTGGACAGCAGAGTGACCCTGACGTCGGTCAGGGACTTGAGTAGATGATGATGCACAGTATTGGTTCACCAGTTGTAGCAAAGGTACCCCACACTAATGCAAGATGTTAATAAGGAAAAACTGGAGTGGGGGTGTTATATGGGAACTGTACTTTCTGCTCAATTTTTCTATAAATCTAAAAATGCTAAGTTTATACATTTAAAAGGCACTATAAAATTTTTTCACCTAAAGAGCGAGAGAGAAGGATGATAACAGCAGGAAATGTTACAGGTCTGGTTCTCCTTCACTGACTTACTGAGGACCCCCCAAACCCCAGAGCCGACTGGCTGCTCAGCGGGAGGGAGCCCCGGGCGCCCGATCGCGGGGCGTCGCGAGGTAAAAGCTCCCGGTGAGTCTGAGCTGAGCCCTGAGAAGAACGGGTTTACGCGTAACAGTGACATTCAAGTGCAAGGTTCACACAACGTGGGGCGCGCTGCTCTTTGCAGACCTGCCCGTTTTGGAGCCCCAACTTTCCAAAGCCAGGCCCACGTCCACGCAGGTCACGAGGCGCCCGTCCTCCGGAGACTTGTGCCCATTCATCCACAGGTGCCCTGGAGCCGCGCTGACACCCGGCGGCACTGCGATCGCCACCCGCGTGCAAGAGGAATGAGGCCCGGGGGTCAGCCGCCCGAAGCGCACCGGGGCCCCGAGCGCCGCCCGCACCGCGCTCCCCCAGGAATCGCCACCCGCCAGCGCCTAAAGCCGAGAAGGAGCCCGCGTGCCAGCCGCGGGTTCCCTGCGGACTCTCCCTCCCCGGGAGCGAGGGAGGACGCCTGCAGGCCGTAGTCGCGGCGCTCCGTCCGGGTCTCCAGGACGCACGCCTCCCACACGACGCGCAAACCAAGCGCGTCCGCGCGCCCGCCTTTCCCGGAGAGTGGAGCCGTGGCCTCCTCGGGCCCTGGGTCCTTAGCCTGGGAAAACCCTTGACCTCAGCAAGGACCGGAAGCGTTCGGGGGTGGCTTGGTCAGGTAGCCATCTACGCAGCATCAACCTCTGCCCTAAGGCCACACCCAGGGTCTGGCAGCTTGCCCGCTGCTCCAGAGCCTTAACCTGCACCAAGGCGCACAGGCCAGGGCTGGAGGACTTGGGGCCAAGGTTAAGGGCAGGGCAGAGGGGCAGGGCAAGGAGGGGCCCCGGTGGCACCCCCACACCTCTCAGGGCCACTCACAGCCCCTGCCTCAGTCTCAGAGGAGAGGAATCTACAGGGAAGGATTGTGGCAGCATGGGCCACCTGGATTGAGGTAGGCCCTGGTGATGCCTGCTGTGTGGCTTTGAGGGGTCAGTCAGCCTCTCTGGGCCTCGGGTGGTGCCCCAGCGATAAAGTCACCAACCTTTGCTTCCCTCCCTCCCCTTCCCTAGGCAGGTCTGCAGGCCAAATCAAGTTCTCCTGCAGTGTGACTGTGAGCACAACACACCATGCTGATTCAGAGGGTCCTGATTTACCCATAAGGCCAGCAAAAGCATGCGCCAACTGAATGCAGATGCTCTTTAATTCATTATTCGGAAAACAGCTTCACAAAAGCACAGAGACTGCACAAGTGTCATTAGCTATAGATGACGGTGTCCCAGTCCAAGAGAGAGAAATGTGTCCTTCATGGAGCCAGCGGCAGGGGCCCAGGCCAGTGTGCGGCTCTAAACTCGGGGTTCTGCCCCAGGCTCAAGCAGTGGTTCTTGGGCCAAGATGGAGGGAGCACCGCACTGTTCAGAGGGCCCCGGGCCCTGTGCACTCACACTGCAGTGTCCTCCCACAGCACAGGATGCCCCACAGGCCCCTCCTGAGCTTGGCAAGCAGCTCTGGGCAGGCTGGGCCAGCATGACCACAGGCCTCGTGCCTGAGCATCATGCTCTGTCCCCGGGTAGACGCTGTGGCCATGGCTCCTGATGGCCCGTGCCTGCCAAGTCCAGGCAGTCCTGGGCCTGGCTGGCAGGAGAGTCTAGCTCTCTTGGAAGTCCCTGGTGACTGGGCCATCAAGGTGGGTGCTGGGCCAGGGACACGCCTGATTGGTGAAGGAGAAACAAGGGGTGCCCCACACACTGGTTCATCTGCTAAGATGACATTAATAGTAACAACAGTGTCTCCCTGGGGCTTGTTCCAGTCACACCTTATTCTAAGCACTTCAAACACATTACTTTATTTGATACGCATTAGGGCTTCATGAGATTGTGCTTTCAGATTCCCACTTACAGATGAAGACACAGAGGTTCAGAGTGGTTACAAGTCATGGGGCAGAAAGGTGGATCCAGACACCCAGCTTCTGAGCCTGTGCTTCTAACCCCATCATGCGGCCCCAAGAACAAGTAAGCATGGCTGTCAGGCTGGGCCAGGCCTCTCATCGAGCTTCCAGTCCCCAGTGACCTCACATGACATCACTCAGATGCAGCACCAAGTGCCCCTTCCTCTGATGCCTGAGGTCTCAGGGTCCAGGCCCCCAGAAATGTGAGACCACCATGGTGGGTGTGCTCTGGGGATCCCTAAAGAGAGGCAAACTCCCACACTGACCCTAAATAGCCCTCCAAGGCTGCTTAGCTTCCTGACACAGGTTTTCACACAAATTTCTCTGAGTTGTCACCTCTGTGGTTAACCTCCAGGGCTGTGTGCCCCAATTTCCCTTCTGGAATCTGTGTCTGGAATGCAGGGGGCCTGAGCAGCCCTTGGTAAGCCCTGTGAGAGCCACAGAACCTCCCAGAGACTAAGATGGGAGCCCCCTCCAGACTGCTGAGATCTGGGCCCAGGCTTCTGCCTCCCAGGAGCCCTGGCCACCTGGTGATATCAGGGCACCAGCTTCAGCTGTGCAGAGACTGGTACCCAGAACTGACTCCCCACAATGGGGAATTGGAGGACCTGGCCCTGTAGAGCCATCTCTGAGGGGCTCACCTCCCCTGCACCCACCTCCACAGAGCCGCCTGATGTCCTTGTTCCTCCAGGTATATGCGGGGGTGTGGCACCAGGGTCACGATGGTGTTGAGCACTGACAGCCTTGGTCAAGTCCAGCAAGCTCTCCATCAAGGTCCTCACGTGCAGGAAGGTAGTGGAGCTGTGGGGACCGCTGTGCGAGCAGGTGGAGAAGGCCCTGTGCCAGCCCTGGACCTTAGGCCAAGGGGGTCCTGACTCCGGTGGCAATGATGTAGGCATAGGAGACCAGCGTGGTGAAGCAAGAAGGCGATGCTGAAGGATGCGGGCTCCACCACCCACCAGTCACGGCAGGACAGTGCGGCCCAGGGCACGATGTCATGGAAGTGGCTGGTTTGACACAGGAGCCACAGGAGAGGCAGGCACAGTGATGGAGAAGCCGCACAGGCAGGTGCCCAGGGCCAGGCACACGGAGAGGCTGGGCGTCATCGTGTGGACGGAGCACAGCGGCAAGCAGATGGCCAGGCAGGGGCGGGGGGGCCACAGCCCGCAGGAAGTACCCGCAGCAGCCCGCCGGGAAGACCACGTGCACCTGGGCAGCACGGCCGGTGGAGGGCCCAGCTCCACGGGGTGAGCACGGCCAGGGTCTGGGGCACGCAGGCCGCGGCGAGCCAGCTCTCCAGCGAGAGGTTGCAGAGGAAGAAATACACGGGTGTCTGGAGGCGGCGGAGCGCCCTCACCGGGGAGCCGATGGCCGGATTCCCGGCCACCGGGAGCAGATGCACGACCGGGAGGAGCAGGCCCCGGGAAGCCCAGCAGGATGAGCGGCCCTGTGGAGAGGCTCTGGCCGTGGCCCCAGCCGCGAAGCCGTGTGGGGACACACAGCACCGCCAGCACGAGGGCCCCCCCTCGCGCAGTCTTCCTGGGGGTTCAGGAACAGCGGGCCTGGCCCTCCCCAGCCCTCTCTGGGGGCTTACTCGTCCTACAGTCCCAGGACCCTAGCAGGGCCTAGCATCCCTGTGGGAGAGGGGCCTGTCCTCCTCCCCAGGGGCTGCCCACCGGGACCTTGTTAGCTGGGATCCGAGGCAGGCGGGCGCCCCTGGGAGGAGAAATCGCCAACAGCTGTGTCCCTGGCGCCCCCTGCCGGCGGGGAGCTGGGACGGCAGTGCTGGGGGAGCGGGGAAGGAGCGGGGAGGGCGCGGCGCGAGGGGGTATCCCGGGGACCTCGGCGCCCCCCGCGACCCTCCCGGAAGCCGCGTCTGGACCTGGGGCCCGAGGCCCGTGCGCTCGTTGCTCCGGGCCCACTGGCACCGGCTCAAGGCAGGCGGGCCGGTCAGTAAGAGCTCCAGACGCTCAGCAGCCACGGCAACAGGCGGCCGCAGCGTGTGCTGGGTTGACCCCACCCCCTCCGGGCGGATGCCGGGGTTCTTGTTCACTCTTGTTCACGGAGTGGAAGAATGAACTTCGCCAACACTCAAGTAGGCGAGCAAGGGAGAGCCTTTTATTTAGAGAGACAGTGAGAGGAAAGAGCTCCCGGCTTGCACCAGGAGGGGACAAGAGAGCCCGTGGTTGTGCCTTGCTTAGGGGTTTTACAGGCGGTTGAGAGGCAGAGGGCTGGGGATGCTGACCTGCCAGATGGTCCCCAAATGTTTATTTTTGAAGAGACACTAAGTTTCTTATCAGTCGTCTGGGTTATTTTGCAAAGTTATTAACACAAGAAATTTACTGCTGATTCTTTCGCAGAAGAGCAGCTTCTTGGTCTGGGAGCACATCAATCAAGACTGCCTGTCCTGCTCCCAAGGAGGGCTGAGTTGTTGTCTGTTATGTTAAGAAACTTATTTTTTGACTTCTTGGATTTTAAAATGCAATCTTATCTTTAAGATGGAGTCCTTCCTGTTTTTATTATGTTGTTTATGACTGGGCTTGCTTGCCATTCTTAACTGCCCAGGTTGCAAATCATTTGACTTAGAGCTGGAGGAAGAAAAGCAGCATCTGGGTAAAGTTAAAGAAAATAAGCTGGGCCTTTTAGCAGGCTGAAGCAAATTTTACAATACCCTGATTTAACTGACACAATGAAGACATGGGCTATGCGGAGATGTTTTCTTATCTGGGGGATATTCAAACATTCCAGGCCAAGTTATTCCTGGCTTTTTGGTTTTAACTAATTTCACTAAGAATGCTTCTATTCCTAGTTTGATATTTTACTTTAAAGAATTAATGTGACTCTGACTTTGCCTAATTATTTAATACAGAGTTTTGGTAGGGGTCATTTTCCGGAGGCCCTCACCCTACTCTGTCTAAACCCACGGTCCCTGTCTCACCACCATCACATGCACACCCACCATACAGGTGCACCCGCTGCAAACACACTCATGGCCTGTGCTCACACTGTGTGCATGCTCACACTCCCTGGACCAGCCCACGGAGCACTAACCCCCTTCCTGATGGACTCAGGGTCCCTTGGCCCACAGGGAAGTGACAGAAACAAAATGGCCCACACTCAAGCTAGGTCTGCCAGACACCTGCCCTGGCACTGGGCCACTGCCACCGCAGCCACGCAGCCTTGCGGTGGGTGTTCAGACAAAACAAACCCCTAGAGGACCATCTGCAGCAGTGCATTCCCTGCTGGTCTCCTGAACCCTGGGTGGGCACAGACCCCTGCCTAGGTGGGGCTGGGGCCTGGGTCTGCTGTGCAGTTCACAACCCTCGGCCCTGCAGCCCACAGCTGCCAGCAAGAGCCACTCAGCCTGGGGCATTGGCTCTGGACCCGAGGGGTGGGGCTGTTTTTTCTCAGCCCGCAGGGGACAGCCTCTCATTTAGAAAACCGTCATGGCTGTTGAATGTCACCACCACGAGGACTCGGCCTCAGCAAGACTCCGACCACCCCCCATCCAGGGCTCCCACATGGCAGCTCACAGTGGGAGGAGAGGGTGCTGCTCCCATGTGCCAGCGGGTGAGTATCAGGGCCCACCTGACAGTGCGTGGTGCACACCACCCTGATCCCACGGAATCGCCCCCATTTGCAAGGTGTCCCCTAAGAAGACTCAGAGGGACAAAATGAGCCCATTGTGGGGACCCCACATAATGTGACTCCTCCTAGGGGCCAGAAGGGGGCAAACAGACCTGCAGTGGGGGAGAACCTGCTCTGGCAGGTTGGCAGGTGGGGACACAGTGTGATTGGGGGTCTGTGCAGCCCCAGGACAGTCCCCCTGAAGCAGGAGGTGAGTGCGGGCATGCCACTGTGGCTGGCAGACCCCATGACTTGTCCGCAACGGTCTCTTGCTGGCTCAGCCGCTTGCTTTCTGATGCCTACTTCCTGGAGATGTGGCAGGAAGGAACGGGTTCTGGGGTCACTGGCTGTTCTGGGCCTGCAGGGAGCAGCCCGAGCCCTCCTACAGCTCCCACACACCCACTGCAGTGGCCAGGAGGCAGATTCCAGCCACCCAGGAAGGCAGCCTGACTGCTCACCAACACAGTGCTGCAGGTCCGGGGACAGCTCCGCCAGGCGACACAGACTCTTGTCGCTCAGGTGGCCAGCAGCACCCAGCCCAGTGCAGACCCGGGCCCAGCCTTTTGGGGGAGCCAGCAGCACTGCTGCGCCATCCTGCCCCCAGGCTGCCATCCTCCCTCGGAGGCAGGCCCTCCTCTTCCAGGGTAGTGGCTCCCTAACCCCAAGGCCGTCAGCTGCCACTGACATCCCTCCCGGGAGCCCAGACCCAAGGCTGCTGGTGCTCCAGCTGGAACCCCACGCAGCAAATCCATCTGATTCAGAGCCAGGGGCCTCATCCCAGACAGCCCGGCCTACCCACCCACCAGAGGGAGGGCGGAGGGTGAGCCCTGTGCCCGTTTACTTGTGCCCTCCACCTGGCCTCCCCAGGGCTCAGGCCTGCAAGGGGGTCTTGCCAGTTCTGCAGAGGCTGGGGAGGGCTCGAGGGTGGTGCAGGGCCTGAGCAGTGCCTCCTACCCTTGGTGCTGCCTGGCAGCCATTCCTCACCTGCGCTGGGCTGTCTCCTGGGCCATGCCCTGCACTGGTGCCCACGCTGTGAGAGTGCGGGGCTGGGGTGGGGCTCCAGGCCTAGGCTGTCACAGGGCACTGGGTGTTCCTGGCAGGTTCTCTGCACCTCAGCTTTGCTCTCTGTAAACTGGGAGATGACACCCCATAGGTTGAAAAGCAAACCGCAGGCTGCCCCACTCCTGGCCTCGCCTTCCAGAAATAGCTGCCGCCAGAGCCTAGCTGGGGTCCGCTGCTGCCCTGTGCTGGGTGCCCCAGCCCAGTGGGGATGGGAGGAAGCTGTGATGTGGGGAGGCTGCTGGCAGTCGGGTGGCTGTGGGCGAGGGCTCACCCTCTGAGCTGCGCCAGCATCTCCCTTGGGGGGCTTTGCTGCACACCTGTGGGGCACTCTCAGGGTTGTGTGGAGTTGGGCTGGCTGGCAGGACACTGAATGTGCCAAGGTCTCGGCTGCCTGGGGCAGGGTTCCTGGGAGGTGATGGGAGTGTGCCCCCCATGCTCAGCCTGTTTCCCCCATCTGCAGTCAGGGTGGGCGCCCGCTAGAGCAGGTCCTGACGAGGCCCAGAGACAAGGGGCGCTTGGCAGCCAGGACATGCACTGAGCACTGCTGGTCAGGCCCAGTGAGGAGTGTTACCAGCCCTGGGCACTCCAGCGCCGCCTCGGGGCTGCTGAGGTGCTGGAGTCTGGGCTGCCTGTAACTGGGAGCTCATTAAAAGCTGATGGAGGGTCTCCCCCGAGGCAGGTGCATGGACTTCCCAGTCAGCACCCGCTGTGGGGCTGCTGCTTGTCTGGGAAAACAGGGGGCTGCTCTCCGTTTGGCTCAGTGAACCTATCTTCCCAAGTATAATGACACTCTAGGAATTTGGAAGATACAGAAGTAGAAGGTTTTCCGAGACACAGAGAGCCGGCGTGTCTCATCTTGTTTTGTTCTATCCCGTCAGCTTTTAGGGCTCACACGCAGGCTCACTTCTGAGCTCTTGTTTCTTCTCTTTTACTGTGTGGTTGGCCTATGAAAATGCTGTACATACTTAGCATATCATCCAGTGAGTCTGGAGAATATCTGCACTTGGAAGCCACCACCCTGAGCTCCGCCACTGCCTCTAAGCCCCTCCTCCCGGTGTGAGTCTTGAGACCTCCCCTCTCCGAGGCGCTCCAGGACCGCACTCATGCTCACCGCAGTGCCGCCCCCAACCTCTCCACGTCAGACCATTGATGCTCTTACAAACATACGTTGGCCAAAAGTTGTTCCCCTATTTCTGATAATTTCCTTGTGATAGGTACAGGCAGCTCAAATCCATGATTTCCCACTGACAAGACCACTCAAGAGGTGAGAAGGCCCAGGAGGCTTATGCCCAGGACAGGGGAGCCGCCCCAGGGCCAGGACCACCTGGGCCCAGCACTGCCACTCCTGGGTGTATATCCAAGGGAACTGAACTCCAGACCTATGGAGACAGTAAAAAGTCAATTACCAGAGGGTGAGGGGGAAGGAGGGAGGGTTTAGCTGGCAAAGCTCAGAGGATTTTTACGGTAGACAAACTATTTATTGAGGCTCTTTTTGTGGCCTAGTATATGATCTATTCTGAAAGAATGTCCCATGTACACTTGAGAAGAAAGTGTATCCTGCTGCTTTTGGGTGGGGTGTTCTGTAGATATCTGTTAAGTCCATCTGATCTAATGTGTTATTCAGTGCCTCTGTATCCTTATTTATTTTCTGCCCGGTGGATCTATCCTTTGGGGTGAGTGGTGTGTTGAAGTCTCCTAAAATGAATGCATTGCAGCCTATTTCCCCCTTTAATTCTGTTAATATTTGTTTCACATATGTTGGTGCTCCTGTGTTGGGTGCATATATATTTATAATGGTTATATCCTCTTGCTGGACTAATCCCTTTATCATTATGCAGTGTCCTTCTTTGTCTCTTGTGACTTTATTTGTTTTGAAGTCTTTTTTCTGATACAAGTACTGCTACTCCAGTTTTTTTTCCTCCCTATTATTTGCATGAAATATCTTTTTCCATCCCTTCACTTTCATCTGTGTGAATGAGAAGTGAGTCTCTTGTAGGCAGCATATAGATGGGTCTTGTTTCTTTATCCATCTTTCCACCCTATGTATTTTGATTGGTACCTTCAGTCCATTTACATTTAAGTAATTATTGATAGGTATTTACTTATTACCATTTTATCAATTGTTTTCTGGTTGTTTTTATAGCTCCTCTCTATTCTTTTCTTCCTCTCTTACACTCTTTTCTTGTTATTCAATGGTTTTCTTTAGTGTTGTGATTAGATTTCTCTTTTTTAATTTTTTTGTGTATCTGTTACAGGCTTTAGGTTAGTGTTTACCAGAGGTTCAATGATAGCTTCTTAACTATGTAACAGTCTATATTAAGTTGATGATTGCTCTACTTTGAACACAATCTAAAAGTACTTTTTTCTTCTCCCTCCTCCACACTTTCTGTATTAGATGTTATAATCTGCATTTTTTGTATATCCCTTGACTGATATTCGTGTATAGTTGGTTTTACTACTTTTGTTTTGTTTTAATTTCATAGTTGCTTGGTAATTGGTCTCCTACATTTACTGTGGGTTTATTTTCACTGTGAAAAGTATTTAGGCTTAAGAACATTTCCATCTACAGAGGTCCGTTTAACATATCCTGTAATGTCAGTTTAATGGCAGTGATTCTTTCAGCCTTCATTTATCTGGGAAAAGTTTAATCTCTCCTTCAGATTTGAATGATCATCTTGCTGGACAGAGGACTCTTGGTTGAGGGTCCTTCTGCTTCAATACATTAAATATGTCCTGCCACTCCCTTCTGGCCTGTAAGGTTTCTGTTGAGAATCTGCTGACGGCCTGATGGGGTTTCCCATATAAGTAATCCTTTTCCTCTCTCTGGCAAGCAAGATCCTGTCAACCTAGAATCCTATACACAGGGAAAATATCCTCCAAAAAGTAAAATAAAGGCTTTTTTCATACAAACAAAAGCTGAAAGAATATATCACTAGCAGACCAACGCTACATGAAATAGTAAAGAAAATCTTTCAGGGAGAAAGAAAATGATGCCAGATGGAAATACGGACCTACACACACACAAAAATGAAGAATGCACAGTAAATGGCAATTTCATAAATAAACGTATAATATTTTCATTATTGTTTAAGTTTCTTTAAAAGGCAATTGTATAAACAAAAGTAATGACAGTGTACTGAAGGATTTGTAACGTGAAGATAATGTGCATAACAATAGCACGGAGGCGAGGAGGCGCGGATGGAAGTAAGCTCTTGATGGTTCTTGTATGTGAAGCGGCGAACACCACTTGAGGGTAGACTGCGATCAGTTAAAGATATATACTAAGCCTAAAACAACCACTTAAGTGACAAAACAGAGTGAAAGGCCTAAGAGAGCAAAGATGATAAAATGTAATCACAAAGAGGCTAGAGAAAGAAAACCAAGGAAACAAAACACAGGACAAGCAGTAAAACAGCAGGTAGATGGAGACCTGACCACATCAATGGCTGCAGTAAATGTAATAAATACCTCGGGTGGAGGCAGAGACTGTCAGGCAGGAGAAAAAGCCACGGCCCAGCTATGTGCTCCTACAAGAAACATAATTCAAACAGAACGACACAAATAGGTTTAAGGCAAAAGAATGGTAAAAGTGATACCATGCTGACACTAATCAAAGAAAGCTGGAATTAATTAATATCAGACAAAGTACATTTAAGAGCAAAAAATATTACCAGGATAAAAGAAATCATTTCATAACTATAAAAGGATCAGTTCTTTAGAAGGAAGACAAAACAATCCTAAACCTTTATGCACCAGTAACAGCCTTGAAAAGCACGAAGCAAAAACATAGACCCTCAAAGAGAAATAGATGAGTCCCCAGTTTTAGTCATAGATTTCAATATCCTTCTTCTAATAACTGACAGGACAAGCAGACAAACCCAGCAAGGATACAAGAGGCTGACAACCACCATTAACCGGCCTGCTCAGCACCGCAGAACACTCTACCCACAACAGTGAATGCTCATTCCTTCTGGGTAAACACAGATCATTTACCAATATAGACCCACATTCCAGACCACAGAATAAATCCCAAATTTAAAAAGATTTGAAATTATACAAAGAATATTCTCTGATCACAATGAAATTAAAATAGAAATCAATAACAGAAATATCTCCCAAAAGTCTCCAAGTACTTGGAAACTAAGAAACACACTTTCAGATCACCCATGTTCTATCCATGCAATGGAACATGCACACAACACCCGGGACAGGCTGAGCAGAAGCTAGAGACAAAGAGGATAACGTGTGGTTCCACTCATATCACATTCTAGGAAAAAACAAAATTAAACGACGGAGAAAAGAATCAGAACTGTGCCTGCCTCGAATGGGGATTCAGGGCTTGACCAGAAAGGGGTACAGAGATATTTCTGGGGTGAAGGAAGCGTGTACCTTAATGAGGTGTGTTCCATGCACGTATGCGTTTGTCAAAACTCGTCAAAGTCAACACTTCAGTTCTGTGCCCTTCACTGTGTAAATAACATCTCAATAAAGAAACATAGAAAAGGATATATAAAAAGCTCCTGCAAATAAATATGTAAAAGATGACACAATGGGGAGACAAGCAAAAGACACACACAGGGAACTCAGCTTTGCCAGCTGCCCCATTTCTGTTGAGAAGACCTCTGTCCATCTCATTTCTACTCTGTTTGGGTCCCTGGGTTCCCCACTGCTAGAAGCTTTTAACATATTTTGTGTTTGTCTGCAGGGGGCACTTCCCTATGTGTTTGTGATGCTCCAGGCACGTGACTGGCTTCCTCCCATCGGTTTTGGAGAACAGTCAGCCACTGCGCCCTTGAACCCTGCATGGGGCTCATTCTCTCTGCTGTTCTTTTGGTTCCAAAGTTGGCGGGTGGGGGGCCTTGTGGGGGAGCCCAGTGCCTTGCAGCAGCCTGCTGTGCACACTCACTCTACCTTTTTTCTTCTGCATGTTTTCTGATTTTGCAGGGTCCCAGCCACATCTAATCCCTGTTTGTAAATATATTTTTTTAACTCTAGAATTTTCATTTGGCTCTCACAGCTTCCCATTCTCTATCAAGATTTTCAGTCTTGTTTCATTGCTGTGGACACATGCACGTTCCCACATGAGTCTGTCCAAGAGCCCTGAGTTCTCTTTATTCCTTACCAAGGCTGCATGGTGGTGTCACTGCAGCTTACTACCACACCTTAGTCTCTGACAGCAAAAGGCCCTCTTCTTTGACCTTGTCTTTAAATTAGTGACATTAGACCTTTATTTTTCCATATGGACTTTCAAAACCATTGGGTTCTGTATCCATTGGGCAGCTTGGACTGCCAAAAGGCTTCACAGACAGGGCCTCAAACACCAGAGATCCATTTCCACACAGTCCTGGAGGCTGGGAGTCAGACACAAGGTCCGCAGGGCTGGTTCCTTCTGAACCTTTCTCACTGGAGTGTAGACGTCTCCTCCCTGTGTCCCCACGTAGTTGTCACTCTGCATGTTTGTGTCCTGATCTCTTCTGATAAGGTCCACCCCAATGACCCCATTTTACCTTAATCATCTCTGTTAAAGACTTTATCTGCCAACAGTCACAAACTGAGTTCCTGGGCTTAAGATTTCAATATATGAGTTGGGGGCTATATGTCAATACATGGCGATTCAGCGTACAATAGTTTCCTTTAAAATCTTGCTGCAGTTTTCATTGGAATGTCATTGGATTTATGGGTTAATTTTGGGAATGACCCCCACACTGTTAGGCTGCACTGTCTTTTGCCTCCTGCACTGCTGCAGCCTTCTGTTATGTCCTTCTGCAGTGTTTTATTTCTGCCACAGATCTGAGTGTTGGCTGCTGTGAATGGCATTTTGTCTTATATTTTCTATTTCCTGTTCTGGCAGAGAGACTTTATCAAGTCTACGATACACATGCAGTTACA
This sequence comes from Manis pentadactyla, assembly GCF_030020395.1. Taxonomy (NCBI): domain Eukaryota; kingdom Metazoa; phylum Chordata; class Mammalia; order Pholidota; family Manidae; genus Manis; species Manis pentadactyla. The sequence goes on along the minus strand of NC_080026.1, from coordinate 140,627,227 downwards.
AGTCACAGAGTACCCAGGAGCAAGTTCTTTAAAGGGCTAGGGACAAGGGTTGGGCAGTGTGGCCGCCTGCTGTACGTCTGGGCCCGGGCCTCCCATCCCCGACTGACCCACCTGCTGTATATCCAGCACCGTGTGGTCTTCAGGTGGCACCTCCTGGCACCAAGCGCACAGTCCAGGTGGAAAAGAGGGAAAAGGGAAAGAGTGTGCCAGCTCTGTGCAGCCCCTTTTCAGGGGAGTGAACGCCCTCCCAGGAGCCCCTAGAGCATGCCCTGTGGCAGGTTTTATTGGCTGTGGCTGCACCATATGGCCCCCTAGCTTTGCGGGGCTGAGAAGTAGTTTGGGGTGCTCAGAATCTTGAGTGGGAATAAGTGTCCAAGGGCTGCCTCTTCGGTGCTCCGGCTTCTTGTCGGTGGTCAGGCTGACACGATGTCGAACAGGAAGTAAAGAGCGGGCAGTCTTTTCTTGCTCCTATTTGTTAAGGGAATGCACTTGAAGGCTCTCCATGAGGCACGGCATCTGCAGAGGCCTTCTGAAATACAGCCTCTACCAAGTTACAAATTCACTTCTAGGGTTATTTTTCTTGGCACTTTGTTCCTCACAAATGAGTTTCAGTAAAATCAGATGCTTTGACAGCGGCAATCACATTACAACCCATAATTGTATCAAATCATGTCATATCCCTTAAATTTATACGTTATATGTCACATATATTTCAATTTTTAAAAATAAGGGGTAAAATGCTTTGTTTTCTTCCTTTGAGAAAATGATGAGTATCTTCCCAGTCACTGGGTTTCCCCAGTGCTGGACGCTCTGCACTTCACGACCAGAGCCGCGGGCCCTGAGCTGATCATGATGTGCCTTCTGCTGCCCCGAGGGTTCAGTGTACTATTTTGTCTAGAATTTTCATGAAAGAGACTAATGTTTTTCTGGTACTTCCCTTACATATCTCAGGAGGGAACCGTTAGGCCAGAGATAAGAGGTGAGGCTCTCCGGGGAAGTGGAGGCGGCTGGGAAAGCACTGCCCTCTCCTCAGACCCCAGTGTCAGCTCATGGCTCCCAGCTCGCCTGGTTTCCTCAGGGAACCTGCCTTCTTTCCTGGACGGGGGCTGCTCCGTGTGAGGACCAGGCAGGGCCTCGACCAGGGAAGGCAAGCCTTTCATGACCCCATCTGACCCTGCTTCTGCCCTCACTGGCCCACCGTCCTTCCCCATAGCAGTGATCCCCGAGGCCAGGATCCTCTCCTCAGCCACTGCTTCCAGGTGGGCCTCCTCCTCAGCCTGATGAGCCAGCCCCTCCTCCGACTGATCACGCCTCCTGGGGGCCCCTCCCATTCACCTTGCTAATTTCTTTACTGTCATTTCCACTGGGACTCAGAAGGGAGGGACCTGTCTCACTGTCAAAGACCAGTCTTTCCAGCCTTCACTCACCAGAGGTTAAAAGACATCACTGTCGCTTCTCACCCAGCAAGGCCAAGATGCAAGGGGATCTCTCACCGACCTTTAACAGCAGTTATAATTAAAAGAATAAGCTTGGTTTTTATTCCCAGAATGTTTCCTTCTAAATTATTCAGAAGAGACAGAAACGTATTTCTTCACTTATCCATCAAGCCCTGGCTGGGCACTACCACGTGGCCGGCTGAGCTCTGGGAGGGCTGCAGTCACCATGCAGTCCCTGCAAAGCCAGTGTCCCCAGCTGAGAGCTCCCGGCGGGTGCCAGCCAGCCCTCGGGGCACAGAGGCGCCTGGCCGACAGATGCCTCCAGCCCAGGTTGCGTTTGAAACCGAGGGGGAGATAGCCCAGCACAGCATGTGGGGTCACGGGGGTCTGAGAGCAGCTGAGTCAGATCACGCAAATAAGCCGGGCAGTTGAGGATGTAGCTGTGCCCACCCCTAAAGCCGCGGAGAGGGCCAGGCTGGGTGAGGGCCCGCTGTCCGTGGGAGGGATGCCACAGACCAGACAGACCCTGGAAAGCAAGATTGCACCATTTCAAGAAGCTCTGGAGACTGCCCTGCAGGCCCTGGGAGGGCGCCTCGGCGTGGGCAGGGGCGGACTGGTGACCTAGCTGCGGAGTGGCCGCCTGGAGGGCCCCCTGAAGGGATCTGAACAGTGGGCACTGCAGTGCGGGAGGAGGGAGCCCATACAGCCTTTCTCAGGCGTGGGAAGGGGGCCCGCTGCGGCTGGGTGCCCAGGAAAGGCCCTGCCCTGACTCCAGGCACCGTGGGGCCCTGGACAGCCTCCTCTCTGGACCTCCGCGGGCAGAGCGCAGGACCCGGAGCTCAGTGTCTGACGTGGCATTCGTGGTCCCTACGTCTTGGGCAGGGATGAAGACGAGGAATTGGGGTGGGGGCAATGGACGGTGTGGAAAGGTGGGCGGACGGAGGATGCAGGCTGTGGGGCACGGGGTCAGCACGCGGTTGTGGGCTCCCTGGCTGTTGGAGACGGTGGGACCGACATGTGCGGGATCAGCACGTAGGATGCGGACTGGTGGGGGCGCGCAGCGAGGACGCGGGGCTGCGCGGAGAGGGAGGGGCTGCGCGCTCCCCAGACCTGCCTTTATCTCCTCCCTTCCCGCCCGCGGGCACGAGCCTCCGCGTCTGCCCGCCCCCAAGCCTAGGGCGGAGGCCTCGCGAAAAATCCCGGCTCCGCGGGTCCGCGGGTCCGCTCGGCGGAGGGTGTCCGCCACTGCCCGCTCCCTTCCGCTCGGCCTGGGCCCCTGGACCGGCCACACAGGCCCGCGGTTCTGACTGAAGCCGCGGCGGGTAAGGCCGGCGGCGAGTCCGCGGGGCCGGTAGGGCTGGCGGGTGGCCAGGTGGGGGAGGGAGAGGAGGCAGGGGGCGCCCGCGCGGCCGGGGGAGGCTCCAGCCGCCGCCCAGATCGCTGCGTCCCGGCCTCCCGCCCCAGCTGCCCGGCCAGGAGGCCGGGGGAGGGGTGCCTCGCGGGGCGGGTTGGGGCTGGAGGGTCTGTCCCCTGCGTCCCGGCGTGCGGGTGCGGGGTCCGCAGTGTCACCAGCCGCGCACTCTCGGCGCCGCCCCAAAGCGTCCTGGAGACCCGGGCCGAGATGCGCGTTCGGTCTTTTCTGCAGACCCCGCTCTGGGTCCCTGGGGACCCTCGGCCCCTGCGATCGTCCTTCAAACACAACTCCCACCCCGGCGGCCTCAATCCCACCAGAGCAGCCCAGGACATAGAGCCCCACCCCCGACCTGAGCAACCCTCGACCCCGGGGTGCTCACCAGCCCCTGTTCTTTGCCCCCAGGCACAGAATGACCCACAGGTGCTGAATCCACTCATCTCCCTCCCACCCACTCCTTCCCAGTTAATGAACAAGACCCCCACTCTCTCCCCAGGCCTAAGCTCCCCAATCCTCAGGTGGGCCCCCCTCCTCCTAGCCACCTCAGCCCCGAGTGGGCAGTCCCCCCAGAAGCTGGGGGACCTCTTGTGTACAGCCAAATGCCGAGTCCGCTGTCCCCAGGTCCTGAGCGCCTGTTCCCAGGCCCTGAGCCCCTGTTCACAGGCGCAGCCCAGTTCCCACGCAGGGTCTCCCATCTCCAGGCCCTGTCCCCTGATCCCAGGCCCTGAACACCCGGGGCCTCAAGAAGCTGTGGTCTTTTCCCGTCTTCCCACAGGATTCGCCCCACGAAGATGAACTGGACGGCCACGACGTGCTGGGCTCTGCTGCTGGCCGCTGCCTTCCTCTGCGATCCCGGTGCAGCCAAGGGCGGCCGCGGAGGGGCTCGCGGCAGCGCCCGGGGAGGGTTGCGCGGGGGCGCGCGCGGGGCCCCAAGAGTGCGCGTGAGGCCGGTGCCCCGCTACGGGGGCTCCTCGCTGCGGGTGGCTGCTGCGGGCGCGGCTGCGGGGGCAGCAGGGGCGGCCGCCAGCCTGGCCGCAGGCTCGGGCTGGAGGAGGGCCGCGGGTCCCGGACAGCGAGGCCTGGATGACGACGAAGACGCTGCGCTCAGCGGCAACGGGACTAGCCGGGGCGTCTATGGCTACCGAGCGTGGACTTCGGATGCAGAGCCCGCACGCGGCCCACACCTCTGCCTGCTGCTGGGCGGCGCCCTGGGGCTACTGCGGTCCTAGGCCGGGCTGGGCTCCGGCCAGAGCCGGCTCCCAGCCCGCGCCCTCCCCAGAGGCGCCCACCTTGAGCGCGCCTTCCCTCCTCTGCTCTGATCTCCGGTCTCAGGTCTCCGAGTACAAAGAGGCCCCCCTGGGTGACTACGAAGTAGGGTTAGGAACTGCAGCTTCTCCTGCCTGTGTCCCTGGGGCCACTTCCTGTCACTGTCCTGTCCGAGCCCCGCCCCAGTCTCCCCATCTCCCACCTCACCAGGCACCAGACTCATCAGCTCCGGGACGCTGTGCCTGCCACTTAGATGTTAGGGTCGTCCCAGACAGACAGGCAGCTGTCCACGCTCTTGTGCCAGCTTGAACAGCTGCCTGAGAGAGGCCAAGACTAGGCTGTTCAGGCCACTCCGGCTCCCCTGGATGCTTGAGGGGTGTGGACAGTGCTGACAACCAGACAGGCAAGCCCTGAGGATCCTGGCAGCCTCCCCCACAGAAGGAGCCAGAATGGATCAAAGGACTTGAGGATTTGGGGGAAGGAGAGAAGGGAGGCTTTGCTCACAGGTTGTAGCATTCCAGCCACCTGTCTGAAAGAGGTGGTCTGTGGATTTCAGAGTCAGGGCATGCCCATCATGGTCCCCAGGAGGCACCCATCTGGAGCGTCCCTTCCCTACCCTCAGGCCCAAAGGCCGGGCCCCTTCTCTGGGCTGTGCTCTGTGAGACCCACTGCCTGGGGTTCCCTTGGAGCCACTTTGCTCTGACTTGAAACAAGTCACTAACTCTTTTGGGACCTATTTTAGAAAACAAGAAACAAAAAAAAAGTACCATTGTTTAAATTTCAAATGTCCCCATTTCCTTTGAGCTTTAGGTTTGTGTTCCGGGACCAGAGTCCTCACCTGCACTCAGGGACAACTGCACACGTCCCTGGAGAGTCCCCACCAGGGACTGCCAGCTGTGGTTCTGGCAGATCTGTGCAGGCAACAGCCACCCAGGCCAGAGCCCAGCACCCAGAAAGAATGGCACCTGGGTGCAGCAGGACCCCTACCACACCACCACAGGACGTCTGAGCAGAGGATGTTCTGAGGACAGGGCAGGTGCCTAGTAGCCTCTAAGGAAAGGCTGGGCAGGTCCTTGCAACAGTTTGCCTCTGGCATCCAAACATGCTGGGCATGAGGCCAGCCCTTGATTCTCGGGCACCCAGTGGCCTTCAAGCCACTAGGCTGGTTCCCTGTCCATGAGCTTGGGCCTGGGGTTCCTGGCTCTTTACCACATCCCCCAGCTCAAATATCCTTATCCCACAGCAGGACAGCTTTCCAGGCCTGGTCCCTGGGGATCTCGCCATCCTTCGGTGCTCAGCGGGAGCCTCCCCACCACCGGACTGCCTCCCAGAATTTGCCCTCGCACCCTGGGCCACGAAGCCTTTGAATGCAGCTGATGGATGCCAGTGCCAGACCAGCATCTTCCAGGGAGCCCTGCCACCTCTGCTCCTCCACAGCTGGCACAGAGCTCTGGTTAGGGGGAGGGTCTCCAGTCAAGCATTTTTCTCCAAAGACTGGAGAGCTAAACTGCAGGACGTAGCAGCCCTCAGCTCCTGTGTCCACACTGCCAGCACTCCAGGGCTGCAGGGGGCCTAGATGCTCCTCTGTCCAATCCACAGCAAGCTCCATGCTACCAAAGATGAGCAAGCCATGGCCAAGCCCTGCTGGGCCTCCACTGCCCGGCAGGCTGCAAGGGGATCTGAAAGTCTCGCCCAGGGAGAACTATTACAGTGGCTCCTTGGGCGAGCTCAGTCCTACCTGAGGGGCCTGCCCGGCTGTGCCCAGCCTCTGACACCCACCAAGATGAAGGGCCACTGCCAGACCAGACCCTCACACACCAACCTGACTCTGGGAGCATGTTTGGCATCTGGCATAGCCACAAATCTTTTGAGTACTTCCCACCCCTGCTGTCAGTTCTGGCGGGAGGCAGACAGCACTCAGTGGGTAACCTCAGGAGAGGTTAGTAAGCGAGGGTGCTATTCCACACGGGGTGGTGGGGAGGGCACCTGCGCAAGGGGAGATGCCCTGGCTCCAGGGAGGTCGCACCACCACAGGACACAGAAGAGCCCGAGCTGCTGACCAGGTGCACCTGCCCCGCCCCTCCCTCTGCACCCTGGCCCCGCCCCACCCACTGCCTTTCCCTCCTCAGCCCTCTTCCGGGACACAGGCTGCTGGGTAGCCTTCCCTAGACTGCTGCAGTCTGACTACAGCATGCTGAGGTGCCTCTGGGGAGAACCCTGCTGTTCTGTGAGCCAAAGGTGCTTGGAGGCCTGCGCCTGCCCTGGGATCTCTGCCGACCACCAGGGACCCTCCTGGCCTGGACACAGCTGGCTGTGAGCAAGGCAGCCCCCGAGGCACCAGCGGGACAGGCAGTCCTGGGTCCTGCCGTGACTGTTTGGACCCTCTTGTCTGTGTTTGTGTGCACATCTTAGGCTGTGAAATAAACACTCTATTGACAACAAGACTCCTTTATTGCAGGACCCAGGACACAGAACTGAGAACCTGACCCAAAGCCCTAGTCACTCACCAGGCAGAGCCCATTTCTCCTCTGTCAGAGGAGCCTTAACAAACAGACAAGGTGCTACCAGTACAACGAACGGGCCAACAGCAGACAGGCCTTTTAATTGAAAATTTTACAATTACAGGTTATAGTGTCAACTCGTCCTGAGAAGCATTATCTACTTAAGACACAGCAGGAGCAAGCCTCCTCGCCTGCCGGGCACCCGGGAAGAGGACAGCCCTGACAGGCACACCCAGGCAGTCCCCCGGAAACAGGAGCTGGCCAGGCCACAGAGCCGCCTTCCTGGAGCAGAGACCTGAGTACAGGGACCAGTGTGCAGCTTCTGGAAAAGGGAACCTTGAGCGTCAAACACCTGGCAGTGAAGGCCTGGGATACCACGCGGCCCTGTTGCCAAGGGCTGGGCAGGAGTGAGACCCTCACCGATCGACCTGGCTTGGGGGCGTGCTCTGCAGGACCTCCCTGTCCAGCATCACCGGGCCCAGCAGCCCGCTGCGGAAGGTCCGGAGGAAGTCTCGGGCTGCTGCGGCATAGTTGGGCTGGATGACATTCACGTCACCTGGGAAAGACGGGCGGGTCTGGTGAGGAAGGAGCGTTCCTGGCAGGTCTGCCATCGAGGAGCCTGGGACTTGGGGGCATCCCTTCCCGCCTGCCCTCAGGGCCACAGAAGGGGGCTGCCAAGCTCAGGCAACAGGGCCTATCTAGGGCACCGTCACCTGGAGCCTCTGGGGCCACGCGAGGTGGGGGGCATGGAGTGTACCCTACATAGTACACAGAGCAGCTCACTGCCCCGCCCCACCCCAAGGGCCCCTTCCTCTCCAGAACCTTTGGTACTTGAGCAGCCCTGGGCACCCACGGTGTCCTCGCCCTACAGTCAGGCCCCGCTGGATGGGGTGGCCACCCAAGGCCAGTCAGGACCAGGGCCTCCTCTCACCTGTGCCCGTGAGCACCTTCACCTTCTGCGTCTTGCCCAGCTTCACAGCCACCCGCTTCAGCACACTGGCTATGTCATCACAGGCCCCACCCAGGCCATAGAACTGCGTGTACCTGCACATAGGCCACTGGTCAGTGAATGGGAGCCAGGGCCTGGCCCACGTGAGGTCACACCTGGCTCCACAAAGGACCCCTCCTGGGCGTGGGCATGGGGGTCTGGACTCTGAGCCCAAGGTAGACTCGCTGGCATCTCCTCCTGTGTGGCCATGGCCAGCTGCCCTCAGCTACAAGGGGGGGAACAACTGCCTTGTCCACCCACCCTGACAGCCTGGGCCCAGGACCCCAGGTCGGCTCAGAGGCCCTGGAGACACGTCCAGTCTGCAGTATGGGTGTCTCGGGGCAGCCATGCAGGACCAGTGTAGCCAGGATCGATTTCTGTCCCCCTTGGCTGGAGGATGGACAGGTCCATCTAACTAGCATTTCTGTAGCCTGCAGACCAGCACAGACCAGGACTGCTGAGACCTGCCCGGCAACTCTCGTGGACACCTACTCCCCACAACACTGGCCTGGGCCTCATGGGAAAGGCCACCATGGCTGAGCACACCTGATCTGATGGACCCCCCAGACAAGCACCTCCCTGACCCCCAGGATCCAGGAGACACCTGGACCAACAGCCCCATGTTGGGGACACAGCAGTCAAGTACTTCCCTACCCAGAACCTCCTCGGTGGCAGATCTGGCAGCATCTGCCTCATGACCCACACTGGGGGGGAGGGCTCGGCCTTGAGGAAGTTGTGCTCATGCTGTAGGCCCAGCAAACGAAGATGAGGCCTGGACCCCGTGTGCACATCACAGCCTCTGCCTCAGAGGACGTCAGAATCCTGAGGAGCGTGGGTCCTACGTCAGACCTCCAGGAGCAGCCGCCCACAGGCCCCTCTGTCCCAGCAATCCCAAAAGCTGTCCCCAGGAGACAGACAAGCCCCGGGGAGGACCCCCACTAGAGCTGCTCCTGCCAGAGACTCAGCTGCTACTTTCCAGAAATGCTACAGAACAGCAGAGACCCAAACTGCCACAATAGGAAGCAAAAGAATTACATTTGATAGTACACAGCCGTGCAAAACAGAAACAAGTACTGGATTCACTGCCACCAGAAACAAGCAGAACAGAAGCAGCGACCAGACAGACACAAAGCCACGGTTTCCAAGGCGCAGACCTGAGGCCGCGAGGCAGACACCAGCACACAGCCCGTGCTGGAGCCCACGTGCCCAGGGACTGCTGGAGGGCAGGGTGCTGGGAGGCAGGTGGCTAAGGCTGCATGGGAGAACAGGAAGGACACAGCTACCCGGGGTTCCAGGAGCCAGCAGCGCCCCTCTGACTGTCAGCAGAGGAAGGAGCAGCTCACAGAAGGAAGGAAACGCCCCAGGCTGAAAGGCAGAGGGGTTGTGGCCGCACCCACAGGCAAGTACAGACAGAAGCCTCGGGACCCACAGTGTTGGGGCAGGCAGGGCCCTGCCTCAGCCAGGGGAGCTATTCCAGACCCCCAGGCCTCACAGCACCAAACTGTTTACAGATAACTGTGCCTGAACAAGGCTCAGGGATTTTCACAGGACCCAAAAGGTAGAGTTCAAAATGCCCAGCATCCCAGCAAGAATGATCAGGCATCTCAGCAGGAAAGCAGGCCCACCATGAGGGCCTCGACTGGCTAAAGCTGCTCCAGATGCAAGAATCAGCGAGGCCAGTAAGCTGGTTACTGGGGCCTCCTTCACGCGGTTCCACTGCTAAGTAACAACATGGAAGAAATGAAAAAATGACCCAAATCAAACTTCTGGTGGTGAGCACTATGAGACACACACGGAAGGCATTACTAGCAGGACGGATACTACAGGGGAGGAGCAAGGAGCCCAAACACCCCACTGCTGAGCAGGACAGCCTGCACAGCTGACATGTGGGTGACAGAGTCCCGCAGGGAGGGAGGAGAGACAGAAAAACACAGGAAGAAATAATGGTTGCAACTTATCCAAATTTGGTAAGAACTACAAAGCCACAGATGTAGGAACCCAATGAACTATAAGCCCAGGAAACATGAAGAAAACCACACCAAGGCCCATGGTCATAAACTGCTCAAATTCATGATAAAGAGAAAATATTAAAAGCAGCCGGAGGAACATTACCCACAGAGGACCAAGACAAACACAAGACTTCTCATCAGAAACAACGCAGGTAAGAGAAGGGTGGCGACATCCTTGCAGTTCTGCAAAACCGTCCATCCAGAACCACACACAGCAAATCTCTCTCAAACATGAAGGTAAAGACATGTCCAGGCAACCCAAACCCAAAAGAGATTGTCACCAGCAGACCTGCATCATAATAAACGTTAGGGGAAATCTTCAGACAGAGGAAACAACACTAGGTGCGAACCTGGGTCCACACACACAGCACGCGGCACCGTGGACGGGAGAGCAGAGGGCAGACAGCCAGGACTGACTTCGTGCACTTCAAAGCTCAGTATAAACAAAAGTACTAACAGTGAATCTGGGCTTATAACATATACAGAAGTCAGACATCTGAACAATGCCCAAAAGTCAAGATGAGGAAAATGGGAATATGCTGCTCTAAGTCCCTTACAACATAGGAGAGGTGCTACTGTGCCACTTAGACGCTCTACAGACTCTAAGGCAACCTCCTGCAAAAGTTACAGGTAACAAGCTAACAAAGGCATGGAACACAATCATAAACAGTACCCCATCAATCTTAAAAAAGTCCAAAGAGCGACACACACACACACACACACACACACACAAAGAGGAAGAGAGGGAAAAGAATAAACAGGACAAGTAATAAGATAATGAATTTAAGCCCAAAACCAATAATCCCATCAACAGAAATGGCTAAACACCTAAATAAAAGAAACAGATTGGATAAGGAACAAGACCCAGCTATGTGCAGCCTAAAGGAAACATGTTTTAGACAGACACACAAGGAGCTCAAAGTGGGACAGAAAGGCCTGCCACACTAACACTCATCAAAAGCTGAAGTGGCTACGTACGTATCAGGCCAGGGGACATCTGAGAATACTCTGAAGGAAAAGAATGTCACTTCAAACAGTAAAGACATCAAACCATCAAGAGGACGGAACAACCTGCAGATGCTTCTGCACCTCACAGTGGGGCTTCGAAGCACATGAAGCAAATAGGGGCAGATCCACAGGAACAGGAAACCGACCCCCTGGTGGTGGCTGATGGGGGAGATAGAAGGTGAACCACTGGCGTGGAAATACGGGACAGTAAGAATGAACAGTAACCCATGATTGGACAGTCAGTGCGAACAAAAGGGGCTGCTTTTGGGGGAAATTATAAAATGGATAAACCTCTAGCCAGGCTCCTGTCCTCAATGCAACAAGGACATCCAGGAACACCCACAGCTCCCACCACCCCATGCCCGGAGCAGCTGTGTACATCCCCGTACAGTGAAACACTGCTCGGCAGCAACTGGGGGGGCTGAGCAGCACACATCACACGGGGAGGAATCTGAAAACTGTCACGCCAAGTGCACGAAGCCAGACAAGGGCCAGCATGTACAGTATGACTCCATTCACAGGAAATCCCAGAAAGCGACAGGAAGCAGACAGCTACAGGGGCACAGGGAGGGGGCAGGAGCGGGTGGGAAGGAGGGGTTACAAAGCAACACAAGAATTGAGGGGGTTTTCTTGACTAACCATTTCAGATGTCTCCCTGTCAAACCATACTGAACTGCACATTTACACGTATGCAGACTGCCGTTTGTCCACAACCCCTACTGGCACTGGTTCTCTCCTTCACGCATTCAGCTGGGATGGCGGGGAAAGAGTTGCCTGCCCTGCACTCACCCAAAGAGCTGGTGCCTGTTGAGGGTGTAGAGAAGGTAGTCTGCCAGCATCTCCTCCCCCACCAGGTGGTCCAACACAGTTCCTGGAAACAGGCAGCTGAGAGTAAGCGCCAAGAAACAGCCCGGCATGGGAGCTTGAGTGCCTCCTGGTCTCAGCCAGAAATGCTGCAGACAGGGCCACGCCGTGGCTGCCTGACCTGACCTCTCCACCCGTCTGTGGGGATTATGGGGTCAGAGCAGTACCCAGAATGCGTCAGCTAGGGGCTAGACTGCATGACACTGCGTGAGACTGCCCCCCTCCACAGCAGCCCAGCAGAGGGCAGGCATAACCCACCCAATCCGGGGGCTCCACTCACCACACAGGGCCAACTTTAGGCCCGTCTCCACGCTTTCAATCCGAGGAGCCAGCACCCCAGGAGTGTCCAGAAGGAACGTCAGTGGCCGCTCACATACCTATGGTCAGAGGATGGTCGGGCCCACTACACAGGAAGTTCTGAGCAGCCCCTCCCGCCAGGCCTCCTACTGAGAGACCCCATGAGCCTCAGAGTCGGGTTCCTGAGGTTCCAAGGAGGCCCCAGAAACCTGCCCCAAGAGGTGTCCACACGTCCAGCAAGGTCTCAATATCCCCAGAGGACTTGATCCCCATTTAATTAGGAGAATAAATAAAAGCCACAGCGCCCAATAGCCCCACTTCTCCTCCCAGGGAGAAAAGTAGATGTTCGAAGCAGCTGACCACAACTGAGACAACAGGCCAGCTCAGCTCCACCCTGACCTCTGCGCAACCTCAGTTTCCTTGTCTGAGAAGCAGGGTGAGAAGCATGCCCTCCCCTGGGCTCAGCGTAAGGACAGGTACAGGGCCTTGGTACACAGCGCATGCTCAGTGGAAATGCAGGTGGAGGGACGGACGCACGGCAGGACAGAGGCAGGCCCACTCCCTCTCGAGCCCTAGGGAAGTGCCAGGCGCCCATGTGCAGAGCTCTGGGCCAGTGGCCAAGGACCCCTACCTGAATTCTGGACATCACAGCTCTGGTGATCCCAGGCTCGCCGCCCACCCTGGTGGCTTTTCCTGCACAATTGAAGGGGCTGTAAATGTATATGGAACACATAAGGCCTGGTGCAGAAGCCACCAGACGAGCATGAAGCACATGGTAACCTACAAAGGCCCAACCAAGCCCGAGTTCCCACCAGCTCTGACACCTTCCAAGCCAAGCACCAGAACCACCTCCCATGGCTGGAAAGGTGCTCCCACCCCTGCTGAGGACCAGGAAGGCCAGAGCAGCCTCCTCATCAGCACTGCCACCTTCCTCCCTCCTGCACGGGCCTGTGTCCGAATCCTCTGCCCCCACGGCACTGCCCGCCACAGGCTTGTCTGGGGCTGAGCTCCTGACGGAGGAGCCAACCTGTGCTGCAAACACTGGCTGCCCTGGAATCCAGCTCAAGGTAAGCCAAGCAGACCCTCCACCATGGGCTCAGTCAGCTGCTGAGTAAAGGGACATATGTCTGTCAGTGGAGGAATGGGTAAGCAAATAGGGTCCATCCACACACCAAATACCACTCAGCCTTAAAAAGGAAATTCCAGAACAGGTAGAACATGGATGGACCTTCTGGACACTATAGTCAGTGAAGTAAGCCAGACACACACACACATTCACCATGACTGCACCCCTAGGAGGTACCAGGTCAGAACCATAAGGACAGAAAGTCAGTGAGAGGTTCCCCAGGACTGGAGGAGGGGCCTTAGCATTAGGATTACAGGGCTTCAGTCTGAAATCACAGCAAGTCTGGAAATAGCACGAAGGCAGCACGTATACTAATGCCACGGCATTTTTTTTAAAGCTACAAGTTAAGAAAAGTAAATTTTAAGAAAGAGATCCCTGGTACAACTCTCTGATGAGCACCAAAATATGGCCTGTGAAGTAGTGGCTCAGCGCGGTTCAGTGTCTGGGCTTGTGCACTGGGAACAGGTTCGCTAATAGGGAACACAGTGCTAAGGTGAAAAACAAGGGCCAGCATGGACGTGGGTGTTACATGTTAACATACGTCAGAACAGAAGACAGAGGCAGGGGCCCTCATGTGACCCGAAACCAGAGGGCCAGTGTGGGCCCAGGGGCAGCCCGGCACCCCGACTGCAGCAGGCTGGGAGAGCCTCCACGATCCTCGTGAGGATGCAGCCTCCCAGGTCAGGACCTGGGAAGCCCATTCAGCCGCCTGCCTGCCTGATGTCAGACCCCATCTACTCTTCAACTCAGCCTCAAGTTTGATGGATCAGAGGGACTTAAACAAATAAAAAGACAAAATGCCCAAAGTTCAGGAAAGTCATCCACATACAAAACACGTCGGACATCTAATATTCAAGAGGGCACAGAATAAGTATAAAATATGTAGCGGATGACGTCTGACCACGTAACCACACAACAGGTCACTGCCTGGGTCCCCTTGGTGAGAGGGACAGCCCGATGCTGCGAGGCCACGGCTTCGGTCCCGGGAAAGCACACCAGCGGCTGTTCTCCTGGAAATGAGCCTCCCGCCCCCTGCATGGCTGGCAGTACCTTTCCTGAGGTGCTGTCTCCTGAGCGAGTTGATGAGAGAGGACTTGCCCACATTTGGGACCCCGACCACCAGGACGCAGACCTCCAGGTTCTGTGGAGGTGAAGAGCAGGCACTCAGGGGCCCACCTGAACCCTCCCCAGGCCCATGCAACCGGACCTACGAGCCCAGGGCCACCCAGAGGGAGGGAAGGTCACTGCAGGGCTCTGCCCACCCTTTCTGATAAGAACGAGAGGACAGAGGGGGGCTCCGTGGGCAGGGCATCTGCAGCAGTGCACAGAGAGGCTCATGTGCGTGCTGAGGCCTGAGTGGTTCTGGGGCTCAGCCACGACCTGCCATGGGGAGCAGGGCAGGAGGGGCTGTCTCAGAGCCAGCACTGGGCCCCACCAACCTCTCCTCGGTGATAGCGGTAGCTGCTCCCAACCAATTCCGTGACCATCGGGATGACCTGCAAGAAAACAACCACAGAGCCACTTCCTCACAGAAACCAGGCTCTATCCGAGCTCTGGAGGGGGTGTGCTCTCGTGTCCACCATTGGGAAGCCAGGGTTCTGTCCACATCAGGGCAGGGGATCAGACTGTGGTGTGGTGGAGGGGTCACCTGTGCCCTGTGCCTCCACCACAAACCAGCAGGATAGTCCCGCCGGAGGGTGGCGGCTGTGACTGAAACCACCTTCTAACAAAGACACGTGTCAGCCGGTGCAATTTTCCTAACACAATAGGGAAGATCAGGGCTGAGTGTTTCCAAAGGTTCCTTCCACTTATAGCCCAGAATACACTTCACAGCCTGGCTGTGCCAAGCCCAGCACAGTCTGCCCAGGCTCCATGCACTCTGGCTCCCCAAGGTGAGCATGCCATGGATTGTCTCCAAAACTCTGCTTCTATGCTTTTATAATTTATAGTATGTTTCCCATTTCTTTAAGCAGAAGCACTAGAGAACAAAACAGAAAAAAACTTACCTTCTTGATGTTTTCATCCTTTACACAGTTGGTAAAAATGACATTTTGTAGGCCTTCTCCTTCTAAGTGTTGTACAATTTTCTGAAAGAGACAAAACAATTTCATTTTAAATACTGAATGCAAACAGGAGGGGTGTGATATTCATATCTGAGGATCTGAGACTGAGGGCTCCTCTCTGCAAGGCATGCTTGTGGGTTCAGACCCACCGGGGCTGGATTCAAGGAGCAGTTTGGGCTGACCTGAAGGAGCCAGGCGACGACGGGGCGGGCACGGGTGCAATGATGCAGCACCGCGGACTGTCTGCAGGGGCTTCAAAGGAGGGCGGCCAGCCCACCAGCAGGAGCAGCTGGCTCGGTGGGTGCGCACAGGGGTGAAGGGCCTGGCTCAGGGGTGGCTGAGCAGGTCCTCGGGCTGCGTGCTCCAGGCCCCAGGGGTGAGGTCTCAGCAGACACTGCCTCCCCTCTCAGGGCTCCAGCACCTTCATGTGAAATGAGACTGGACTAGGTTATTCTGAAGCCACTAAATATACATGTTGATCTTTGTTTAGTAACTCCTCACTCCTGTGGTTCTGATCAACTTTGGCAAAAGGAATTCCCCATTGTTTTGAACCCAATCTGATGATAAAGTATATGTAATACTTTAAAAGCCCAGAAATAAACAAGGTTAATATGAATATACTGGTTTTAACATTAAGTGAAATCGTATTTTTGAAACCAGTATTCATTGTTTGATCTGCCACTAACCTAAATTATGATTGAGGCAAATGAAGTCACTCATTAATTCAGTGACTGAGTGGCGTGTTTTAGTCATTCCTTACAATGGTGCAGATTAAGAAACACGCCTTAACAAAGACCTATTTGAAGCCGCACTGGGTTCCCCGCCCACTGCAGAGGCGGGCACGGAGGGCTTCCCGCCCTCCCCCACCTCCTCTCCAGAACCTCCAGGGCAGCACCTGAGAGCAGCACACGCTCGCGCTGCCTCCAGACCAGGTGAGTCGCGCCTCCCAACGTTGTCACCTTAACGCGCCCACCACTCTACAAAAATTAGCATTCAAGGGCAGAAGCACTTGCTAAGGCTCAAATCTCAGCTGATAAATGCAACTGGAAGCTTGTGGCGATAAATCACAACTGCAAATGCAGCGACAAGGGAGAATAAACCCGTGCACAGCAGGAAGGATTGAAAAGATCCACCAGAGCTCGGGGGGAGCGAGCCCACAGGGGGGCGGGCGCTGGTGGGGCGATGGGAGGGGCTGGAAGGCCGGGGGCGGGGCGATGGGGGGCGCTGGCTCGGGAGCGGGAGCTCAGCTAGCCGGCGTCAGGCGGGGAAATGCGTTCAGCCCGGGTCTGCGGTGGAACTCTCCCGGCTTTAGTATCCGGCATTTCCCTGGGGCTTGTTGGTTGGGGTACCATAGTCAGCTAAGAAACCTGAAACGCGTTCTTGCTGTTGCACCACTAACAACTTGAAAGAAAAAAAAGGCTATAATTCAAGACTGACACCTGCCTTTTGAGAAGGACCTGACAACAGAGGAAGAAAAGCAGAGATGAGTACCTCACAAAGCGCATTTCCAGGATCGCCATGTTCCCTTCACCTCTGGGACATACGGGAAATACCCCGCTCGTGGCCACTTGTCCCCGCTGCTCCTGCCTGGCTCTGGAGACATCCATTAGCTACTCTGGGACCTCCCTCTCCCTCCCAGAGCCAGATTCCTGGGTGTGCAGCAGGCAGCCCGCAGGACCCGGCTGGAGTCTGGAAGGCTGTGCAGACCCCTGTGCACAAAGGCAGCCACCACAGGGGACCTCCAGGCCAGTGCTGTCCCGGACTTCCCGCAAACAGCCACACATAGCTACTAAAACTGCAGCTAATTAAAATGGATAAAACGTGACCGTCAGTTCTGGGGCAGCAGGAGCCACAGCTCAGGTGCTCACAGGCACGTGGGGCCGTCGCCGGCAGCACATCCCAACCACTGCCACTGGAGGTGTGCGCTTTGGTCGTCTGGATCATAAACTGGACGTCAGAGGGAAGCATGTAATTGTAAAGGGTTGTTTGCTCAAGTGAGCGAGTGGCCCCAGTGATGAAGGTGTCTGCAAGGGGGCCTCTACCTGCTGCTCCTTCAGATCTGCCAGGTCCATCTTGTTGAGGACGAGCAAGTGAGGCTTAAGCCCAAGCGTCTCCCGAAACAGAGGGTTTCGGCCTGAAAATGGGATGTGGCACAATTAAGGCAAAAATTCCTTCAGAGTTTTACCAGCCAACTAACTCATCTTGCCTTGTCTTGTAAAGCCCCACGTTCAGAAGGACCAACAGGTGGGAAGCCTCCCCTCCCAGCCCCACTTCAGGCCCCCATAGCTACTAGGAAACTAACCCCCAGCCCTGCCCTCAGGGTTAGGTAAAGGGTGTGCCTTCTCCTCACTGCGCGCCCCCAGCAGGACACGGGCTGCTGCTTGTAGACAAAAGGTGGACAGGCAGAGCAGGGGTCTCACATGGCTTCTCAACCAGGAATGATTCCACCAAAAAACAGAGCTCGGTGGAAAGTTTTATTATCAGGGTCATGGCTTAGTTGCCAGGGTTCATTAAGTTCAAAACGAATAATCTGATCACTCAAAAAAAAAAGGTGCCTTACCTAAAGTCCTGACTACTGCCACCGCCACCCTCTGGTGACCCCCAAGAAGACACAGGGTTCCCTCCACGGAGACCTGCAGGGACGGTTCTGCCGCCTTACTGCCAGGTCAGCCCTTCCACCCCTTGGCCAGGGGCCCTCAGGGCTCACTAGGGTCCCACCTTGTGTGACAATGACACAGCAGGGCAGGGCGGGGAGGCCTTTATCTTCAGAGCACTCAGCCCCTTCCACACCCGGGGTCCAGGCACCAGTTAAGGCAGCCTTCCTCGCACACTAAGGGGCTTTCCACAAACTGCACTCTTCCCCCAGAGTTAGGTAACCCTGTGCCACTTAGAGCGCCAAAAGCCTCCAGCCTCCCTCCAGGGCCACTGCCCAGCACAAGGCGGTCCTGCCACGCCCCCTAGAGACCAAGTAGAGGAGGGATGGCCACTCACAGTGCCAGAGCAACTACAGGTTTTGCCATTTTTTATAACTTCCGGTAAACACTTCTGACCAGCATGAGATACTGTGTGAAATGATGTATTTAGCTACAGTAAAGAAATGCAATACTTTATTGCAGAAGTTCCAAAAAGCCTTTGAAATCATGAGAATGGTCCCTCATCCTACATCCTGGAGATGATAACCCTCAAATCAACACCTTCATCATATAAGGAGAATTTAAATGTAGCTCAAGTACGACAAAAACAGGGTTTGAGAAGTATACTCATTAACAAACAAGATCATTATATCTTGTCGATTCATGGCTCAAGCACAGGACAGCCTGGTTGGCAGGAACATTTAAATCAAGGTTTTACATCCCACCTGGAGTATTCTACTGCCAGACTGCCTCAGAAGGCTGGGGTGTGCCAGACAGAAGCCTTGACAAACATTGCCACCTGTGTATCAATGAGAACCTCAAAACACAGGGCCTGCACCTCACACTAGAGACTCTGATTAACTGGTCTGGAGAGGGGCCAAGACCAGTATTGTTCACAGGTTCCTAGGGGAATTCTAATATATAACACGGGAGGGGGGGGCCACTGCCTTGACTGTCAGTAGCCATGACATGGCACCAATGAGGACCCTGCTACTGTGCTGGCTGGACCAGAGCAGGGACCAGAGGGAGGAGGCCCATGGAGACAAGATGACAAGCCAGGAGCGCCTCCTGCCACCTTGGTGGTGCCTGACTCAGGAAGGAGGGCCTCCCCGCACTGCTGCAGTTCCGCCCCCTCTTCCAACAGGGCTGAGGGATGCCCACACCACCAAACAATTCTCCAACACCAGCTGGGTGTCCTACAATTCAATCCAATTCCAACACTATCTACCTGGAGATGGCATCAGATCCCACAGGTTAAAGGTTCAGTCCCACAAGATTAAGAGGCCAATCATAAGTCCAGGCTGTCACCTGTGTTTCTGACCCACGAGTTACATACTGGAGGTTCCCACCCACCACCACCACCTTGAGTTCCATTAATTTGCTAGAGTGGCTCACAGAACTAAAGAGAAACATTTTACATTCTAGATCACCAGTTTATTATTAGAAGACATAACTCCAGAACAGCCAGATGAAAGAGCTGCACAGGGAAGGTGTGGGGCAAGGGCTTCCAAGCTCTGCATGCCACTCTCTGCGTCCCCACATACTCACTGGCCTGGAAGCTCTCTGAACCTTAGTACTTCTGGGCTCTCATGGAGACTTCATCACACAGACATGACAGATTAAATCACTGGCCTTTGACAGTAAATTCATCTCTGGCCCCTCTCCCCTCCCACAGGTTGGGGGTGAATTTGAAAGCGCCAACCCTCCAATATTAGGATTGGTACCCCTGGCAACCAGCCCCCATCCTTAGAGGACTTACTGGCTTTCCAAGAATCACCTCATAACATAACAAAAGACACCTCCCTCGCTCTCAACACTTAGAAAATTCCAACGGTTTTAGGAGCTCTGCCAGAAAAGGGGAAGAAAACCAAATGTATGTTATTTTTTATTAAAAATCACAATATCACAACTACCAAAGGATATCCGGGCATCATGGACCTCAATGATACAGTCAACCAACTTCAGGCTGCTTTGCATCTTCTTCAGTCCTAGAAAACAGAAGGATGCCTAAGGAGTCCATGCCTTTCAAGAGAGGTAGATTTAAGTTGAACTGTGCTCTAATAACTGATAACCATTTGCTGAGTGCCACCTTCAGAAAGAGGAGCAGTAAGGCCCTGCGTGAGGGGCAGTCACAGGTGGTGCCAGACCATCTCCACCACCTGGATGGATTGTTTAACCTCTCTGGGTCTGGCCTCAGCTATAAACTAAGTTAACACCAACTACCAACTCATTGGATTTTTTATTAGATGAAGATGATGATCCTCTAAGTGAGGCAGAGCAGGGATATGGAACAAACATCATGATTAACTCTTCCTGCCTATGACGAAAAATGCCGTTATATAAACAGTATAGTAAGAACAGGAGGGACCCCATCATAAGGCTGAGATTCCATGTTTAACAACCAGGGACTTAGGAGATAATACTCCCAACAGACTTCATGGTAATTAGCCAATGACCAACCCTATCCTAAGGCAGGGCGAGCAGTCCTACATGGTATGTTTCCACTATTTGAAGGGAACCACTGTCTGGGAGAAGAACAGCATCAATAAATTCCTGTGTTAAGTTTACCTTACACTGTATCTAGAGGGCAGACTATGGATAATGACATAACCTCTCTCACTGGAGAGACATCATGAGACCATATGTCAAGCCTACACACCACCACCCCAACATACACCCTTTGCCCCCAGTGGGTAAAATTATATTTCCAGAATATCTCTCCTGCCTTTAGTGCATCTGCATATCAAGAGGCGTTCCTGAGGGGTGGAGAATACTTGTCTCCATATCACTAGGTAATTACCTGGGTAACCTAGGGCTTATCTGAACCTGAGAGGTTGGGGGAAGATCTCCCTTGCTTCTGCAGGAGCCAGAAAGAGAAACGGTCTCGAACCGCAGTTTGTAAGCAATAAACAGGTTTTAAACTTTATTTTTCCCTTTGACAGACTTCGGTTTTAGAGGTATTTTGTCCTGGGATTTCCTCTCCCTGGAGTTACACCCCTATTCCTGAAATCCTTAGAAGACACAATCCTAAGCCCTTAAGCATGCCACCTCTCAGAGGATGCCTGCACTGTCCTTTCTTTGAGTGTGTACTCTGCCTTATACAAAGCCTTCTTGCTGCTCAATTTACTGCATTTTGTCTCTGCATTTCCAAGCCTCTTGGGAGGACAATAAGAGAACCTCTTCCCAGTGGTTAGCACCTCAGTTTGCTATTTCATTCAATTTTCTAGACTTAAGTACAAGTCTTCCCTCTCTCTGTCCTACTTCAGACAAGCAGGGAAGAGCTCCTGAGAGCTCTGATCTGGGCCTGCAAGTTCCCACATCCTGGGTGACTGGGACAGGAGTGCAGCTCTACCACCTTGCTCTTTAGCAGCCTGCCTGCAAATCTCCTCTTTGCCTTTGGGAAGTTCTCAGCATAATCTCACTCCACCCAGTGCTCTGAAGCGACCCCAGATCTTGGGGTGGTAGGGGCCTAGTTCCTGTGCTGTGCAGATTCAAGTAGACCCTGGATGCCAGGTGACTCTGGCTTCAGGAGTTGGCGAGGGATCTGCCCTGCGCTGAGTGGGAGTTCAGTGGGCTTCCCCTTCCCTCCTCTGCTCTTCCCTGCTCTCTGCTGCCTGCACGGATGCTGCCACTCGCTGCCACTCTAGCTTTAATGAATTCGTTCCTTACCCACACTCGTCCAACCTGTTCAAGAATTCTTTCTGGATCAGGTCAAGAACCTTTGCCTGTCCAGGTTTTGGATTCACCTAGGGCACAGGGACAGACCTCCCCAGACGCAGCTGCCCAGCAACATTACATACAGACCTTGGCCGCTCATCCTGACCTACACACACACACACACACACACACAGCACCGCACTCACCCCTGACCAGAAGCAACACAAAAGTAACAAAGCTCCTTTGTGCCAACGTTCCCGCTCAGGAACGGTAAAAGCAGCCCCACGGCCTTGCTCACACAGCCTAGCCCGGCCCACCTCACCCGATTTCCAGTCCCCACTGCCACCGCGGCCCCTTCCCTCGGAAACGCCAGCGTGCACAGCACTCAGCAGAGGTTGTCGGAGCAGGTTACTGTGTATTGGGTGAATCAGGGTACTAAGGGGGTAGGAGCAGGACGCGTCCTAGAAGTCTTCTTAGGGACAATTCTTGATAAACAAACAGTAAAAAACGCAGAGGCAAGAACGACCACCGTTAAAGAAGCTGCGGTAACAGCTGAACGCCTCACAACTTGGAAAGTAATTTCCTACCCCTCTTTCACTCGGTCTTCGAAACAACATTCAGGAAATAGTATCTTTAAAAACAGACGTGGAAACTGTGGCTTCGGGGATCAAAGTGGCAGAAGAGACTTGCCGGGAATCAGGGTCAGGTCAGCCCCGGCCACCCACGCCGCCACCGGAGACGCGCCACGCACACGGCTGAGGTGAGGCGGGCGCAGCCGGTGGGCCGTCCCGCCCCTCCGCCCCGGACCTCACCCTTGGCCATGTGGCCCGGGAACCAGCGCGCCACGTCGCGACCGCCCAGGGGAAAACTCTCCCGCCAGGCAGCCCCGGCCGCTCCACAGAGCGAACGCGCGGGCAGCCTCATGGCGCCGCGTCCCGTTACGCCACGCAGCGCAGGGGGCCGCTCCGCGACGGACCTCTCCGCCTCACGCGGGACCCCGGCCGGGGGTTCCGGCGCTCCGCGGTTCCGCTTGGCGCTGCCTGCGCGTGCGTGTGACGCCACTTCGGCGGCGGACAGAGCCCAGGGGGCGGAGTTGGGCGTCGGGGCGGGGCTACGTCGACGGCGGGGCTACGAGCCAAACCCCGGACCGACGTATCCGGTCATTTTTTTAAAGGAATGCGTAGATATATTAATATTCATTAAATTTTAAAACCCTAGGTCTTCCTTAAGCGTTCCCTTAGTGTAACAAAGTTTAGCAGTCTCCTGTCAATGTTTGGTCCCTTTTCACAAACTTGATTAAAATTTTCAGATATTTTTAAGTTACCTTACGAATGTAAATGTAACGTCTTCCAAGCACTTCAAGTACTCCAGGTTTTAATATAACAGACCCCTTGCAAATACGGACTGCAGTTCTGCTAAATTAAACCTGCTAATACAATGAGCCTGAAATTCTCTTCACTGTCCTAATAATCTATGTAAGTGCAGCCAGGTTTTAACTTTAAATCAAGAGTCTTAACTTCTCAACTGCACACTGGGTTACAAGAGTACTACTATAAAGGAACTTTTGAATCAAACTCCTAAATTTCCAAATATACACGGATTCTCAGAACAAAAATGCCATTACTGTGGTCTTGAAGGTCTTAAACCTCCTAACGCTCAGCACAAAACGTTCCTGGGATTGAGAGACCCATTTCCCCAACCTGAGACAAGCCTCCCAAGCAGCTTTCCAGCTGAGTCAGACACTGCAAGGACGCAGCGCCCAGCCCCTCCTCACTGAGCCCCACCCCCCTCGCCCTAGCCAGGGCAGCTTGGGTCCCAGAGGCCGGCGGCCGGAGGAATCCTGGTGTCAGCACGGCAGACCTCCACACCTGATGGGAGCTGTATTCTTTCACCACAGCACTAAAATGGAGCCTTGCTGAATTCTGGATTGCTCCCACAGCTGCCTGACTGCAGATGTCCAGAGCAAAACGAGCAGGCAAGACCTGATGGAGGGGTGATTTGACCCCAAATGGGCGGGATGAGAAGGTCCCTGCAGAACTGCTGGGCACAGGAGGTGTATGACAGCGTGGCCATTTGGGGCTGGAGGAGCCCAACCAAGCACACATACACTCTGCCCTGAAACCACAGTCCCTCACCAGGGGCAGGACGGACTGCAGCCCGAGGCATGAGGAGGGACAGGGAGCCGCTGGCATCAAGGTGGGTGCACGGCCCTGGTCTGACTGCATGTGGAACGGAGCCCTGCCTCTACAGCTCCTGCACCCTCCCCCCACACACAGCCCGGGAGCTGCCCTACAGCTACACCAGCCCCTCAGGGCTTGTCCTGGAACGATGCCACATTCTCCCTGGCAGCTGTAACACCTGGCAGTCGCTGATCCTGACCTCTAGGCATTCTGTCCTTTCCTCAGCTGTGAGGGGCCATGCAACCCACTCTTCAGGGCACTTTGGGGATGCAGGGGAGGGATGGGGGAGCTGAGCACAGCACCTGTGCCCCCTGACACACGCACCTCGACACCACCCAGCATACCCCGGCACACTCACCCCAACACTCACCCCAGCACATCACACAAACACTTGTAGTGTACCCTACACACTGACCAAAACACTAACCCTGGCACATTCACCCCAACATGCTCCCCACACTCACTCCACCACCTGGCTATTCTGCTCTTGGCTCATTTCTATAGAAAAGACAGGCCCCAGGTCAGGACAGTGTCCCCATGTCCTCGTTTCTCCCCAGTCTCTGGCCTTTGCCCAGCCCATAAGGCAGCAGGATGAACAAGAGGGGTCCCAGGCACCAGCAACAAGAACAACTCAGAGCACCTGAAGATGTCCCTGATGAGGGGCAACAACAGCCCCCAGAGCCCAGGGGCAGCGGCCATGTCCGTGGGGTACAGGGCCCTCAATGGCATGGGACTGGGGCAAGACAGAAGACAGATGCAACAGGCCTCAGGCGTGAGGACTCTGGCCACAGAAGCTTTACTACATACACTTCATGTGTGCCATCAGTGTGGCACATGTCTCCAGGAAGAGTCCACACTCGGCTCATGCCCAGCCCTGGCTGGACTCAGCAACAGGCGTGAGGCAGGAGAGCTGCCCAGCCACCAGGGAAGGAGGGCTGTCATTAGCACCACCTGTCAGACGGAAGGACGGCGCAGCCTCCCCAGCACCAGAGGTACAGAGTCGGGCTCAGAGCCTGGGCCCGGGCAGATGCACCTGGGGGCCCTGCAGAGCCAGGAGCCTGTCGGCCTCCCTCCAGCCGGACAGCAGAGCTCCATGTGTGGTAGAGTAGTACGTCCGGTGCGTGGCTTCCCCCGCAAACAGTACCTGGAGCTGCAAAAGAGGGCTGGGATCGGTGGGGTGCCAGGGCTGGTGTGGCCACAGGGCTGGTGGCGCACGTGCGGCTGTGTTCTTCGCTCCGTCCCACACCTGATGTGACACATTCCACCCCTGCCACGAGAGAGCAGCACCTGAGGAGGACACCTCGGACCACGTGGCCAGAATCACAAAACGAAAACAACAGATGGTCTGGTGAGGGAAACCTGAAGAGGTGGGAATCAGGAAGGAAACAGGTAAGACAGTCTGAGGACGCCCAGAAGCCCACCTTCCCAACAGCAATGCAGAAAAAGGAAAACACTAAACGGAGAGATGAGATGACTCAATGGCCAGGGCCGGCTCCAAGTTTGGAAGCACTGGGCCTGGGGCCAGACGTGGGACAGGAGCCATCTCACACCCGGCTCCCAGCAGCGCTCGGCGAGTGTGGCAGCCCAGCGCTCACCGGGGCTTCCTGAGACCTGGAAACGGACACAGAGAAGAAAGGGAGCGGAGCGGCGCCGGGCCTCCCGGCGGCGGCCTGGGAATGTCTTCAGGACACCACGGGCATGACCTGCCAGCTGCGGTTTCACACCCAACACGCAGCTTTTCCATGGCTGTGAGTTACTGGGGAGGCCTCCCACAGAAAGGCGGAGTCGTGTCCTGCCCATTGAGTCTGGGCAGGCTTGTACCTGCTTTGGCTGGTGGAGTGACTTCCTACTGGGCTACGGGAGGCAGGGCAGTCCCTTGAGAATGCCTGTGCTGGGGCCCTGGGCACCACGGGGACACGCGGCCTCACTGGGGCTGCCAAGCCACACGGGAGGCCCCAGGCAGACACTCCAGTCAACACGCCCGCAGAGGTCGGCCCTCGGGCCAGCCCAGCCCAGTGCCAGCCACGTGAGGGAAGGGACCTCCAAGGGCCCAGCCTTCGAGTCACCCCAGTGGGCCAAGTCTTCTCAGCTGAGACCCCAGCAGTCGAGGGGCAGAAACAAGCCGACTATGCCCACCTCTAGGACCCAGCAGCATAACAGAGTGGCTGTGTCTACCACTGGGTGGCGGGGGGTGTTACCCAGCCATGGGGACCGAACACCTGCAGGGTATGGGTAGGAAAAAAGACATCATCACACATGCACACTTTCTCTATAAAGGTTCCTCCTGTGCATCTCTTTCTCAGGAAGCTACTGGTACAAATACCGCAGCAAAGCATGGGTGCAGGGCAGGAGTGGTGGGGCCGGCTAGAGGCTGGAGAGGGAGGGCATGGGGACACAGGGCAGAACAGCAGGAACAGACTCCAGCTGAGCCGTGGCCAGTGCAGATGCACGGGAGGGAGCATGCAGACAGCTAGTGGAGCCCCGCACACACTTGCTCACACACAGTACACACGTGTCCACACTCATGTGCACACACCGCTCACAGACACAAACAGGCACCCTTGCCACTCAGGTGTGGACAGTGCCTACAGCAACAAGACCACGTAAGCACCGAATGGCCGTCTTCCCAAAATTACCATGTACTGCTTGGGAGGATGGGGGCAGGCCCGACAGGAAGGGGGAAGCAAGAACCTTATCTGCTGCAGAGAGAGTTCAATCCGCATGCCTAAAACTGAGAATGGAGAAGCAACTCCTATCAAACAAGCAAGCCCAAAAGATTCTGCGAGGCCATGGGGAACCAGACTGCCAGACACCACGAGGAGCCATCGCAGCGCTCCAGGGTGCTAAGGGCATCCGAGCCAGGCATCTGCAGGGGTGCCCTGTATCTCTGAGAGGAGCACAGGGGCATCTGTGTAGCGCCATCCCCATGGGGCATGCTTACCAACGACCTGCTGGAGGGCGAGCAGGGGAGCAGTAAGCTCACCGCTCTGGGGCTGAAGAAGGGGGCCCAAAGGTCCTGCCTACTTCTGTACGCATTTGAAATTTCCCACAACTAAAAGTTTTGTTACAGGTGGTAGCATAACACATTATTTAGAGGTGTCGTAAATTCAGAGGCTGGAATCAGCTGGCAGAGCAGCCTTGGGAGGGGGCAGCGGGCGGCCCCCATCAGCCTGCTACATTTTGTTTTTATTTTCTTAGCCACTACTGTAGAATTCTCTGACACCTTAAGCTATATGTGTGCATGATTCTGATTAAAATAATACATTTAAAAATTATTCTTAATTTCAACAGAAAATGGATTCTGAGACGTGGGACCTGAGCCCCACCCACCACTCACTCACGCCCCAGCGGCCCTCAGCCTTCACGGGGGTCTGTTCCAGGGAGCCTGGGACCCTCCCACCCAGGCAGCACATCATACCTGGGCCTCCTTGCCGTCCACAGGGAGGGGCCGAGCCAGCAGGTCAATGTCATCCCCAGCGCTGCCCACGGCCACGTAGCTGTAGGAGCCCCTGGTGTACGGGGCGCTGTGCCAGCAGGACCTCAGCACGCTCTTGGGTGCAGGGAGCTGCGGGTTTCCTGAACAGAGATCCACATGTTAACCTGTCTCTCATTTTAAAGACTGAGCAGTTTAAAACGAAAGACCCTACCAGAGAGAAAACCAAGCCACAGAGAGTTAACAGGCTCTCTTCTCAGTCCCACCCACGTTACTCAGCGCAGAACACCCAGAAATCAGGGTCCACTGGCGGCCACCACGGGGGGGTTGGGGTAGTGGGGGTGTGGCCGAGTCCTGATTCACCACCATGCGGCCATATGATGGCGCTGTGGGGTTTGTTTTTCCTCAGTTTCGTGGGTGAAGCTCTGATGAAGGACAGCTAGCTGCCTTCACGCTGGTAGCAGATTTTAGAAAACAGAAATGGAAAGTGTTTGCAGAGCCATTTCAGCTCCTCAGAGATTAGAACTCTCAGCGACCCCACTAATATGAGGCAGGATGCCCTTGGAGCCAAATTCAGTTCTTCACTGTTTGGGAAAGGTTGGTTCGTGTATGAAGATCAAGCACAAGGAGGCGGCTTGGCCACAGGCAGTCAGTACCTGTCGCCCTGCGAAGCACTTGAGTCAGACACCGAAGCACTTCCTCGTCCGACAGAGTCTCCATGAACTCAGACTCCAGCCCAGCGATGAAACCACAGAGGATGTGGACAGACCTGCAGCAGGGAGACACCACTGAGACCGCCTGCAGCCAGCCCTGCCCTCCGCCCTGGCCACCTGCACAGGTGCCCCAAACAATGCCCAAAGCACCCATAGGGAGCCTTCCTCAGGCCCGTGGCTCTGCAAGCACGGGCCACAGAGTCCCAGGGGCCTCAAGACCCCAGGGATCTGTGACACTAAGATGGTATTTGCTGCTTCCACTGTCCCATGCACCCCAATGGGCAAGAGAAACCGGGGGGCAGGGGGCAAACGGACGTCCCTTAGCAGAGCCGAGGCCATGACACTAACCACCTCACTGCACACCCAGGAAAAAATGCCAAATCCACGGAAGCATGTCCTCAATGACCCAGTAAAAGTTTACCAACAATACTAACTCTTCACTCGAGTATGTCTAATACTTGTGTGACAGGATGGGAAACAGGCATAAATGTACAATGGTCACCTTGTGGATGGACCACGTGCAGCAGTTTGAGTAGCCCACTGAACAAGCCTTCTTGTTCATGGACTGTTTTTGATTGAAAGAATGGCTGATAAACCCTGGTATTCAAGCTTGGGTAAAGTGTGTCTGCCACAAGGAAAACAACTTTTATTAGTGATCTCGAGAAAAAAATTAGAATTTTAAAAACAACTTTTATTAGTGATCTCGAGAAAAAAATTAGAATTTTAGAAAATTTGAATCTGTCATCTACAGCTTGATAGGTTACCAATACAAAGAGATTTCTGAGACCAGTGGTGATATTAATATATTTAATATTTTGATACTGCACAATGAAATGTATCAACATTTGGAAGACTGCATGAACTATTACTTTCAGAATGACCAAAAACGTAGAGAGATAAAAGGTCCAAAGTGCAAGACAGGTGGATTTTAGCACAAAGGAATACAAAATCCACTAATGTGGCTCAGACTCCACACTGCAGCTAACCTTTACAAAACTGCCACTTCTTGAGTTGCTGTAGTATCAAAGAATACTCACAATGATCTGAAAACTATTTAAATATTACTCCTTTCCTCAGCTACTATCTGTGTAAGCCAGATCTTCTTCATCTTCAACCAGAATCAAATGCTGCAGCAGAACAGAGGGGGCAGCCTGGGAATCCAGCTGCTTTTGAGGAAGGCAGACATGAAAGCAATTTGGAAAAAGGACAAAATATGTCCACCCTTCTCACTGAATTTGTTTTAGAAATACAGTTTTCATTTTAAAATGTTATTTATGCTAACATGGAACAGGCTTACAGTCACTTTAAACAATATTTCTAAATTTCTGTTTTAATTTCTAGTGTGGTAAATGTATACACATAACCCATGTAAACAAAAGCTCTTTGGAATCCTTGAGAATCTTCAAGGGTTCAAAAGGGGGTCCTAAGACCAGAAAGTGTGCAAGCCACTGCCCTGGGCCACGAAGGCACCCAGAGTGCCTGGGACCTGGTCCCCACCGACATCCTGAGCACAGAGCACAGGCTGCAGAGCCAGGCCTAGAGCAGGTGGCCAAGCACACCTGGTCACTGGTCCACTTGCCTCCTATGACCCCAGGCCCGTTTCCAAACCCCTGATGTCAGTTTTATCTTCAGTGCAGAGGGGACGCACAGCATGCCCTCAGGTTGGAGGCCTGCTCATTCTGCTCTGGGCGGGGGCTGTTGGCAATGAGCCTTGCTGGTAGGGACGCCCACACTTCCCTCCTTATCCTCAGTCCTCCAGGCCGAGAATGTGGTCCCCAATCCCCCCAAGTCTGTGTGGAAAACTGGAATCATGTCTGCCAACTGCATCTTTTAAACCAGTCCCTCCTCCCTAAGTCATCGTGGTCTTATTTTCTGAGTTGGCGCCAAGTCGGCTCATGCTGCTCTCCTCGCGCTGTGTAGCCAGGCCATACCACTTGCCCCTGCTAACGGGTCTGTGATTCCATGACCTCAAAGGATGCTTGCTCAGTTACGGCATCAGGTCTAAGCACTCCCTCCCAGTTACAGCCATGTTTCGAATTCCGCCTGCCCCTTACAAGCCCCAGCTTCCTGA
Organism: Manis pentadactyla; assembly: GCF_030020395.1. Lineage (NCBI taxonomy): Eukaryota > Metazoa > Chordata > Mammalia > Pholidota > Manidae > Manis > Manis pentadactyla. Next base: position 140,597,571 of record NC_080026.1, on the reverse strand, counting down.
TGGATGTGCAGCCCAGTCCACCGGCACATTCCAGGCGCTGAGAAATGCCGCCGAGCTGCACACAGCAGGAACTGTCTGCCCCTGGGGGCCTTATGCCCAGGGCGCCTGCCATCAGTGCTCTGGGGCTCCCTTGGGACCCCCACCCACGAAAGCCTCCAGAAACACCTCACAATGAGTCAACACATGGCTAGATCCCCAACCACACTAAGGCCGGCGAGCCAGCCCCGACTCAGAGCTCACACCTGAGGCTTCACAGAGAAACGGGAAGTGTACATACCCAGAGGAAGGCAGGACCAAAAAGCCAATAAGCTTCTTGAACCAGGCGTCCTGCAGCTCAGGGGTGACGTCCTCCAGGGGTGACGTGTCCTCCCACACCACCTGGATGTGCTGGCAGTCCGGTTCCCAGAAGGGCTCCTCAAACTCCAGGAAGATTTTATTGTTGGTCCCAAAGCCAATTTTCCTGATCGCTTGTGCCTTCTCATCAGGCAGTGGTGGCTCGAAGAAAGTGTCCAGATGTTCTTTAAGAAAACCTGGAATTACACCACATAAACCCCTTAAACTGTAATTGAGAACCACAGGAACTGCCCTAACTCCCGTCAGAGAAGCAGGAGAAAGAGGCCTCCACGCACTCTGTGTCCACTCAAGACCATGCCAGGCCCCAGCTCCCAGGGCACAGAAATGAGGCTGGCTTGGCCATCAGAACTTACAGCCTCCAGGGACTCGGCCTTGGCCGGCCAGCACCATAGGGGAGGGTCGTGAAAAACCCCACAGCCACCTGGTCCTGCAGGGACGGTGCACACCACCCACCCAGACTGCTCTGTGAGACAGCGTCTCACTTCTGAGCCTTCTGCCTCTCAGGGAATAGTTTGGAACTGAGAAATATGCAGGGTTTATCCAGAAGCTACACAAAAAGTAATCTGCATGGCAAAAAAGTTAATTTAGCCCAAAGTCAAACAACATAATGCAATATTTGCAGCATAAGCCAACCTCCTCATGACACAGCTTGCAAGTTAGTAAAAAAGGATGAACAGCCTTGCAGGAAGCCAGGTACTGTGGTCACGAGGCTCCACAGAGGGGTGGCCACACCCTCCCCAGCAGCCCGTCTGTCCAGATCTTCAACCCAGCAGTTCCTGCTACTGGAATTTACCCACCAGAGACGATCACACAAGTATGTTTAAACACACATGGAAAACAGCATGAAACAGAAAAAGGGGAAAACAACCTAAATTTCCATCAATATTAAGTAATGACACCTTCATACAAGAAAACACTATGTGGCTATAAAGAACGAAAGTTACAAGTGCCCGGCCCGCCTCCCGTGAATGACAACGCAGATGTAATAATACATCTATTGATTACAGCAGGATCTCAGCAAACATGCGCCACCACTGTGGATGAGCACAGCTGTTCATGTAAAAAAAAACTGCTAGACCTATATGTGCTGATTTGGAAATATTGACAAAACATTTTATTAAGCTCCCCCTACCCAAAAAGGGCAAAGGGAGCCACAAAATGGTGTTACTGCATCTATGATTCTACTGGGTGCAGGCGGGCTTGTTCGTAAATACCCACTGCCGTATTTTGTTAGCCCTTTGTCCACAGCATTACTTTCTGAAAGGACATGCAGAACTCCAAGCCACACCACGGGGCTGGAGGACACCTGCTCTTCATCTGGCATCTGCTCTGGCACCTGCTAGCATGGTGAACGTGAGCAATTAAGTGACTTATTTCTGCTGGCATTTGTCAAACAGGATAGGGACAGATGCAGCCTCAGGCTCCCTGAGGACTAAATGAGGTGACACCCCCAGACAGAACTTCACTTTCAACCGTCTCCCCCTTTTATCAAATTACCAGTTTCTACTAAAGACTTCTGTCTAAAGCATCAGATCTGAAGTTAGAATTATTCACAGTACTCCTTCCTTCTCTGCTGCTGTGATGCAACTTTAGACTCGGTTTCTCGGCCCTCTCCCATCTCCAAGAAAGCAGCTTAGGGGGCCTCCAGAAGCAGTCCCACTTTGCCAGAAATTACCTCTAGAGGAGCATGACATGCCTATTCTCCTACCGTGAAACTCTGAATTCCCAAGCACGCAATGGCTCTAAAACACAACAGAGAAATGCTATCTGAAACTGGAATGAAACTGAGATCAGTAGCCAAGCAAACACCCCAGAGCCAGCTGAGCAGGGAGAAAGCCAGAGCCCTGAGCACTGGGACAGGGGCCTGGAGGAAAACGCGACCGCAGAAATGGGCTTCACCTAAGGGCACTGTGACGATGACGTGATGTGCCGGGAAGCAGCCTCCATCCTCACACTCCACCAACACTGGGAACGTGTCCCCAGATTCAGCTTCCGGGAAGGACCCGTTCCAGTGAATGGTCTTCACGGGCTTGTTAAAAGCCACTGTGTCCTTGGGCAAGGAGGCCATGATGTGGTCTGTGAGCCCTTGGTAGCCCCTAGGAGAGACAGAGGTGCCAGCACTGCCTGGGGACCCGGCCCTGGAGGTGAGACACTGTAAGCTCCCCAGGTCCACGGAGGCGGTGGGCAGCGGGGACCCTGTGGGGAAGGCATGGGCCTCACTGGCCCCCCTTTTTCTGGTTCAGCCCAGGATTGCCAGTGCCCAGCTTCTGGGCTAATAGGAGGGCTAAAGAGAAACGCCCCCAGACCACAGAGAGAACGAGACCTCCTTCTCACCAGGCCCAGTGCTCTGTTTCTGAGTATAAATGCTCTCCCCTGTGCAGGAGCGTAGGTGACAATGATACCAGGGGGGACACCCAGAGAGCACAGGGGACAGTGGGGGGGGGGGGGACGGCTGCTAAGTAGTTTCCCGGTCTGCTAACTATGGGCAGCTGGTTTTAGGGACCTGTGAACTTTGGCTGATTAAGCGAGGTGGGGCAGGGGCCCATTCAAGGGGCAGGGAAGTCTCCCAGGTCGGTTAGCCCTAGGCCATCTCTGAAGCCAAAAAGACTTCATAAACACAGGAGAGAGAAAGCATTACAGGATACCTTTCCTTCTCTTGACTTAGCTTTTTCTTGAAAAAAATTTCTTCCTTTTTCTTGAATGACCTAAGCTAGGGGAACAAATGACAAATCTCTCTACGACAAAGAGATGAAATGGCTCCCTCTCATCCTGCCCGTGTCCCAGAGCTTGACCAGAGATAAACCGAAGGGTCAGGGTGCACAGAGGGGCCTGGAAAGCACAGAGGGGATCTGGGATGCACTGAGGGGTTCTGGAGTGCTTGGAGGGGGTCTGGAGGTGCATGGAGGGAACTTGGGGTGCACTGATGGGTTCTGGAGTACACAGGTATCTGGGGTACAGTAAGGATCTGGGGTGCATGGAGGGGATCTGGGGTGCATGGAGTCTGGGGTGTACAGAGGGGGACTGGGGTGCATGGAGGGGATCTAAGGTGCACAGAGAGGGTCTGAGGTACACTGAGAAGTTCTAGGGTGCACTGAGGGGTTCTTGGTTGCACAGAGGGGGTCTGGGGTATACAGAAAGGTTCTGAGGTATGCGGAGGGGATCTGGGGTACACTGAGGGGTTCTGGGGTGCACGAAGGACTGACAGCATGAACATACCCAGGAAAGGTGCAGTCCAGCCCTGGCAGCACTGTGTACTCTCCAAAGGGCAGGAGGGCCACCGTGTCCATGCTGTGCGTGCCACTCACACAGCACTCCACGTTGAAGAAGCTGTTCAGGATGGCCAGCTTGAGCTTCTTGGACTCCTCGTCCTCCGTCCACCCAGCCACACGCCGGCTGATCTCCCTCTTGAGGTACTCCCCCACACTGGGCACTGGGGCCTGGGCCGCATGCAGGAAATCCCGAGTCTGGTCTAGGAGGCTATAGAACAGATTGCCCATCTCTGCCACCAGCTCCAGGCTCACGCTTTCCCCGGAGCTGGCATAGGACACGGAGGGCAGGCCCACGTGGCCCCCAGTGTCCATCAGCTGGTTCTCCTCTGACAGGTCCTGCTCTCTCAGCAGCCCATACTTGGCAGCCAGCTGGAAAACGGGATTGCCTTGGGAGGGTCCATGGATCCAGTGAGCACCCAGCTCCACCACGCCACCTGAAAGGGACAGAAGGTGCCCCCTGAGGTTCTCCCACCAAAGGCCAGCCCGGAGCCCCCTCCTGGACCACATCCAGCCCTGCCCATCCCAAACACACTCTGAAAACCAGCTCCAGGGCCACAGGGTCCTTGAGGACCACAGTCTGTCACAGCAGGGCCTGGTCGGACCTAGTTTAAGGAACACACATGGGGAGGGGGCTGGCCTCCACCTGCACTTGGGGCAGAAGGGCGCCCAAGGGACCACAAGAGGCTGGAGGGGGAGCGCCTGGGGGCTGGCCAGGGGCTGTGCAGAACTGCAGGTGACTTCCCCGGCTGGGGCCCAGGCCTGCTAACTATGGCAGCCGGGTTTCGGGGACCCATAAACTTTGGCTGCTTAAGTGGGGCAGGGCCCTGGGCGCAGACCGGGCGGCGGCGGCAGAGCCGAAAGGGCACCAGTTGGGCTCTGGGAAGGGGTTCCGGGAAGGAGTTCGGAAAAGGGGTTCCGGGGAGGCCGTTACCGAAGTTGTGCTCTGAGCGGATGCGGCCGCCAGCGCGGGCCGTGGCCTCCAGGACATGCGGCTGCGGGAAGGCCGGGTGGCCGCAGAGCTTGTGCGCCGCGCCCAGCCCCGCGATGCCGCCGCCCACCACCAGCACCCGCGGCCCGCGGCCCGGGGCCGCCGCTCTGCGGCCACTCGACTCCATCACGCCGTCCGGCGCAGCTCCTTCGCGTCCCACCGCTCCGAGGTCCGGAGTCCCCTGGGCAGAGCGGAGGCGGCCCGGAGACGCGGGCCGGGGCGGGGGCAGGGCGAGAGGCAGGGAGGGGAGAGGAGAGAGGCGGGGGAGAGAGGAAGGCGGGGGCGGGGCGAGGAGAGGGGCGGGGCGCAGGCGAGGGGCTGGGGCTGCGGAGGCGCGCCGCGCGGCCAGTCCCCGCGTGAGTGCCGGCAGGCTCCGGCGCCCCCCAGCGCTGGGCCGCGGGGCTCCCCTAGAGGCCCCTCCCGCGGCCCAGGATGTTGGCGGGCCACCCGGGAGGCGAGGGCGAGCGTGGCGGGGTCGGTGCGCGTCCTCCGCAGCTGGGCGGTGTGGGCGTGTCCCCGCGGAGGGCGAGTCGGGCCTTCAGGGGGACGTGGGGATGGCGACCAGAAGGCGGGCGGGGGTCTCCCCGCTGCCCCCGGAGAGCGGGCGAGAGCCTTCCCGGGCCGGGGAGCCCGCGGCTGGGAGAGTGCTGCGGCATCACGCCGGGACGGGAGAGCGGCACGCGTCTCGAGCGCGTCTGTGGGGTGGCCTCCTGACTCCTCTCGAGTCGGTTCCCGTGGGAGCAGGCGGGCCTGCTGGGACACCCCACCAGGCAACCCCCTTCTGTCTCCCAGTGTGACCCTCCTCGGCCATATATTCTTTGGTTCTGACTTACTTTCCTCTTTGGGCGAAGCTAAGGAGAGATGTCTGGGGAATCATTTTTTAAAAGACATCGCGAACCTGAAAATGACTTAACGTTGCCCTCACCCCTAGTGTGCAGTTACCCTGGGCACGGAATTCTAGGTTAGTGACCACATCCTTAGACGGAAGGCATGGTTTCCTGTCTCTTCCCGCCCAGGAGTGCTGGTAAATTGAGAGCCATCCTCATTTCAAATCCTTTACCCACATTTCTAATCCTTTCCTTCCTGAAGTTTTCAGGATCTCCTTTTGAAATTTCACAATGTGGTGCCTCCACGTGCCTGGGTTTTCACCCACTGTGTTTGGCAGCCAAAGTGGGGGTGGACCAACCATTTGCAAGCTTCTGTCCTTCAGTCCTGGGAAATGATTTCATTGATTATTTCACCCATCAAATACTTACCAATGACACCTCCTCAGTCGCTGTTACCTCTATCTAAAATTCCTATTTTAGGATGTCAGACCTTCAGTACTGGCCCGTGAGTGCCCAAGTGCATTCTCTCCTGTTTCCCATCTTAACCTCTTTGGTCTGCTTTCCGAGGGATTTCTTCCATGAGGCTTTTCTTTCTGCTGCCCTTGTTTAATTTTCAAGAGCTCTTGCTTCTTCAAAAATTTTTTTTAGTAAGAGAAACTGTTCTTGCTCCCTGGAAGGTACGTCCTCTTCATCTGAGGATATAATGAGACACTGAAGTGTGATTCTCTGCTTACTGTTTGCTCCACATTGTCTTTCTCCTTGTTCCTTCAGCCCTGTCTTCCAGGAAGAAGCTTCCGAGATGGCGAGTAATGTATGTTGTCTGCTCATGATAAGGAATGATAGACCAGAGGACTGACTGGAAACGTTAGGTTTGTGAGTGGGACTCATCACACTTTAGCTTGACTCTGGGGTGTGCCGGGGCTCTGTTAGTTGTGGGACCCCTGTCGCTCTCTCTAGGTCCTTCCTCTTCTCCTGAAGCACATGGGCCTGGCTGCCCCTATTTTAGGAGGCAAATAATGGCTGGGAGTGGAGAAGGTCAGCATTTTCTGGGTGTGGTAGACCTCCACTGTGCCTGCTGTCCTCCTGGAATCCCTCTGTGCAGAGGGTAAACTTCCAGGCTGCTGCCAGGATGGCAAATGGCAGTCAATTGCCACTGCCCAAGCTGTGCAGAGAGGCACTGTGTTACAGCACCCATTTAAATCAAGGTGCTGAGGATTAGTCTGAGTGACACAGTTAGAAATCTAGCCTCTGAGTTTGGTGGGGGAGGCAGAAAATAGACATGTAAATATATGATAGTTTCTCCAGTGAAATATGCATGCAAGGGGCACTGCACTTTTCAGAGTGAAACACGTGGCCGGAGGCAATGACAACCTAGACTCAGAGGCCACCAGCAGGAGCTGAGGGCACATGAGCTTTTCTTGGTGCCATAGGGCCACCATGGCGATCAAGGCCACAACTACTCAGTGACACTTGACTTAACCAAATCAGGTTAATTTGTGTCAAAAGCCTTTTTTATTACAACTCACCTGTTTAAAGTGTACAATTCACTGATTTACAGTACGTTTACAGAGCTGTGCAGTCATCACTGCCATCCTTTAGAACATTTGCATCACCCCAGAAAGAAGCCCCTCCCCTTTAGCAGTACCCAATGCCCCTTTCTGCGACCCCTGCCGACAATCACTTTGTCTCTATGGGTTTGTCTATTCTGGATGTTTCATATTAATGGAGTCATATGGCCTTTGGTCTGGCTTCTTTTATGCAGCGTAATGTTTTCAAGATTCACCCATGTTGTGGCATGTATCAATATGCTTCATTTTTGTCAAATATTCCATATATTCTAATGCATTCTCATATACCCATTGCATGGATATATCACATTTTGTTCATGCATTCATGAGTTCATGGACATTTAGGTCTTTTCCCACTTTTTGGCTATCATAAATAATGCTATGAACATTAATATACAAGTTTTTGTGTAGACCTGTTTTTATTTATGTTGGGGACATACATAGGGGTGGAACTGCTGGGTCATATAGTGACTGTTGTTCTTTTGAGGAACCGCCAGACTGTTTCCAAAGTGACTGCATCATTTTACATTCCTACCGGCAGTTAAGAGTTCCAGTTTCCCTGTATCCTCGCCAACTTACCGTTTTCTTTTATTACAGCCATCCTAGTACGTATGCAGTGGTATCTCATGGTGGTTTTGTTTCACTAAGGACTAATGTTGAATACCTTTTCATGTGTTTATCAGCCATTTGTGTATCTTTGTTGGAGAAATGTCTGTTCAGTCAGTCCTTTGCGCACTTTTAATTGGGTTTGTTTTTTACACATTCTAGACCCCAGACTCTTACAAAAATTTTCTCTCCTGTGGGTTCACTTTCTTCATGAAGTCCTTTGGAATACAAGTTTTTTATTTTGATGAAGCCCAACTCACATACTTTATTTTGTCACTTGTGCTTTTGTCCCCAAATAACTTCATGGAGGACAGCAGCTACTTGACCTCAACATCAGCCCTAAGGTGTTAGAAGAAAACTTCCTTTAGGTTGGAACCATCTCACTTTGAATACCTACCACAACCGTGGGGCCCACACTAAGAGGATCCCGCAGTAAAGGGCTGTTGTTTGTTTCTGTGGGCACAAAAGTGTCTTTACCCTCAGCCTTGAAATAGTTTTGCTGAGCATTCAATTCTGGTTTGAATTTTACTATTTCAGTGTTGTTTTTCATTTGTAAGTGATCTTTTATCTCCCTCCCATTTGCAGAATCTGGGCATACACATGGAGTCCTGGTAATACATCTAAACGTTTATAAGTTATAAACCAAAATAATTCAAATAAATTACATTAATTTTATGATTAAATCCTTTTATAAAAAACATCTATTCAGATCCAGAAGGAGGGGCGGAAGATGGCGGCGTGAGTAGAGCAGCGGAAATCTCCTCCCAAAACCACATATATCTATGAAAATATAACAAAGACAACCCTTCCTAGAATAAAGACCAGAGGACACAGGACAATATCCAGACCACATCCGCACCTGAGAGAACCCAGCGCCTCGCGAAGGGGGTAAGATACAAGCCCCGGCCCCGCGGGAGCCGAGCGCCCCTCCCCCCAGCTCCCGGCGGGAGAAGAGCAGGCAGAGCGGGAGGGAGACGGAGCCCAGGACTGCCGAGCACCCAGCCCCCGCCATCTGGGCCAGAGTGCAGAGACAGTACGTGCCCAGGGGGCCCTGGATGCTGGGGAAACAGGGCAGCAAGAACAGTGAGTGGGCACCAGAGGCCGGGTGCCGGAGGACATAAGAAAAGCGCGTGACCATTTTTTTTTTTTTTTTTGCTTTTTTGTTTTGTTTTGGTGAGCGCTTTTTGGAAGTCTTAAAGGGGCAGGGCGGGACATTTAATCCAGAGGTAGGGAATCTGGGGATCTCTGGGCACCCTAACCCCTGGGCTGCAGGGAGCAGGGAGACCCCTTACGGAGATAAATAGCCTCCCAGCCGCTCCCCCTCCAACGCGACTCCACCACTTTGGGGCAGCGGCCCGAGCCAGGCCACGCCCACAGCAACAGCGGAGATTAACTCCATAGCAACCGGGCAGGAAGCAGAAACCCTGTCTGCACGCAGCTGCGCAGCACAAGCCACTAGAGGTCGCTGTTCTCCCAGGAGAGGAGGGCCACAAACCAGCAAGAAGGGAAGTCCTTCCAGCCGTCACTCGTCCCAGCTCTGCAAACTATTCCTATCACCATGAAAAGGCAAAGCTACAGGCAGACAAAGATCACAGAGACAACACCAGAGAAGGAGACAGACCTAACCAGTCTTCCTGACAAAGAATTCAAAATAAGAATCATAAACATGCTGACAGAGATGCAGAGAAATACGCAAGAGAAATGGGATGAAGTCCGGAAGGAGATCACAGATGCCAGAAAGGAGATCGCAGAAATGAAACAAACTCTGGAAGGGTTTATAAGCAGAATGGATAGAATGCAAGAGGCCACTGATGGAATTGAAATCAGAGAACAGGAACGCATAGAAGCTGACATAGAGAGAGATAAAAGGATCTCCAGGAATGAAACAATGTTAAGAGAACTGTGTGACCAATCCAAAAGGAACAATATCCAGATTATAGGGGTCCCAGAAGAAGAAGAGAGAGGAAAAGAGATGGAAAGTATCTTAGAAGAAATAATTGCTGAAAACTTCCCCAAACTGGGGGAGGAAATAATCCAACAGACCACGGAAATACACAGAACCCCCAACAGAAAGGATCCAAGGAGGACAACACCAAGACACATAATAATTAAAATGGCAAAGATCAAGGACAAGGAAAGAGTGTTAAAGGCAGCTAGAGAGAAAAAGGTCACCTATAAAGGGAAACCCATCAGGCTAACATCAGATTTCTCAACAGAAACCCTACAGGCCAGAAGAGAATGGCATGATATATTTAATACAATGAAACAGAAGGGCCTTGAACCAAGGATACTGTATCCAGCACGACTATCATTCAAATATGACGGTGGGATTAAACAATTCCCAGACAAACAAAAGCTGAGGGAATTTGCTTTCCACAAACCACCTCTACAGAACATCTTACAGGGACTGCTCTAGATGGGAGCACTCCTAGAAAGAGCACAGCACAAAACACCCAACATATGAAGAATCGAGGAGGAGGAACAAGAAGGGAGAGAAGAAAAGAATCTCCAGACAGTGTATATAACAGCTCAATAAGCGAGCTAAGTTAGGCAGTAAGATACTAAAGAGGCTAACCTTGAACCTTTGGTAACCACGAATTTAAAGCCTGCAATGGCAATAAGTACATATCTTTCAATAGTCACCCTAAATGTTAATGGGTTGAATGCACCAATCAAAAGACACAGAGTAACAGAATGGATAAAAAAGCAAGACCCATCTATATGCTGCTTACAAGAAACTCACCTCAAACCCAAAGACATGTACAGACTAAAAGTCAAGGGATGGAAAAACATATTTCAAGCAAACAACAGTGAGAAGAAAGCAGGGGTTGCAGTACTAATATCAGACAAAATAGACTTCAAAACAAAGAAAGTAACAAGAGATAAAGAAGGACACTACATAATGATAAAGGGCTCAGTCAAACAAGAGGATATAACCATTCTAAATATATATGCACCCAACACAGGAGCACCAGCATATGTGAAACAAATACTAACAGAACTAAAGGGGGATATAGACTGCAATGCATTCATTCTAGGAGACTTCAACACACCACTCACCCCAAAGGATAGATCCACTGGGCAGAAAATAAGTAAGGACATGGAAGCACTGAACAACACAGTAGAGCAGATGGACCTAATAGACATCTATAGAACTCTACATCCAAAAGCAACAGGATATACATTCTTCTCAAGTGCACATGGAACATTCTCCAGAATAGACCACACACTAGCCCACAAAAAGAGCCTCAGTAAATTCCAAAAGATTTAAATCCTACCAACCAACTTTTCAGACCACAAAGGCATAAAACTAGAAATAAACTGTACAAAGAAAGCAAAGAGGCTCACAAACACATGGAGGCTTAACAACACGCTCCTAAATAATCAATGGATCAATGACCAAATCAAAATGGAGATCCAGCAATATATGGAAACAAATGACAACAACACTAAGCCCCAACTTCGGTGGGACACAGCAAAACAGTCTTAAGAGGAAAGTATATAGCAATCCAAGCATATTTTAAAAAGGAAGAGCAATCCCAAATGAATGGTCTGTCACAATTATCGAAATTGGAAAAAGAAGAACAGATGAGGCCTAAGGTCAGCAGAAGGAGGGACATAATAAAGATCAGAGAAGAAATAAATAAAATTGAGAAGAATAAAACAATAGCAAAAATCAATGAAACCAAGAGCTGGTTCTTCGAGAAAATAAACAAAATAGATAAGCCTCTAGCCAGACTTACTAAGAAGAAAAGAGAGTCAACACAAATCAACAGTATCAGAAACGAGAAAGGAAAAATCACGACGGACCCCACAGAAATACAAAGAATTATTAGAGAATACTATGAAAACCCATATGCTAACAAGCTGGGAAACCTAGGAGAAATGGACAACTTCCTACAAAAATACAACCTTCCAAGACTGACCCAGAAAGAAACAGAAAATCTAAACAGACCAATTACCAGCAACGAAATTGAAGCGGTAATCAAAAAACTACCAAAGAACAAAACCCCCGGGCCAGATGGATTTACCTCGGAATTTTATCAGACATACAGGGAAGACATAATACCCATTCTCCTTAAAGTTTTCCAAAAAATAGAGGAGGAGGGGATACTCCCAAACTCATTCTATGAAGCTAACATCACCCTAATACCAAAACCAGGCAAAGACCCCACCAAAAAAGAAAACTACAGACCAATATCCCTGATGAACGTAGATGCAAAAATACTCAACAAAATATTAGCAAACCGAATTCAAAAATACATCAAAAGGATCACACACCATGACCAAGTGGGATTCATCCCAGGGATGCAAGGATGGCACAACATTCGAAAGTCCATCAACATCATCCACCACATCAACAAAAAGAAAGACAAAAACCACATGATCATCTCCATAGATGCTGAAAAAGCATTTGACAAAGTTCAACATCCATTCATGATAAAAACTCTCAGCAAAATGGGAATAGAGGGCAAGTACCTCAACATAATAAAGGCCATCTATGATAAACCCACAGCCAACATTATATTGAACAGCGAGAAGCTGAAAGCATTTCCTCTGAGATCGGGAACTAGACAGGGATGCCCACTCTCTCCACTGTTATTTAACATAGTACTGGAGGTCCTAGCCACGGCAATCAGACAAAACAAAGAAATACAAGGAATCCAGATTGGTAAAGAAGAAGTTGAACTGTCACTATTTGCAGATGACATGATACTGTACATAAAAAACCCTAAAGACTCCACCCCAAAACTACTAGAACTGATATCGGAATACAGCAAAGTTGCAGGATACAAAATCAACACACAGAAATCTGTGGCTTTCCTATACACTAACAATGAACCAACAGAAAGAGAAATCAGGAAAACAACTCCATTCACAATTGCATCAAAAAAAATAAAATACCTAGGAATAAACCTAACCAAAGAAGTGAAAGACTTATACTCTGAAAACTACAAGTCACTCTTAAGAGAAATTAAAGGGGACACTAACAGATGGAAACTGTGAAGTGCCCGCAGAGACCGCGGAAAAGCGGCGGGAAGGGCCGCCGGCCAAGGCCAAGCTGACACCGCCCCGGTCGAGGAGCGCGGCGGGGCGGGCTCTCCCGAGGCTCCCTCCGGCAACGTCGGGCGTCTACCCGCTGCCGGCCCTCCGCCGCCCCCTGACCCTCGTCCTCTTCCCTCAGGAAGCCGAGGGTCCCCGGGCCAGGGAGCCCCCGAGGCTCGGGCGGCGGGCCTCCAGGCGGAGGGGACGCGGCCGTCGGGCGGTCGGACCCCTTCCGGCGCACTGCGGCCCTCGGCGAGCCCGCCCTCACCTCCTGGGGCTTGGGGTCCGGCGCCAGCCTGCGCGGACCAGGGAGGGCGTTGGGGCGACACGGCCCCCGCGCTGCCGGCCCTCCGCTGCCCCTCGGCCTCGTCCCCGACCCTAGCCCTCCTCCCACACGTGGTCCGCGGAGGACCGTCACGTCCGCTTCCGCCGCTCAGGCTCGTCTCGCGAGAGCTGCTCTGCCTCGCGAGGCCAGCCCATGGGCGGGGCGCGCCCTGAATGGCGCGGCCGGGGGCGGCTCCGCAGAGGGCGGAGCTAGTCGTCCCCTGAACGCCATGGCTGCTCTGCGCTCCCTGCTGCCGTTCCTCCGAGGCCCGCTGCGCCCCTGGCCCGGCTGCCCTGCGCGGCGCTCCTTCGCCTCGGGTGAGTGCGGCACCGAGGGGCGTGGGCCGGACCCCAGGACCTGATCGCCAGGCCTGACCCCCGCCACACCCGGGACCCCGGGACTGACCTCACCCCTGCAGGGCGCCGGTCCAGTTGGCACGCCTCCCGGCGCCGGCTGCCCGAGCTCCCCGGGCCTGGGGTCGCCGGCGCTTCCGCAGTTACAGGGACTCGGGACTGAGCGCTAAGTCCTCTGGCCATGTCGGCGTTGGTTGGTGGTGAAGGAGCGCCGGGTTTACGTGACTTTTTAAGAGAAAGTGCGGTTAGGGCCTCCGCAGTGTTTTGTCCCGCGGTGCCTCCTCACCAGGCCCGCCCACGTTCACGGCCTCGTCCCGAGCTGCCCTGCAGACTGTGCTGCCCCCCCAGCCGGCGCCCCTCCCTCACCTGCAGGAAGCGGAGGAACTCTGAGCTGGGGAAGATCGCGTCGTCTTCCTTCCCTGGTTCACCTCGTTAAGTATTCAGATGCCAGGCCGTGTGAGTTTACCCCAAGTTCTGTTTGTCCGCTTCTGGGTCCTGCCCTGGAATCAGCAGTCATTTCCTGGCCTAGTGTGTGACAGGCACGCTGCTGCTAACCTACGTGTGTTATTTCAGTGACTCCCCAGCAAGCTCATGGGACAGGTACGTGCAGACACACACCTTTGTCTTCCCAGGTTAACCCTCCTCCTCCAGGTCATTACTGACCCCCTCTGGGTTGTGCAGTCACCTTTGATTTCCCCCACCTAGTTGGCATTTGTTGAGAGAACAGACTTCCGCACCCATTATTTCTGCAGAATTGCAGGCTGACTCTAGTGCCCTCTGTGGGCGGCACGGACTAAGGCTCTGGAGGAGAAAGTTCATCACTGGATTTTTGTTAACTTAAGGAATTGTTTGAACACCTGTGTAAGCCAGAGTGGTACAGAGGTCGCCCTGCAGCTGAGAGCAGTGCACTGCAGCCACCAAGGACAGGGCAGTGTCCTGTTGGGGCCACTCCATCCACCGGCAGGGTAAGCCCCCCCAGGTGGGTGCCTGCGTGAGTGGAAGGCCGTCCCTGTCGCCCTTCTTGCCCAGGTGCTGACTTTGAGTACATCATCGCAGAGAAGAAGGGGAAGAGCAGCAACGTGGGGCTGATCCGGCTGAACCGCCCCAAAGCGCTCAATGCGCTCTGCAGCGGCCTCATCACAGAGCTCAACCAGGCGCTAGAGGCGTTCGAGGCGGACCCGGCCGTGGGGGCCATTGTGCTCACGGGCGGGGAGAAGGCGTTTGCAGGTGCGTGGGCAGCATGGTGGCAGGCCCCCAGGTGTGTGAGGGGTGCTCTCTGCGATCACACCGTGGCCTGTGGCGTTGCTGGGACAGTGTCAGACTTGGGGTTTCTTTAAATGTGAAGCGGGAATGAGCTGCTCCATACGTCTTGACAGTCAAGGCTGCTCCACCAGCAAAATAAGTTTGTCAGAGCGGTTTTTCGGGCCCTCTCCAGTCAGGTGCCATGTGTTGAGGGCTTAAGTGACTAATGCATAAGCCCAGCCTTCTTTTGAGTCCACCACAAGGCTGTTTCCTGTCCCGTGGTCCCTCTGTACCACGTCTGTCAACACAGGTCACAGCACATTGCCACTGTCCTGCTGCCCAGCCGTGTCCACATGACCATCACCTCACAGGCCCATGAGAGCACAACCCTCATGGGTGTTCTTGCAGCTCCCAGTGCCTTCACGGTGGGCACTCGGCAGCTACCTGTTGGTTTGGGGGTACAGTGTAGTAAGGCCTCAGCTATCTGGTCACCAGGACCTCATTTTCACCCCAGCTGGAGCCGACATCAAGGAAATGCAGAACCAAACGTTACAGGACTGTTATTCTAGCAAATTCTTGAGTCACTGGGACCGACTTGCTCAGATCAGGAAGCCAGTCATCGCTGCTGTCAACGGCTTGGCGGTGAGTGACAGCCCACATGCCCCCACCCAGCCCATGTGTCCCCTCTCAGAATGCTTGTGGGAGCTGTGCACCCGATTTTTATTTTGAAAAGGCCTGAGCCTCGCTCCCAGGGATGCTGAGGTCTCAAGAGCTGTGGAGAGGTATTTCTTCCGTTGGTGTTCAGTTATGGGCTTGTGGGTTCCTGTGTCAGGAAAGCCCACCCAGTCCTCACCGTGGCCCCTGTGATTCCCCAGAATGTCCTTCCCTCTCTGCTAGGTTAAGAGCTCATGTTGGCATTTCTGTGCAGTTTTAGTGACTTTCCATCCTGGGCTGCACCTAAAAACAACCTCTCTCACTGCCGCTGAAAGCTGCCTTCTGGCATATCAGGGTCTCCTGTATTCACAGGGAGGGCTCAGAGGGGCTGGGGTTGGTCAGCCATCTCTGGTAGAAAAGCCCCGGGGCATTTCAGTTCATGGTGATGTAATAAAGCTCCTTTGGGGTGAACTAGGATCAGGGAGTCAAGTTTATTAGAACACAGCCATGCCTGTCAGTTCACATGCTCTCTGGCTGCCTTGAGCCCCTACAGCAGAGTGGGGTGGCCAGCACAGGGACTGTGGCCAACACGAAGCCAAGAGTGTTGCTGGGTGGACTTTACAGAAAGTTTACCGGCACCAGCCACTCAGCAATTAACGGAAGTGCTTAACTAACTTCAAGCCTTCATATTAATCCTTGCTACACCCTGTGTCCCATTTTAATGGGGAATGTAAGCAAATAGAGTGAGTTTCTGACCAGGTCCTCTGCTTACACCTCATGTTTGCAGCTTGGTGGTGGCTGTGAACTTGCCATGATGTGTGACATCATTTATGCTGGAGAGAAAGCCCAGTTTGCACAGCCGGAGGTTCTACTAGGAACCATCCCAGGTAAAGTGGCGACACTTGTAGCACAGTCTCTTCAGGTAATTCCTCAAAATCTGCCACGTCCTGGGGACTCGGGGCCTTTTCCACTAACTGACAAAAGCATGGGGCTTGCACCTGATGAGGGGCTCAAGGCCCCCTGTGTGTGCGCACTGCTGCCTGTCCTGACCTAAGCCCTGGACACAGCAGCTCAGAGGGGCCCTGGGAGCCTTAGAGCTGAGCTGGCTCTTTGATGGCGGCCGGCTCCTGTGTCAGGTGCTATTAGGAAAGGCTGGCCACGTGGTGGCTGATGCCCACAGTGATCCTCGGTCATGAGCCATATCTGTGGGAGATCTTTGTAAGTCAGAAGCTCAGAAAAGAAAACAAGGTGATCATGGACTATTGCTGAGCGCTTGTGCCCAGATGTGACACATCACATCTGCAGTGGCCAGAGCAAGACCCATGGCCCCACCCAGGGTCAGCAGAGCAGGGAGTCAGACCCCCACAGGGAGGGTGACAGGAGCAAAGCACCAGCAGTGACACCTGCCTCTGGGCCTCACCTCATGAGGGCACCAGGCTTATGTCCCCACAGGGTCTCCCCTGCCTGTGGAGCCAGGAGCCCAGGGCATCCCACGGCCATTGGGTGGGCAGGGGGGCAGCTGTGCAGTCAGGAGAGGGTGCCTTGGGTCAGCTGAGGACGAGGGAAGCCCTTTACGATCCCTACTGACCACCAGTCTCCCGTCCGCATGCCTGAGGTCTCTGCTCCTCTGAGGCTACTAGATTGTGGGTGTCCCCCAGGGCGCTGTGGGACAGCCAGGCGGACTGCTCTTCCCAGGTGGCAGGTGTTGAGTGAGTGGGAGGGTGGTGGGCTTGGAGGCCGTGTCCATGGGGGCCAGGCACCCAAGAGCCTGGAGGTAAGGACATCAGAGTAGCTGGGGGGTGTGCGGAGGGGAGCAGGCCACCCTAGCCACCCTCTGGCTTGGCCCAGATCAGGGTCTGAGCCCTGAGCTGTAACCCTGGAGCTCCTGTCCCAAGTCTGACTCCTCTGTGTTGGGACCCAGGGCACCAGGTGTGGGGGCCTGCATGTGGAAAGGGGTCTTTGGCTTCCCCACCTGCTGGCCGCCTCAGTTCTGCCACCCACCCGAGGGGCCATCACCACTCCTGGGAACTTGGCAGCAGCATGTCTGGGGCATCTTGGCTTGCGCCAGCCGCAAAGCCACCTATGACGACAACCTTCTGCCTGCAGGGGCGGGGGGCACCCAGAGGCTGACCCGCGCCGTGGGAAAGTCGCTGGCCATGGAGATGGTCCTCACTGGTGACCGGATCTCGGCCCAGGACGCCAAGCAAGCAGGTAGGTGCCGGGGCACCCCGTGGAGCCACCCTCATGGGTGCCTAGTAGAGAGGGGAGGGCTGCATCCATGTGCACCATAGGCTGAGGGCACAGTGCTTTTGGGTGTCTTGAGAACCCAGGACGCTGATTGCCCTTTTTTTTTTAATTGGAAACAGTTTCCATACAAAGAGCAACTGAAACCTACATACAGGTTGGAGAGTGACGCAACCATCCCGTCTCCCCAAGCCCAGCATAGGCAGTGGGGCCCTCGGAGACCCTCCCCAGCATGCCCCCTCCCCTCGCTTGGTGACCTGCTTTTCTTCCCCATTCTCGCATCTCCAACACCACTGAGGAACAGTGTGAACCTTTCCTGCGTCGCTGCAGCCCTCTTAGCACCTAAAGACCTCTGCTCTCAAAGATCCGTGTGACTCAGAGAAACGTAACCAGGTCTATTCCTACGATGTTCATCTTTTTGTGTTTTAGGTCTCATAAGCAAAATTTTCCCAGTGGAGACACTGGTTGAAGAAGCCATCCATTGTGCAGAAAAAATTGCCCGCAATTCTAAGATCGTAGCAGTGATGGCCAAGGAGTCGGTGAATGCAGGTAGGGGTTCTGCTGGGAGGAGAGGCAGAAAGGGCCGCCAGCCCTGTGTGGGAATAGCTGTGAGGCTGAAAGCTTTTTGGCTCTGAATTAAGCACCTCAACCCATCATGGACAAAAATCGTTAAGGCTCAGTATTCTGATTTCTGCTCTTTGAAGAGTTCTGTTTCTAGTTGCTCGCTCACAAACGTCAGTCGAAATGTTCTGAGCTCCCCTTGGTACCAGGACCTGAGGAGGGGGCTAGCCTCAGGGACAGATGGGGACAAGCACTGGTGGCAGGGAAGAGGCCAGGAGGGCATTTCAGTCCCTGGGGTAAAACAAGTCTGGCTTCCGAGAACCTCGGTTCGCCTCCTGGAACCTGGGCTGGAGCTCCACGTTGGTGGGCCCCTCTGTGCCTCCGTCAGGGAGCTGTGCACATAGTCAGCGGCCTGCAGCCTGGAGGCCGCACTGAGCACTGTGGACTGGGTCAGAGCTCACGACAGTCACTCGACTGTCCGTTCTCTGCCAGCGAAGCGGAGCTCGCCCTCCTCGGAATTGCTTGGGTCAATGTAACAATTTGTATTCAGCATTGAAGTAATGCTGTCCTGTGCTCAGTGTTCCCTGTTCAGAAGACTGTGAGCCTGGACAGATGTGTGTCCCCTCAGGCTGGCCCCTTGGCCTCTCCAAGTCTGTATCCATCTCCAGGAAAGCAGCCATGCCCCTGGGTGGCTGGCAGCCCTAGTTGAGTGAGCTGATACCTGGGAAGCACAAGCACAGGGACGAGCAGGCAGCGTGCTTTTAAGGGGCGAACTCTGCCGACACAGTGGGGCGCCGGTGAGGCTACGGCCCGAGGCACCTGTCACCACCCCCACCACTCCGCCTCACATCCCTGCGGAGCTCGGGCCAAGGGAGGTGCTTCCCCAGAGCAGCATACCTGGAAGGGCAGGACTGGAGCCGGGCGTGTCTTCCGCCCACACACTTCTGGCACCGTGTTCACTTTTCTGGTTTTCAACCTTAATTTTCACTTTTTATATTCTTTATACAATCTCACAGCCTACCTCGAATCCCGTCATGAAGCGACAGTGCTGCCACCCGCTTTCACCCAGCTCCTCGTGCCGTTCCCGTCCTGGGGGCACTGCACAGCTCGGGGTCCCAGGAGCAGCAGGCTCTCCTGCCGCTCAGCCGGGGCTGCGGTGGGAAGGGATGTCCCAGGCTGTGCTTTAAGGCACGGTGAAGTCAGAGTGCAGGCCTGTGTCCCCACAACCGCCTTGAGCTCATAACTTCTGGGTTTTCTTTTTCAGCTTTTGAAATGACGTTAACAGAGGGAAATAAGCTGGAAAAGAAACTCTTCTACTCAACTTTTGCTACTGTGAGTAAACAGCCTTCAAATTGAGAATCTCACGTGGTCCAGCCATAGAAGTTGCTAAGTGTTTCGTTGTAAATTTTACCATTAGTTGATACCATTTCCCTTCCGTCAGAACAGCTTCCCCTGTAGCTGGATCACGTGTTCTCAGTGAGCATTGGTTTTTGCAAATAAGTACAGTGTATGGAAGTTCAAAATATAGAAGCTGTTACAGGGTTATTTCCCATCCCAAAAGCAAGCTTAAAACAGTAAGTCCCTATGTTTAAAATGCAATACTTTTCTTAATCATTCCAATTACTTGGAATAGAGTTCCGGTGTACTAGAATGCTGTAATCTGAAGCTTTTCCAGGATTTCTGCCTGTAACTTAAAGGAAATCCTCCTGCTAATAGTCATTAAAATTCATCTCTTTTATTATCATGAAGCAGGATTCAAAAACCTAGACTTTACCTTTGCACGCTTCCTTTGTGTGTGTGCATGCACAAGCTCACGTTCATCTTCACTTCCTCAAGAGCCAAAGCCACTTCTAGTCTTTCTTTTATAAAATGCCTAGGTAAGACTTTCTGATAGTAAAAGAGATGAATTTTAATGTGAACGTCCATTTCTGTTTTTTTCCTCTCCCACCAGGAAGACCGGAAGGAAGGAATGACTGCATTTGTGGAGAAGAGAAAGGCCAACTTCAAAGACCAATAAGAAATGGCTGCCTGTGCCTTAAAACCTCTAAGGAGAAAATACAGTCTCTCAGTTTTCAAAGCAAATAAACCCTTGCTCAGAGGGCAGTTTAAGGGACACGCAGTTTCTCTCCGACTGCTCTAGGCTGTGTGCCGCTCGTGTGCTTGTGGCTGGCAGGCCATCTGCACCAGCAGCTGCAGTTACAAGAACCGGTGTCTGGAGTGAGTTCGTTTTCTGACCAAGCATATTCTTAATCACAAATTCTGCTCATGAGCCTTCAGCGTGTTTTAAGTTTTTACTTGACTGCAGAAACTGAGAGGTATTTTGATGCCAAACATCGTCACTGTACAGCATATTATGCTCAGATGGACTCATGTCCCAGCTTAGTGTCCGTATATTTACAGCCTATGAGCGTGTCCACTCACAGGGACGGCCTCAGTGGTGGGCGCTTTACAGACACACATGCCTGAATCTGACACACAGGCCTCAGACCACACGATGCCTTTCTTTTAATCACCCCTGGGGTGGAATTTTCGTTTTTTTTTTTTTAACTTCTGTCATCACAAGTGACAAATACAAATAGACAGAAATCCTTAAAGTAACCTTTGTCACACTCCCAGAATAAACACAGTTCATAGGCATGTAGCTTTCTGGAGAATTTTCTGCACACCCACACAGCTAAATGGTTCAGTTTTCCTTTTCCAAAAGCTCCATGGCCACATTCCTACAGAGCAGACAGGTTACCTTCTACTTAACATCATACAAGTGCACTCCATTCTCTTATTTGACTAGTGTTCCTTTTTATTGTGGTAAAACATAGATAACATAAAGTTCACCATTTTTAAATGGACAGTTGAGTGGCAACCATCCATTTCCAGGCTTTCATCCCAAACGGAAACTGTCCCATTAAACACCAACTGCCTGGTGTCCTCTATTCTACTTTCTTTGTATATCTGTGAATATACTATTTCCAAGGTCCAGCCCAGTTGTAGCCTGTAATAGCCTTTCACTTTTCACTGCTGAATAATATTCCTGCTGGCATTCTTTTAAGTGGCCCTAAACTATTTTATGACATGAAATTGCTGTGACCTGCCTGTCCTTTGGTATCAGGTCTGTGGGCTGCATCCAGTTTCTTGCTAGAGGACCATCATGGGTGATGCTGCAGTGAGCTTTCTGTGTGTGAATATTTGTGCTTCAGAGCAAGAATGCCTGTAAGACACATGCGGCATTGCAGGGCTGTACATGTGGGAACTTGGCTGTGAAGGTGTGCCCACCCTCCCCTCAGTGGTGGGTCAGTAGGGCCTCTGGGAGCTTCTCAGTGCTATGCTGGCTATTTCTACAACTGGGGCTAGGACTGCTTGCATCTGAATCCCTGTAGTGTTTGCTTAAAATACATTTGCATATCTGGATCAGAGCCAAGGGAGGCGCTACCATCTTCAGTCCTCACAAATGAAGTATTCATGATGTGCAGAGCCTGGTGAAGGAAGTGCCCCAACAGAAGTGTGCACGGCAGCTTCAATGCTAGTGCTGTTTGCAGTGTTTATGCACCAAGGTTCCTCTGGTGGCTTCAGGCTACAGGAAGGCCAGGTGTGTCCCCTGGATCACTGTGTATTGTCAGGCACCTGGCAGGACAGTGGGTGACTGATTCTATCCCCACAGAAAATCACCTCAATTCTCAAGTCCTGGAACATGAGACAGACCCATGTCCTCCTGCCACCAGGAAGGGCCTCATGGGTGAGGGGAACGGTGGATACCCCACGTTCCAGAACATTCTCAGACCCTCCAGGATGAGGCCAGGGCCCCTCCATATGTACAGGTGGGTGCTGGGCAGCATGAGGACCCACCTGACTTAATGCTGGTACATGCACCAAACAGCTGTAGATTAATAGACGGGCCCTGGTGAGGGGGTAAGGGCCTGCTGGCTTCCACATGCCCCCCAACCCCATCAGTTGTGCTCTTGTGGAAATGGACCCACTTGTTAGAGGGACAGTGGGTGCTGCTTACAGACCCAGGGCAGAGTTCTGCCTATGCAAAGACTCCAAATAAGATATGCACCTGGTCTGTCCTAGGACTTGAGCCTCAGAGCCTTCCTCCACAGGGAGCCCACTATTCCCCCAGCTCAGCGAAGACTCAAGAGCACCTGTTGACAGGCTTCACCCATCTTCTGCAGCAGGTAGTCAGATGACTGGAACACAGGTCATTTCTGCATGTGCTAATTGTGGTCAAGGCCTTGGGCTGAAGCAGGGCCAGGAGTGTGTACCCTCCCTCCCAGAACCTGAGCTGAGCACCAAGGAGAAACCCACCTACTTTTGGAACAGGATTAAAATGACCTGCAAAGCTTTGGCTGTCTAAACCCTGAGATTTCCTGCTCTTATGTTTTGGTTGTATTTATTCAGCGAGTGGGGCGCTGGCCGAGACGATCTTGATGTGCTGTGCATACTGCCTCACAGGCCCTCACTCTGCAGTTTTCACCCAGGCTCTGTCCTCTTTTGGGTATTGTGATCAGAAGGCAATAAGCTCGGAGGCTTCAGGAGAAGAAGGAGTTTGAGAAGGAGGCAGTGATCAAGACCCACTCGCCCATGCTAGGAGTGGAGACAGCTCAGATGGAGTTGCCCTTGAGACGGAAGGCAAGGCGACTTATGAACGACAGACCTTCCCAGGCCTCTAGGCATTTCATCACAGGGTTGGCAGCTGTGGCGACTGCACTGGCCACAACGCCCAGTGCGTTTGGGAACAAAATGGAAGATGGTGGGCTCCCGGGGAGAAAGCCTGGTCTGGGCAGCCACCAGGGCTCCAGGTCTGGGATCTCCTGCTGGGCAGGCAGCAGCGAGTACTTAGCACTCAGCTGGGCAGGTGTGGGTAGAATTTTGATAGTTCCAAAATATCTCACCCAGCTTTAGTACATCTGCATCTTCAGGGGTGGACAGAAATATGGCTTTAGTGCATCTGCATATCAATAGGCGTTCTTCAGGGTGGAGAGAAGTTCATCTCCGTATCAAAGGGTAATTACCTGAGCAACTGAGGGCTTACCTGAACCTGAGAGGTTAAGGGGGGAGCTGGTTGGCTTCTGCTCGAGCAGGAGAAATGGCCTGGACTGCAATCTGTAAGCAATAAATTGGTTTGAAACTTTATTTCTCCCTTTGACTGATTTCAGTTTTAGAGGTATTTTGCCCTGGGATTTCCTCTCCCCGGAGTTACAGCAGGTGAGCAGGGCAACCTGCAAACTGAAGTCCCAGGGGCAGAATACCAAGGGCCAGCTGGGGCTGAGCAAGACCATGGGCTGAAATGCCGACATCGGGGCTCTGCATGTCTCTGGGCTTCCAGCCAGTACTGTGTCTGGGATCCCAGGGGAGTGTCCTGAAGAAAGAGAAGGCACTGCCTTGTATGGCTGAACCTCAGAGACCAGGCAGCACCACTTCCAGCATATTGTATTGTTGGAGGCAGTTACGAAGATCCACCAGGTTCAAGGTGGGGGGCAGAGGTCCTGTGGGATGGCAGACGCAGCGGAGCTGCCCTTGGGAAACAATCTGCTGCACATCCCAGCCAGAATCAGGCGCACCCCCCTGTGCTGGCACAGCCATGGGCAGAGAGGTCATGGGTGTCCTTTGGGGTGGTGCATCTTCTCCCAGTGGGATGCGCGGGAGGTGGTGGCACCCTTAACAGGGAGCTGATGCTGGGGTTCTTGTTCACGGAGCTGAAGAATGAGCTTCACAAACACTCAAGGTAGGAGGGCAAAGTACAGGCTTTTATTTAGAGATAAAGTGAAAGGACAGAGCTCCCGGCTCAGGGGACAACAGAGTCCGGGGTGGTGCATTGTCTAGGGGTTTTATAGGCAGTTGAGGATTTTTGGGAACATGAAAAAAGCTTAGGGGTGTGGACTTATTAAGTGGCCCTGAATATTTAGAATTAACTTAACACAAGCAACTTCCTACTCTGATGATTTTTCCCTGAGATACTAGTGTCTTGGTCTGGGAGCATATGAAACAAGGCCACCTGCCCAGCCCCCAAGGTGGGCTGAGCTATTGTTTGCTTAAGAGTAAGTTAAGAATTCTACTTCTTAAATTCTTGGGTGTTAAAATGCAATCTTATCTTTAAGGTGGAATCCTTCCTGCCTTTTACTATGTTGTTTACAGCTGGATCTGCAGCTAAATTAGTTGCCCAGTTTGCAAAATCACCTCATCAGATCTGAAGCAGGAAAGACAGCACATAAGCTTGGGCCTTTTAGCATGTTAAAGTGAATCTTACACATGATTATAAATGATTAAAAACATGTGCTGCTCTTCTTTATCTGGGGAATATTAACTGATCTCACTGAAGAATGACTCTAGAGCTGAATGTTTAACAGAGTTTTGGTAGGGGGTTTCCTTGCATGTAGTTACATTGCTCTGACTGCAAATATCCTGCCTTACTTTTTCCGGAGGCCCTCACCCTACTGTGACTACACCCAGGTCCCTGTCTCGGAGCTAGTGGAGTTGGTGGCCCTGGCTCTGAAGGTGTTAACTAGGAGCCGGCATCCCAGATGCCAGCACCACAGAGGTCAAGGGGGAGAGGGAGTCTGGCCAGCTGAAAGCAAGAGGTCCCTCTGTTCAAGGGGACAGCCCACCGAGCTGAGGGGAAGGAAGGCTCAGGTCTGAGGAGGCCAGACAGCCCCTGGGTCAAAGGTCAGGGCACTGCTATCCTGAGCAGGGGTGAGACAGGGACTGTGGGTGTAGTCGGAGTAGGGTGAGGGCCTCTGGAAAAAGAACCCTACCAAAACTTCATATTAAACAATTAAACAAAGGCAGAGTTACATTAATTATCTCAAGTAAAATATCAAACTAAGAATATAAGCATTCTTCAGTGAAGATTAGTTAAAACTAAAAAGCCAGGAATAACCTAGCCTGGAATGTTTGAACATCCCCCAGATAAGAAAATACCTTAGCATAGCCCATATCTTGTTTGTCAATTAAATGAGGCTATTGTAAAATTTACTTTACCCAGCTAACAAGCCCAGTTTATCTTTAACTTTGCCCAGATGCTGCTTTTCCTCCTCCAGCCCTAATCAAGTCAATAACTCAGCTCACCTTGAAAGCAAGACAAAGCAGCCTTGACTGATACGCTCCCAAACCAAGAAACTGCTACTCAGAGAAAGGAATTAACTCTACAAAATAGTCCGGGGAAAACTGCCAAGAAACTTAGTGTCTCTTCAAAGATAAACATTTAGAGACCATCTGGTGGGTCTGCATCCCTAGCCCTCTGTCTCTCAACGGCCTATAAACCCCCTAGACAGCGCACCACCCCGGGCTCTCCTGTCCCCTCCTGGCTCACACCAGGAGCTCTGTCCTCTCACTGCATCTCTCAATAAAAGTTTCCCTGGCTCTCCTACCTTGATTGTTTGCTAAGTTCATTCTTCGACTCCGCAAACAAGAACCCCGGCATCAGGGGCACTGCACCCCCAGCCAGGTACCTGAGTGTCTTAGAGCAATGTAACTACATGCAAGGAAACCCCCTACCAAAACTCTGTTAAACATTCAGCTCGAGTCATTCTTCAGTGAGATCAGTTAATATTCCCCAGATAAAGAAGAGTAGCACATGTTTTTATTATGCCTATCATTTTTAATCATGTGTAAGATTCACTTAGCATGCTAAAAGGCCCAGGCCTGTGTGCTGTCTTTCCTCCTTCAGACCTGATGAGGTAGGTGATTTGCAATCTGGGCAATTAATAGAAGCAAGTAAACCCAGCCATAAACAACATAGTAAAAGGCAGGAAGGATTCCACCTTAAAGATAAGATTGCATTTTAATACCCAGGAAGTTAAGAAGTAATATTTTTAACTTACGCTTTAGCAAACAATAGCTCAGCCAACCTTGGAGGCTGGGCAGGCAGTGTTTGATATGCTCCCAGACCAAGACGCCAGTATCTCCAGGAGAAATCAGAGCAGGAAGTTGCTTGTGTTAATTCTAAATATTCAGGGACCGCTTAACAAGTCCACACCCCTAAGCCTTTTTTCACGTTCCCCAAAATCCTCAACTGCCTATTAAACCCCTAGACAACGCACCACTGCGGGCTCTCTCGTCCCGTCCTGGCACGAGCCGGGAGCTCTGTCTGTCCTCTCACTGCATCTCTCAATGAAAGCCTCTCCCTGGCTCTCCGACCTTGGGTGTCTGCTAAGTTCATTCTTTGACTCCGCAAACAGGAACCCCGGCATCATTATCAGCCTAGCTCCTGAGGGGCGAGTGGGGAACCGGGATGGGAACTCCCAGCGAAGCCGCCGCCTGGCCACGCAGTCCTTCCTGAGGCCCGTCCTCGCCCCTCCCGTGGCCCCGCCCACTCCCCGCCTCTCCGGTGGCCCGACCACGCCCCCATGAGGCCCCGCCCCGCGCAGCGGCCCCGAGCATGGTGGTGCTGAAGGGCGTCCCGGCGCTGCTGTCGCCCGAGTTGCTCTACGCCCTGGCGCGGATGGGGCACGGAGACGAAATCGGTGAGCGCGACGGGGTCGCAGCCGCGGGGACCCCCATTCCCGGCCCGCAGGGATCCTGGCCTGCGGCGTGTCCCCGGCCGGAGGCGACGACCCGGAAGAGCCGGTCCCGGGGGCGGCATTGCCTTGGACGCCTCTCCCCGCTCTCTTTAGGCTCGGCCGGGCCCCAGCAGGTCACGAGGCCGGTGGCCCTTGGTCTGGGAGGGAGGGGCTGTGTCCTGCAGGTCCGGCCCAGATGGCCAGAGACCCAGTTCTCCATGCCGGTGGGACCCCATTTGCCGCTCAACTCCGGGTCCCTCCCCAGACGGCCGGGCACCCGCGGCTGTCCCCAAAGTGTGCAGCCGCCCCTTTTCTGGGGCCCGGGCCCCAGGCTGGGCTGGGCGGAGCAGGGCTGGGCTGCGGGCTCTGCGGTTCTCCTGCGTGGTAGCTTGGTTTTCGCTCTACGAGAACTCGGCGGGGTTGGTGGGGAAGGCGTGACCCGACCTGAGACCCTGTGTCTGCGCCCCTCGCCGCGGTCGGGTGGGCTCCGCGGGCCCGCCTAACCCGGCTGTCCGGCTGTCAGTTCTTGCAGACGTGAACTTCCCCACCTCGTCCATCTGCAGGGGCGGCCCGGAGGAGATCCGCGCCGACGGTGAGCACCCTACCTCTTGCAGGGTGGGGTTGGGGGATTGGGCAGGCGTCCTGGCTCTGGGCACCCCAAGTGATTCAGCTCTGACCCCACCCCCACCAGTGACCCAGGAATCCTAGTGCCTGGTCGCCCGAGGCCCTCCCTTTAGCCCCCAAGCCTCAAAAGGTGAGCCTGTGCTTCCTGCTCCATCTTGGACACCACTTGGTGATTTCTTACAAATGGTGACACTGAGGCCAGTAGCCTCGTGGGCTGCCTGAGCAGTGATCCCCCGCCTCCAGGTCAGGTGTTCAGCCTTTACTCTTCTGTAGAGATCCCGGTACTGGTGACCTGGCCACACAGGCCCAGGTATCCATACAAAACGTCTGGAAGACCCTCTAACTTGGGTGATGGGAGGGGAGGCTCTGCAGGGCCTGGAGCCAGGTCCCAGAGGTGAGGAGGGTGGAGGGTAGTAGTACTGGCTGGTGCAGGGAGCGCGGGGTGAGGGCACCTGCGTGCTGCTGCTCCTTGGCTGTGCCCGATGATGCTGTGAGGCGGGAACGCACCCACCCCTGCAGAATATAGGATGTGAAATGTGGATAAACAGCCCCTCGGGACAGTGTGCCAGTGCCCAGGCCTGCCCGGTGGGCTGCTCACTCCTGACCCAGGGGCCTCAGGTTCCACCGCCGCTCAAGCAGCTGAGCCAGCAGTGCCTTAGTTCACACCAAGGGTCAGGCGACTGCTCCTGAGGCTGGGAAAGGCCAGAATGCTGGAAGGTAAGGGGTGTTTAAGCCACAGAAGTGACACACACACTCTGCTAGTTAGTGAAAAAGAAGCAATTAGGATTGAGTGGAATATGCAGAAACATCTAATCATGAAGAGATACAGAGAAAAAGGGCAGAAAGAAATGCACTCGGTTGGTAGCAGGGCCTCCTCAGAGGGTAAGGTTACGGCTGATTCTTTCTTTTCGTGGACTTCTCTATTTCCCAGCTTTGTACAATGAGCACACATAGCTTACAATCAAAGCACAACTTTACAGGAGAGCAGGGGGCCTCGAGCAAGAGAGGCGTCTTCCCAGGCCCTCCCACCCCGTTCTCATCTCAGATCAAGGAGGCAACCGTGGGGTCATCTCGGACGCCTTCTGCATCAGAGGTGCCCCTTCTGGCGGACGGGTGTTTGGGGTCACCAACACCAACCTGTGCGGTGCAGAGCGAAGGCAGGTGGGCGGGGTAGGCCCAGTGCCTGGACCGTGACAGCTACTGTGGCCGGGGCAGGGAGACGCCAGCGTGACCTTGATAAGTGTCACTAGGTGGGCAGCAGGTGCTTGGACAAGTTGGGTGGGCAGGTGGATGTTGGTGGCCAGGTAGGAGAGGGCCAGGTCTGAGGCCAGCACTCTGCCCCCCCAGGCCTGGGCATCCCGCAGCTCCTGGAGGCCGTGCTGAGGCTGCTTCCTCTGGACACATACGTGGAGAGTCCGGTGAGTCCCCGCATGGCCTCGTTGCCCCCCTCACTGCTCAGGGCCTCAGTTTCCCTGTTGTCAGAACTGAGAGGGCACACTTGCCTGGGGAGGAGAGGCGGACATGTGTCCCCAAAGGGCCCTGACCCTGGTTAGAGGAGCCCCGAACAAACCACAGGGGGGCCTGGAGGCACCTGGGGCAGCTGCAGCTGAATGGGTGGTCTGCAGAGCTGGCCCCCTCTGCCCCTAGGCTGTTGTCATGGAGCTGGTACCCAGTGACAGGGAGAGGGGCCTCCAGACCCCAGTGTGGAAGAATTACCAGTCTATCCTCTCCGGAGCCCATGGCACGGTGAGCCTGGGACCCTCACCGGGGATGCTCTGTGCCTCCTTGGAGGCTGGGGGGAAGCAAGACTCCACCCCACAGTCCTGCGAGCCTCTGCCCACCTGCCATGAAAAGTGCCTTTGGGGTTGTGGCTGCTCCACCTCCCTGCCACAGTCCTCTCCTGTCTCTGTGCTTGCCCGCCCCGGCCTGTCTGAGTGGGGCCAGAGGAAGCAGGGTACCCCCAGCCCCCATCTTGTGGTCAGAGGCCTGGCCCGATGTACATGTCACCCCTGACCCTGTAGAGAAACAGGCCTCTTCTCCCAGAACCACCCATTTACCTCCGGAGGGGATGCCTGGGGCTCCTGTCCTGGATAGTGGCCCCCCGGGGCAGCTCGGGGGCACTCAAGGGCCCAGGCGGGCAGCCACCACAGCCTACCCCCATGTTCCTGCCTGCCCTGTCATCGAAGGTCAGAGGCCAAGTGTCCTTGGAAACCTGGGCAGCGTCCCTGGACCAAGCCATTTTGCCTTCCAGACCGCTCTGGCAACGATCGAGAGGTTTGAGTTTTATCAGAGGGCCAAAAAGGCTTTTGCTGTGGTAGCGACGGGGTAAGTTCTGGCTGGGTCCTGATGGGTCCCCTGGGTCCAGGTGGGTCTGCTGGGTCCTGATGGGTCCCCTGGGTCCAGATGGGTACATTGGATCCAGTTGGGTGCTGTTGGTCAGGGAAGGTCTGACTGGGCCTGCCTGGTCCACTTGGGTCTGGCTGGGTCTGGGCCGTGTAGGGCTCCTGTCCTCCCCACTCTCTGCTCAGCCTCTGCCCTGACTAAGACCAGGTACCTGTAGGGAATGGGATTACCAAGAGATTGCTTGTCCGGGAATAGGGTTGGCAGCAGAGCCAGGAACTGGGCATCCTGGCCCTCTCTGGCACAGCTTGGTGCCCATCTCAACTCCTTATGCAGGGAGACGGCCCTCTACGGAAACCTCATCCTCAAGAAGGGCGTGCTGGCCCCCTGTGACCTGGTCTAGGCCAAGTGGACTATGCACCCAAGCACCCAGACCTCACCCAGCCCGGAGCTCCCGGGGCCCCTGTTCACCAAGGCTGGGAGTTTCACAATTTATAAAAATGATGGAAAAGCACAGCAGTTACTCGTCAGCCTCACCATGAAGAAACAGCCCCGTTCTCTTCACAGAGGCCTGTTTGGTGCCCTGCAGCCTGCCCTCCATGAACCCTCAGGCAGAACAAGGCCTGCTCTTCCCAGTGGGTTTGGGCTGCCTGACTTGGCAAGTCCTGTAAATGTTTACAGGTAGGCACCTCACGGGCCCAGCTGCCACCTGCGGGCCTGAGGACCTGAGGCCGGTGGGAGGGGATGCCTGCCAACCCAGCACACTGCAGGAGGCCTGGAGCGGGAGCGGCTACCCAGGTGGCCCTGAATGGGACGTGGGCTTCTGCATCGGCCCTGGGCTGCAGGCACAAAGGTGGCTCTTAAAGAGGGGCTCATTCCATTCCTTCACCCCAAAGGCAGGGGGCAGGGGTTGGGGTGGATGCTCTGAAAGGATCTGGTGGCTAGGATGAGGGCAGGGCAGAGCTGCCATAAGGCTGGAGCTCCTGGGGTGAGGCTGGGTGCAGGCCTGTGTTCCTTCATCCAATGGCTGAGTGCCTACTGGACACGCACGAGCCTGAGCTGCCCTGGGAAGTGGGTGGGGGGACGTGGCACGCAGGTGGAGGGCTGGCCTGGAGGGGTGTCCAGGGGGCTGTGATGGCTTCCCAGCATGTTTGGGCTGGTCTCACAGGCTGCTGTCCTCAACCCCAGGGCCCTCTCTCTGCCCTCCAGACCTTCCTTTGGCCACATGAGTGCAAGAGCTGGGATTATGAGAGGCTTCTGGGCCGCTGGGTCCCTCAGCGCCTGGGGGAGGCTCCTGTGCTCAAGAGTGGGGTCCGGTGTCCCGGACGCCATGGGGAGCCTGGAGAGCAGGCTAACCCACAGCGCGGAGTCCTGGGGCCCGGCCTGGAGGAGGGGCCCTGTTCTGGGCCTGTCACTCCCAGGGCCTAACCTCAGGCCCCTGACCCCATGGCCACTTTCAGCCACATGCGCCTGTCCTCAGACAGCTTTCCTGAGGGCTCGCTGACACAGGAAAAGTACACATTTACAGTGCCCGTTTGGACACTATCACCACAGCCAGGGCAGCCAGCGTCTGTGTAGTCTCCTGTGCCTGCAGGCTGGTGTGCACCTGGGTGCCCTCGGGGTGGAGTACAGCACTCTGGTGTGGCCTCTAGGCGTAGTCATCGTGGGCGCATGCATGTTGCATGTGGTGTGATCTTGTCACTGAGCAACACTTCATGCAGACACGTTCCAGTCCCCTCCCCCGTCGCTGGGGCCTCTGACAGGTCAGCATGCTGTGAATGTTCCCTGGGGGGTCACAAGCCCCCGTTTCTGTGGGGTAAACACCGCGAGTGGCTGAGTTGTATAGCAGGTATATATGTAACTTCTACAGCAGTTCCTGGACTCTCCCAAAGGCGCTGTCCTGGTTTACAGCCCCACTTGCCGGCTAGCCAGCGCTCCAGGCCCTGTCCCGTTAGCTGCCGCAGCCTAGTGGTGCTGCCTCTGGTTTCCATTTGGTCCCCGGATGGCTAGAGCATGTTCTCACGGGCTCATTCACCTGCTTCTGTTTTCTTTGGAAACATGCTCATCTCGGGCCCATTCGTATTGGCACCAGGGCCTTTAACGGTTCTGTCACGGATTCCAGTGTGTGTTCCTGTGGGACCACCACACCTCCAGGGACCCTGTGGCACCTGCCCGGGTGCTCCGCCTACCTGGAGACACTCAGATCCAAGGTGAGTGGGTCTGCCCCTCCGGAACGCCCCCACTTCAGATCCTGGTCACAAACCCAGGCTGTCCCCTGTGCCTCTGACCCACTGGCTATAGATGGGAGGCTCCCACAGCTGCCTGCTCAGGTTTGGTTAATTTACTAGAGCGGCTCACAGAACTCAGAAAAACGTTTTACTTGCTAGGCCACTGGTTTATTATAAAAAAGATGTGAGTCAGCAATAGCCAGATGGAGACACAAGGGGAAGGTGCAGGATGGGCCGGAGCTCCCACACCCTCTGGGCATGCCACTCCCCCCAAACCTCCATGTGGCGGCCAACTCAGCCCTCTAGGCCAGTCCGTTTGGGTTGCTAAGGAGGCTTCAAGGTATGATTTAGATCTGTCCATTGACGGATGACTGGACCTCAGAGACTGAAAGCTCGGACCCCCTCACCGGGTGGATGGTTCCCCTGGCAGTCGGCCCCCAGCCTCTGCCCTTCCCAGCATCAGCTCCTTAACATGAGACACCTGGATCGCTCACTTCAGTCCAGAAATTACTAGGGCTTTAGCAGCTTTGCCAGGAACGGGGACAAGACCAAGAATATCTCTTGTGAGCTGCAATATTGCAACCTTTTCCACTTGGTCTGAGCTCTTGCTGGGGAGGTCTGGCACTCCCTCGAAGGATCTTGGGCTTGACAGACTCCGAAGAGCACAGGCCACTCTTGTCAGCCACTGCTCTGGAAGGACGTTGGATGGGCAAGCAGGGGGAGGTCTCGGGCAGCTTAGGTGTTCGGGGTGGTGAGGAGCCCGTGCCCCCGAGCCAGCCTCTGGTCCCTGCCAGGGCTGCTGTGTCGGAAGCCAGAGCCGTGGCTCCCAGCACGACTGGCCTGGGTTGTTCAGCACCCACGCATGGTTACTGCTAAGTGTTTTGCCTAGTGACACCAGGAAGTGGGGAGAAGTAACCCTTGCTCAGTGCTGGGTGAACCAGTGGTAGTTCGCAGGGGAAGAGCCTCCCCCTGGCTGTGCACCAACCCCTAACTTCCGGCAAGGGCCAAAGGAGTAGCACCCAGTTTTAGCGACAGACATCCCACCCCCTCAGGCAGCACGAGGGGCTCAGCCTGCAGAGGGCTGAGCTGGCCTGTGGCCACTGCCACTGTCTCCTGCTCAAGGGGCTTGCACACTCCCAAATCCCCTGCTCACTCTGTCTCCAGGTGCCCTCCCTCCATCTGCACCCTCAGGTTGGAGAGGAACCTGTGGGGATCCTATTGCCCCCAAGGCCGGGTCTTGACCACACACACTGAGCTTGGCTGCCCAGAGCCCTGGCATCATCAGCCTTGGGTCTGAGCTGCTCAGGGCTCTGGGGTGGCTGCCCCTGACATGGCAGAGGAGCAGCCTGGAGGGGCTGTGAGCCCTCGTGTGTGCTGAGGGGTTCAGGGCAGCCTGAGACCTGGGCAGGGCTATGGGACTCCCTGGAAACACTGCTCCTCAGTCTGGTGTGGGCGGGGGCATGCTGACAGCAATGACTCCCTTGTTCCCAGGATGACGGGTGATGCACATGGTGGCAAGGCTGGTACCCCATTAGGGCAGGACCTTGAGCAGCTCACTGCTCGGCCAGTCTCCTCAGGGGGAGCAGGAGGATGACCCAGCCCTGCTCTGGCAGGAGGTGCAAGGTGAGGCCGGTAAGCCACGGCACATCTCAGGACGCGGGTGGCCACTGGATTCCCTGAGGGAGCTGCAGGGCTCCCAGACAAACCCCCCACAGCTCCCAGAGCCACACCAGAACAGACGCCAGGGGCCCCTGGCCATCCCTTCGCTCTGGTGGCCACACAGCAGGCTCAGTCGGAGCAGGGGGTGCTGTCTCCAGCACCAGGTGCTCCCCTCTCCATGCAGGGCTCGATGGACACAGACACCCGGCCTGCCTCGGGATGCACCTCAGCACATACACAAAATGCAGAGTAACTCCAGAGACCCTGCACCTGTGGGTGGGACGTGAGGGCATGCAGGACAGCGCACCTCAGAGAGTGCTGGGCACCAGCCCCAAAGCTGAGGGAGAGTTTGGGTGATTCGTGCCCAATAACCTGCACCCCTGAACACCTGCCCGTTTGTCCTGTCTGAGCTTCCTTGGACTCAGCCCCCTTCCAAGTCCCTTCTGTTCTCAGTCCCATCTGTAGGGACCCCAGGGCAGGTCTGTTGTCTGTTTCTCTTCTGAGACTGGCCTTGGCCCTGTTCCCATCCGGGGACACTAGGGAACGGCCCAGGGGACAGCTCATTCGGGCAGTGTGGATGCTGGAAGGGGACAGGTCAGGCTTGTGGTGTCCTGGGGACTCTGTGTGAGGACATTGTGGACCCAAGAGGACACAGCCCTTCTCGCAGACGGAGTAGGCCAGGGCCACCATCACTGTTCTTGAAGACACACATGGCCTCCGCCTCTGCAGGGTTTATTTCTCTGGGTGGGGAGGGTCAGGGCCCCCAGGAGGTGCCCCTGGGGTGGTAGATGTAGTCTCGGTCCTCCTCTGGTCCCTGCAGCTCCTGGCGGGACGGCAGCACCCAAGACCAGGGCTGGGCCTCATCCTGGGCCTCCTCGGGCCAGGGGTGGTACCGGTCATCAGGGTCCGGCTCAGGGCCCTGCCTGGGGCTTGGGACACGGCCTAGAGCGTCCTCTGTCCCCGGCCAGGCTGTGGCACCTAAGGGCAGAGAGAGGAGGTGTGGCCTCAGGTTGCTTCCAGAGGCCTCATCCATCCGAGCCCGAGGAGCTCCCCGCTCTGGCCTCTGACCTTGCCGGGTCTCCCAGGTGGCGGCCACAAGCCCTGGTGCAGTGAGCTGCCCCCTGAGCCATCCACCATCCGGAGGCTCCGCCGCTAGGGCCCCCCAGGCCCTGTGAGCACAGCTGGGTCAGGTCCTCAGCGCTGCTGGCATGAGGCATGGCTCCCCCACTGAGGAGGGTGCCCATCACCTCCCAGCAGACGGGGGCCGTGGGGAGACTTGGGAAGCTGCTCCCCATGAGTCTGGTGGTATCTGCCAGCTGCCGCAGGGGCCCTGGGACAAGCACCTCTGCCCCTCCCCTAGGAGTTACCACCAGGCGCACCCACGGAGCCCAGGCACCCAGACCGTGGGCCAGGCACCCCTGCCACGTCCCTGAGCTGCAGGGGCTCCGGGAAGGCAGGAGCCCCGTTTGGGCAGTGTCCCCTAAGAGTGAAGGCCCAGGACCAAGGCAGCCCTGGCTGCAGCCCCAGAGGGCACCAGCCAGGGGGCGCTCTGTGGGAACGACAGCACACCCCACAGGCTTGGGCAGGAGCTGTCTCACTCCAGGTGTCAGCAGGGGCCAAGGAGTGTGAGGGCTGGGGACTGGAGCTGCATCCTTCGGCCTGGAGGGTAGTGGCCCTGGGGAAAGCCAGCCGGGCTGCCTCATGTGGGTGCAGGACAGAGGCACGCTTGGAGGGGGCTCTGCAGCCGTGGGCCCCGGGGCTGGAGCCACCCTGGAGGCTGCCAGGGGGGTGGGGATTCAGGGCCTGCTCAGCTGCTGAAAGGTGCCATGGGCTCCATGCTAGCTAGAGCGCTGTGGCCGCCCAAGACCTGCTGGACAGGGGGGCAGCAGGTGGCATTGCTGGGCACACTCACTCCTCAGTGTCCTGCGCAGGGGGCCCGACTTTGCCTTTGGTCTTGACGAACACCTGGAGAGAGAGGTCACAGGTTGGGCTCAGCACAGTCCGCAGGGGCCCAAGGCAGAGGACGCCTGGAGAGAGACGGCTCCAAGGGCCCCAGGACCCTGCGACTGCCCCACCCCTGCTCTCCTGGGCCCTCTAGGGAATGAGTGGAGGACAAGGGGTTTCTGGGGAGCCCATTGGGGCCACACCTGCACTTCCATTTGGTGGCCTGAAGAAGATGGGCCGGTTCCTCGGAGCCCAGCCCTCCTTGTGAGGCAAATTGGGGAGGGGGTGGGAGGGGGACACAATAAGACAGTGACCCCAGTGCCGCCCCCAGTGCCTGGCAGCAGCAGGCATCTGTGCCCCTCTCGCTGGGAAGAGGCGGGGCTCCTTCACATGGTCCCTCCCAGGTGTGCAGGGCTGAGTAGCCTTGACCAGGCTGGGGGAGGACACCACCCCAGGCATCAGTTATGGGCACAGAGGGCATCATGGAGCAGTCCTGTGCGCAGATGTTCCCCCTGCTCGGCACAGGTGAATAGCACCGAGGCCCGCCTCCTCCCGGGTCACTTCAGCATCAAGGTCTGCCCGTCAGACCACACAGAGGACTCCCCCCCCTTATCCCTGTGCCCACAGGCACCTGCAACCACACCAGTGCCCCCTTCTCCATCCTAAGCCAGCTTGGTGCCCTTTCTCCTCCTCCCCTGATGGCCAGGCGGGGGCGGGGGGGAGCCCACACCCACCTGGTGCAGGGACGCTGAGCCCACTTCCTGCAGCAGCATGGCTGCCAGGCTGGTGACCAGGAGGAGCCTGGGGGCCAAAGGAGAGTGAAAGGCGGGAGACGGGCTGCCACCCGCAGAGAGGACTGCTGGATGTGTCGTGGTGCCCAGCCAGGGGCACAGGTAGATTCGTCGTGGCCCCATCCCACAGATGGGGACGCGCACACACGGAGAGGAGGAACCACCGCAGGCCCACATCTGCTTCCAGGCTGCCCAGGACCAGGGACCACTCCCCCACAGGCAGCCGCTGCGTGCGGGTCTGCTGTCCGCACCTTGCTGCCAGCGTCCATGCTGGCTGGTGCACAGACACATTGGCACCTCCCAGGGCCACAGTGCCCTGTGCTCAGTGGCTTGGGGGGATGTGGGACACGGAGCTCAGAGCTCTCCCTGCCACACACCCCCAGAGCTGTGCATTGGGGCTCCCTGTGGGCCAGGCTGAACCTCACTCTGTCCCACAGCCACGGGTGGACCACAGAGCCACTGCTGCCCAGGAGGCATGTAGGGTGGGGTTCTCTGCCCGGACATGTTCAGCCTGACCTCTGGGGAGGCCAGGATGGCTGACAGGAAAGAGCAGGTCAGGGGGGTCCAAGGAACAATGGCCAAAGGCAGGAGACGGACTGCACAGGATGGACGGCAACCGACAGATGGGAGGCACAGACCCCGAAGGCCTGTCTGAGGCTGCTTCAGGAGAACAGCAGCCAGGAGGCGGGCTGTGGGGTGCAGTGTGCGTGCACATGGGTACGACCAAGACAACAGTTCCTGAGTGGAGTGGCTCGTGCTGAGCCCCAAGTCACCAAAACAAGCTTGAACGTACCCTCAGCTCTCCTGGAAACGGAGTCATATATCAGTCACTGAGGAATGGCCTGGCCAACGCCAGCCGGGCCGGCTGCCTGGCACCCCTGCCATCCCTGTGGCTACAGTCAGCCTTTTGCTTCCGCAGCCTCCTCATCCTTGTCTACCCAGAAGGCTGGCGTCTTACGGGACTTCCACCTGCGGGACTGGATGCTGCCCCAGTCCAATAGGTTTTTGCTCAAATAAACTCAACATGTTTTCTATACCTCAGTTTAGCTGTGTGCACACAGCTCTCCTAGACCCTGCGGGAAAGGCTTTTGCGCCTGTTGGTGGCAGGCGGGGCAGGCTGAGAAAGGCCCCGGGGCACAGGGAGGCCGCAGGGGCCTCAGTGAAGGCAGCTGCCTGGTGGCCCTGGATTCCAGCCAGAGACCTTCGCCCCTCTCCAGGTGACACAGCACTCTGGGCTAGGGGTACCCGGGCACACCACGGGAGCCAAAGGGCAGCGGCGTGCCCCTGACGGCAGGGTGTTGGTCTGGTTCAGCCACTCTGCCTCTTCAGGGCACCTGCTCCCAGACAGAGACCATTTCTGGTGCCAAGCAAGGGCTGAGCCAAGGACCCTGTAAGTCCGGGAGAGGAAATCCTGGGGCAAAATAACCTCTGAAAACTGAAATCAGTCGAAGGGAGAAATAAAGTTTAAAACCCGTTTAAACAAAACTGCTGTCCGGCCCATCTCTCTCTCCAGCCCCCGCAGCAGCAAAACCGGCCCTCCCCTCCCCTCTCAGGTACAGATAATCCCTCTGTGCCCAGGTAATTACCCACTGATACGGAGATGCACTTCTCTCCACCCCTGAGGAATGATGCAAACACACTAAAGCCGTCATTCTTTCCACCTCTGAATGCCTATTGATATGCAGATGTACTAAGGACAGGCGAGATATTCTGGAAATGTTACAGTTTTACCCACAGACCCGTAGCTACCTGTCTGGACTCTACACTCACCACCACACTGCCCAACCACACCTGGGAAAGCACCTTGCAGGACAGGGCAGTGCTGGACCGGGAGCAGGGATGTAAAGATGAGGCGGGGCAGCCTGGCTGTAGCCCCTTGTAGGCCACCCTCCAAGTGGATGGCTCTGGACATCAAGAGGACCCCAAGGCCCCCTAGCCAACCAGCGGCACACCTCTCTACAAGGGAAGATGGCCTCTGGTCCAAGCCAGGGTCTCAAGGTGAACTCCCAGGCCAGGGAGTTAGGGGAGAGCTCTGGCTGGAAGGGAAAGGCCCCTTCAGGAGGCAGAGGTGTGGGACCCACAAAGAGGAGGACCACTTCTGACCCCAGGGCCTGGCAGGAGCCCGTGCTAACCTTAGGCTCATGCCCCAGCTTCCAGGGTGACGTGCCCCTGAGGGCACCTCCTGCCCCCTGCTCCCAGCGCCTGCTGGCCTGCAGCCTCCGTCTCATCGCTGAGCCCCTCTCGTGGGCAGTTGCTCGCCTGCCTCCTCTGAGCCTGGTGCCTCCCCACTCTGCTTTTAGGGGCTCTCTGGGTGACCGTCGGGTCGGGGAGCCCAAGGCCATTCCTCAGAGCTGGTGCTGGATGCAGACACCAGGTGGGCAGCTCACGGGACGCTCAGGGGGGCGCCCTGCACCAAAGGCCCATGCTCCCCAGGAGGACCAGGCACTCCTTGGATCACAGACAAACGCTGGTCTGAGGACAGGGATCCCCTTCTCCCTCCCCTGGAGATATCTGGGCAGCGGATGCACAGGCCCCAGGGCTGGTCTCTGAGCCTGGGGCTGCCAGTTTGGGCAGGGAATCCGGGCTCCAGGGCCTTGGGCATTACCTCTTCATGTTGGGCCCCCTTCTCGGTGTAGAAGGTGCTCTGTGGTCCTGCAGTTCCAGATCTGGGGAGCAAGTGACACAGACAGCTGCCCTGCTTCTCCCCACCTAGGCCTCTCAGGATTTATGGCCCCTATGTGGGTGTGTGTGGACAGAGGTCAGGGGCAGGGATCCCCACTGTGCTGCCTGGAGCAAGGGCCACCCAGCCGGCCCCCACCCCACCTGTCACGCCCACGACCTGCCCATCACTTACCAGCAAAAGGTAACACAGCCCTGCCCCTCAAGACCCCAGCGCTGCCCCCACCTGCTCTGGCAAGCACCAGAGAAGTGTCCAGGTGCTGCAGGCTCTCACCTTTGTGACCTGGGGTCACCAGACCTGTGACATAATGATGTAACTCCAGAGGGGGAAATCCTGGGCAAATACCTTTGAGACCAAAATCAAAGAGAGAAATATAGTTTATTTCTCATAAGCGGTCATCCACTTCTGCTCCCCTGTGTCTCTCACAAACATGCTGCAGAAGAAGCCCCAACCCACCCTCCCAAGTCCAGATAAGTCCTCGCTCAAGCTCATAAGTGGAGATGGATACTCCTCTGCACCCCCTGAAAACCCCCTTTACATGGAGATGCATTAAAGCCAGGCGAGAGATTCTGGGAATATTGCAATTTTACCCACAAATAAGTTATAAGAAATACATATTTGGTCATTCCTATGACCAAATACACATTTCCCAGGTATATTTGGTCTTCATCCACAGTTCCTGAAAACACTTGAGTCTTAAAGGTGAAACAGGTGTTTTGTCATGTTAATGAGAGACTTTTGGACCCCACCCAAGGGCAGGGCTGGAGGCTGAATCGCCAGAGGCCTGACTCAATCCTGACTCTGCAAAGGAGCTCTTGCAAAACCCCGGGGGAAGGGCTCTGCGAGCCTCCTTGCTCCTCCCCTGCCCCCTCCCACTCGCGCCCCGCGTTGCCTGCTCTGCTCCATGCGCCTGCCTCTCGGTAGGAGAGACCTTCTAAACTTGGGGAGCCAGATTGCCTCCCCATGCCACCAGGCCGGACGCCAAGCTCCACAAGGGCAGAAGCTCCTTTATTTGGGACCTTGCCCTGTGTCTCTCTTCATCTGCCTGTTCACTGGTGTCCTTTATTAAACTGGTAAACCTAAGTGTTTTCCTGAGTTCTGTGAGTTGCTCTAGCAAATTAATCAAACCTAAGGGGGAGGTCGTGGGAGCCTCCTATCTGTAGCCAGTAGGTCAGAAGCAAGGTAACTGCCCGGGGCTTGCAACGGGTGTCTGGCGTGGGGGCTGGAGGCAGTCTTGTAGGACGGACCCCTTAACCTGGGAACCTGGTGCTGTCTCCAGGCAGAAAGTGTCAGAATCGAGTTGAGTTCTCTGACACCCTGCCGGGTCCGAGAACTGCTTGGGTGTAAGTATGTGTGGGAAGACTCTCTCCCACATATTTACACACACTGAAATTGGGTCCAGGAACCTGAATGGACTTATACTACTATTACTGCTCTATATAATATTGTTATTGTTACACATATACACAGGGAAAAAAATACACCATTGCTTTTGGTGTTGGACGAGTGGGAATCACAAGACCCAAAACTGCTTGGCTGAAAGCTGAAGGGCCATTCTCACCTGCACGTTCCCCCGGCCCCTGGTGGCAGCTGACTGAGGAGCTCAGCGCCTGGGCACAGGATTCTCCTGGAGCTGACTTTGCACAGACACATGCGAGGGGCCTCCAAAGGGTCAGAGTGAAGGTCGGCAAAACCAGCCTCATGAGGGCTCCAGAGGTGACTCAGCCTGGTGCAAGATTTCAAGATACAAGAGCAATATACAAAACTCAATTGTCTCTATATATTAGCAATGAACAATTTGAAATGAAATTAGGAAAAAATTTAATTCATATTAGCATTGAAAAAAGTAGAATACTTAGGAACAAATTTAGCAAAAGAAGCACAAGATGTGTGCTGAGAAAAATTACAGATCTAAATAAATGGAGAACTATTCCACTGTCATGGACTGGAAGACTATTTTGTAAGATGGCAATTCTCCAAAAACTGATCTATAGATTCAATGCAATTCCTATTGGATTCCTAGCAGGATTCTTTGTAGAAACTGACAAGCTGATCCTAAAATTTATATGAAAATGCAAAGGACTCAGAAGAGCAAAACAGATGGACAAAATTGGAAGACATACACTACCCTACTTTGAAACTTGCTATGAAGCCAGAGTCATAAAGGTTATGCCATAGACATAAGGATTGAACTATGGATCAGTGAAATGAAATTAAGGATCCAGAAATAAACCCACACACATATGGACAACTGATTTTTGACAAAGATGTGACATCCAATATGGAAAAACTAGTATATTAAAAAAAATGTGCTGAGACAATTGGATATCCATATGCAAAAAAAAAGGAAAAAAAAGAACTTAGACTTATAACTTACATGGTACCCAAAAGTTAGTGCAAAATGCATCATAGGCTTAAATGTAAAAATTAAATTATAAAACCTGTAGAAGAAAAAAATACAATTTTCATAGCTTTGGGTTAGGAAACAGAATACCAAAAGCATGATACTGTGAGGGGCTGAAGCAGTTTCAGACATAAAAATAAGACACAAAGCTCTCTGTAAAGTTAGCCCCAGACCCTAGTCACGTACCGACTTCTGAGAAACTAAAGGAAAAGATATAAATCCCATGAGAAACAGGATGTTCAACTAACCCCAGGCTATTTTTGCTTCTGTACATCGCTTTATTAGAGACCAGCAGTACCACACGTTTCCTGCAGCAAGTGGGCAAAACAGGATGCTTAAGCCCCCAGAGCATTAAACAAGGAATATAGCTTGCTGAATTTAGGCGAAGGCAGAAAAGTAGCAAAAATTAAGCAAGATGCGGTAAAAATGCTTAAAAAGATGTTGTAACAGGGGCTCGGGGCTGCACTTGGAGAGCTTGCTCCCTGGCAGATGCCAGCCAGCTAAAATAAAGGCTCCCCTTTTCTAATCTACTTTTCTGTGAGGACCTGTTTCCTTACTCCTGCTCCGGCTTGCCCGATCTGAGACCCATAACAATACATAAAAGGAAAAATAGATACACTGGACTTCATCAAAGTTAGAAACTTTAGGACTTCAAAAGATGCCATCAAGAAAGTGAAAGGACAAGTCACAGGGAGAGACTATTTACAAATCATATATCTGATAAAAGACTTGAATCCAGAATATATAAAGTTCTTAGAACTCAATAAGAAAACCCAGTTGAAAAATGTTCAGAACATTTGAATAGACCTTTCACCAAAGATATACAAGTGGTTAACAAACCCATGAAGTTGTGTTATCATCATTAGCTACTAGGGATGCAGATTCGAACAACGGTGAGATATGACCACCCTTCAGGGAGTCGGGGTCATCGGCAGAACTGTCCCTCCAAAGATCCGTGCGTTGAAGTCCTAATCCCCAGTACCTTAGAATGTGACTGTATTCGGAGATATGTTGTTTTAAAGAGATAATTAAGGCAAAACGAGGTCATATAGATGGGCCTTAGTCCATTCTGACTGGTGTCCTTGTAAGAAGAGATTAGGACTCAGGCACACGCAGAGGGGCCACCATCTGAAGACACAGAGAAGATGGCATCTGCACGCCAAGGAAAGAGGCCTCAGAGGGCACCAAGCCTGCTGACCCTCAACATCAGGCTTCTAGCCTCCAGAGCTGTGAGAAATAAATTCCTGCTGTTTAAGCTGCCCAGACTGTGGTACTTTGTTACAGTAACCACAAGCCATCAGATGGCTGTAATAAAAAAAGACAGGAACAAGTGCAGGTAAGGATGTGGGAAACTGGGGCCTCATTTACTGCTGGTGGGAATTCCTGATGGAGAAATATGAGCCTGTGTCCTGGCAAAGACTCCACAAAAATGTGCACAGCAACACTGTTAGCAAAGACAGCTGGAAACTGCCCAGAACCTGGTCAACAGGCAAATGGTAAAAGAGGCTATTTCCACACAGCTGGACAGCAAAGGGACACACCACCAGGACACGCTGCTGTCTCGGGCCCTGCAGGGTCTCGTAGCGCTTGCTGGGTGCCTTTTGTATGCTGGGCCCTGGGCAGGCGCTGGGACTCACAGTGACCCAGAAGGGCGGGCTTGCCCTAGGAGCGCTGACAGCCCAGAGCCTTTAGACGCTGACACAGGACACGGAGCCCAACCCCGAGCGAGTGGGGGCCACACCCACGGCGCCTGAACCCAGTGGCCCAAGGGGGACAACAGCAGAAGGCTGGACGCCTGACCAAGGTCGTGTCCGAGGGCCTCAACAC
Organism: Manis pentadactyla; assembly: GCF_030020395.1. NCBI lineage: Eukaryota > Metazoa > Chordata > Mammalia > Pholidota > Manidae > Manis > Manis pentadactyla. The sequence goes on along the minus strand of NC_080026.1, from coordinate 140,554,545 downwards.
CCACCGCCGAGGAGCAGCCAAGCTCAGCAGGCAGAGGGGTTGGCCCCGTAGTGAGAGGTGCGCGCCTGAGCGTGTGCGCGCGTGACGCGAGCCGCGCAGCCCCGACGTGGGGGGTTCCGTGCCGCGCAGACGCAGAGCTTCCTTCCCCCAGCCCGAGTCTCCCTGGCAACAGCAGCCTCGCTCCCGGCCAGCCCCTCCCCCGGCCCGCCCCGCCGCTGCGAAGCGTCTGGAACCGCATCCTTCCTCCGCATCTTCGACCTGCGACCGCATCCTACCGCAGCTGTCGGCTGGAGCCGCCTGTGAGCCATTTCCACGTTCTGCTTGTGGAGTGGGGCAAGGGGGGCAGAGTGTGCGGGTGTGCAGGTGTGTGTCGCGGGTGTGCGGTACGTGTGAGTGGGTGTGCAGCGCGCGTGCGACGGTGGAGGTGGACACTGCCGCTGACCGGCTGGCGGCCGGGCCAAGCCAGGGTCCTCCTTTGGGGTCCTTGCTGACCGGAGCAAGGCTGCTGTCCCCAGGCCTCCCGGACAGTCGGGGGCTCCGCCAGGCGAGTCGCTGCCCGGACCATCCAGAAGGGCGTGGGTGTCCAGCCTTGCCCAGACTCGACGTGCCGCCCGGATTCCCTGTCCTCAGCAGAGCAGAACAGCTCGGGTAGGGGTCGAACCGGTGCACATCACTCCCCTCCCCCACTGTGACTGCAGCCCCCTAGCCGACAGCCAGCTCCACCCCTGCAGGTGTGAGGGAGCCAGTAGGAGCTGGGCGTCCCCAAGGTGGGGGAGGTGGGGCGGTGGCAGTTCCAAAACCCTCTCCGCTCTGTCTGCGACGGATTGGGGAGGCGGAGGGAGAAGAGGCGTCGAACGCACCAGAGCGCAGAGAAGCCCTGCGGACATGGAGGGGGTGGCCTTGGTTGGGGGGCTGCGTGGCAGGGAGATGAGCATTTTTCCAGAATCACCTGCCGCAGGCTGTGGACACGAAGCCACAGGTGGCTGGCTGGTGACGGGGAAGCTGAGGCAGGATGCGGGCCTCTCAGAGCTGGGCTGTCGCCCGCGGTCCACCTGTACTTGAACCCGAGCCAAACCCATGACCTGCAAGGCTAAGGGCGGGAGGGCTCCTGGGCGGGGGGCTGCGGCGGGGGCGTCTGCCTGGTGTCAACAAGGTGAGCAGGCCCCCTGCACTCCGCAGTCACACGCACGCCCGAGGTGCGCAGGACTCGTGCCCGGCCCGCGCCTGTGCGCACTGACGCAGCACGGCGGGGGGCGGGGGAAGCGAGCTGTGACGTGATCTGCAGCCGAGCTTCCGATGGCTTTCGGCTTCCGTGGACTCGCCCCTTCCATCCATCCGTCCAGGCACCCATACGTCCGTCCGTGCATCTGTCCATTCATCAGTCCATCTTACAGCTCAGCCTTTCGGCTCATCCAGGGCCCCTCACCAAGCTTCGGAGAGATGTGCACCCACCCCGGCCCCCCGCCCACACACAAGGGCGCATAGCAGGCAGGGATCTAGTGACCCTCTGGAGAAGACACAGTAACAGCGCAGGAGGGAGGGCGGGGTCCGGGGGGAGGACTAGGGACAACCCACCCCGACTCCACGGACTCCGTCGTGCGAAAGCCCGGCCAGCCTTCCCAGAGAAGGGAATGTGGCGGGGCGGAGCGGGCGGTGGACGGGAGTGGGGATGGGATCTCCACATGCGGCCCAGCCCCTCGCCCAGCGTTCTCCCTGGGGCCTGGAACCAGATGCAGTGTCCACAGGGCCCCGAATGGGTCCTTTTCTCCACGAAGACCGGTCATCGCCGGCCTCTCTCCGTTGCCATGGAAACCCGCGATGACGTAACGTGGACCTCATGTTTCTCTGAGAGTTGGGGCTTACGTTTGGCTCCGAAGGGACCCCAGGGGTGGAGCCCCTTATTAGGAGGGGCCTCCAGTGGGTCAGGGGGAGACCGCGGCCCTCGGCCTCCCAGCAGGCGTGGCCACCAGCCCGCCCGAGACGTACAGGGTGAGGTGCCCTGCGCCGCCCCTCGGCGCTCTCTTCTGTTAACCACAGGCTGGGTCTGCGGGCCGCTAGGGCTTCCGCCCCGAAGGCCCCCAGCCTCCTACCCCTGGTGGCGCACCTCTCCCGCCGCCGCCAGGCTCCCCCCAAAGCCCTGGGCACTTGCTGCCGCACGACGGTCTCCTGTCGCTCCCTCCCTCGGCGGCCGCTTCCGCGCTTTGAGCCTGTTTTCTCCCGACCTTTGCATGTTTCTGATGGCTCCCTGTCCATCTCTGCATCGCAGCGCGCGTGGTCTGCAGGCCGGCGTGAAGAATGACCGACTGCCCCCCCACCTGGGGCAGGTGCAGAAGTGCCCGTGCGTCCTACCCAGGCTGAGCTCGGGTCAGGGCCCGACACACCTCAGAAAGAGTCCCCTGGCCTAGGGGTGGTAGTGTGTGGTGCCTTGCTGGGCAGTAAGGCCCGGGGTCAGGCGCGCACATCCAAAGAAGGGCCTAGGCTCAGTGCCCTGACGACCCTCCTCCCCGGAGCTCCCGGGGTGTCCATGATTGGGATGGCCTGTTTCTTGACCCATGCTGCGGCAGCTTCCTGCCCGCCCCCCTCCCACCTGCCCTGCGCTCCTGTCTGCGGGGTCTCCTGCTCTGCCCCGCCAAACGGCGGGGATCGCACAGGGGGCCTAGCCGCTGGGCTGGGAGAGCATCACCTTCCTGCCTGGTGGGGGGCTTGGTGGGCTGTTACAGGGAGAGGCGTTTGGGGATGGTGAGGTCATCCTAGAACATAAGTTTGATGGTTCATAGGTACCCCAATCTTTGTAGGGTGGGTGCAGGCAGGCCACTTCCACAGCCCCTGGCTGCCCTTCACCCCAGCAGCCCTCCCAGGAAGGGAGCAGGAGGCAGCCAGGGCTCAGGTGCCAAGTGCCTGGCCACCTTTGTTTAGCAAACATTGGGGTCCATCCTGGGAGAGGACTCTGCCACCTTTCTGTGTTGGTTTTTTCGTTTGTTACTAACCTTTTTTGTTATGAAACATAACAAATATTCACAAGAGGACATAAATCAGTTTGTCATACATGAACCCCAAGCATCCATCACCTAGGTGAGAACTAGTACCATGAGCCTAGCCCCCAAGGGCACCACTGCTAGACTCTCCAGATACAGGAGCAATTGGCTGGCCTCTAAACATGTGACTGGTCCCTAAAAGCCGGGCTGGTGTTCGCTTGGTCTTGAGCCTACCTTTGTACCTGGCTTCTTTGGGCCAACGTTTTCCTGATATCCAGGGCTGTTCTTGCACGGAGCTGGAGTTGCTCACGCCCTTTGGCTCAGTGTTGGGATCGCCTCCCTTTATGTACTGGTCCCACTCTGGCTGATGTCTGGGGTGCACACATCATGCATGCCCACCTTTCTGCCGGGTGTCCACAGGAGCAAGGGCTCTTCACAGGCTCAGCATCAGCAGATGAGGCAGGTGGACCTCACCCAGGGGCACCTTTTGCATTTTGATGGGCTCCCCCATGGCTCCTCATGCTGGTTCTAATTTGTCTTCCTCAAGAACTAATGAGGGTGAGCACCTTTTCAGTATTCATGGCCGTTTAAAACCTTCTTTTGTCCGTTTTCCTGTTGGGTTGTCTGTTTTTCTTTATCATCTTGAGATGTTCTTAATATATTTTAGATATTTGTATTGGCGTCCTTGGGCTGCTATATCCAATCAATACAACTGGTTGGCTTAAAACAGACTCAACCGCGCTGGAGGCAAGCCAGAAATTAGTGTCAGCAGGGCCTCACTTCATTGAGATTCTCAGGGAGGCTCATTCCTGCCTCTTCCGGTTTCTGGGGGCCCCAGGTGTTCCTTAGCTTGCAGCTGCACTCCTCCATCTTCTGCCTCCATCCTTACGGCCTCCTTTGTGTGTGTGTCTCTGTCCAAATTTCCCCCTTGTTATGAGGATGTCAGTCTTTGGACTGGGGTCCATCCTAATGCAGTATAACCTCATCTTAATTTGATCACATCTTCAAAGACCCTATTTGCAAACACGGTCCCATTCACAGTTGTGCAGGTTAGGGCTGGACATACCTTGTCTCAGTGACCCACAAGAAGCCTGTGTTTGCGTTCGGGCTGCACACGTCTTCTCCCAGTCTTGGTTTGTGTTTCTGTTCTGTGAAGGATGTGTTTGATGAGCAGTCCTTCATTTTTTTTTTTTGGTATCATTAATCTACAATTACATGAGGAACGTTATGTTTACTAGACTCCCCCCTTCACCAAGTACCCCCCACATACCCCATTAGTCACTGTCCATCAGCGTAGTAAGATGCTGTAAAACCACTACTTGTCTTCTCTGGGTTGCACAGCCCTCCCTGTGCCCCCCCCCCACATTATACATGCTAATCGTAATGCCCCCTTTCTTCTTCCCCCCCTTCTTCCTCCCTTCCCACCCATCCTCCCCAGTCCCTTTCCCTTTGGTAACTGTTAGTCCTTTCTTGGGTTCTGTGAGTCTGCTGCTGTTTTGTTCCTTCAGTTTTTCCTTTGTTCTTATACTCCACAGATGAGTGAAATCATTTGGTACTTGTCTCTCTCCGCCTGGCTTGTTTCACTGAGCATAATACCCCCTAGCTCCATCCATGTTGTTGCAAATGGTAGGATTTGCCCTCTTCTTATAGCTGAATAATATTCCATTGTGTATATGTACCACATCTTCTTTATCCATTCATCTACTGATGAACACTTAGGTTGCTTCCATTTCTTGGCTATTGTAAGTAGTGCTGTGATAAACATAGGGGTGCATCTGTCTTTTTCAAATTGGGCGAGCAGTCCTTCATTTTAATGTAGTCTTTCTATCAAATTTTCCTTTGATGGGTAGTGCCATTTGTCATATTGAAGAACTCTCACCCTCCCTGAGGCCAGGAAAATCTCTCCTATAGGATCTCAAAGATGCTTTCCCAACTTAGGTTTATCTACCTAGAGGTTTTTGTGTGTGGTGTGTGGCAGGGGCCCGTTGACTGTTCCACTGTTCCCTGGAGGTGCCCATCCCCTGCTTTGCAGCAGCATATCTATTACAATCCATGGTCCACATATGTAGGGCATGTCACATGGGTCTCTGCCTGCCATGCAGCACCACCATATGGCCTCAGTTCCACCCCTGTGTAACAAGGTGGACATCTGGCAGACCATCCTTCCTCAGCTCTCTTCCCCTCTGCCTCCATATAAATTACACTGCTTGTCACATTCACACAAATCCTGTTGGACTATTGATTGAATTAATTGATTCTACAGATACCTTTTTGGGGGAAAGCCATTTTTAAACATGAAACTTCCAAAATCCATGATCATATCTTTCCCCATTTATTTAAGGAACCTAGGTCTTTGTGTTAGTAATGTTGTAACTGTTTTCCATGGCTTTCCACAGAGACGGCCTTCTTAGCTCTTGTTAGACCTATTCCTGAGCATTTGATATTTGTGATACTGTGTAACTAGTACTTTGAAAAAGTTATTTCTAATTTTTGTCACTGATGCATAGGAATAGAATTGACTTCTGAATACTTTAAATCCATCAACCTTACTAAACTCACTTTTCAATCTTATAATTCATCTGTAGCTTCTTTTGGATCTTCACCACACAAAAGATATTTGATTTGTGAATAATGAGGGTATTACCTAATCTTGTCCAGGCCTGTATCTCTTACTTTTTTCCTGCCCTCCAGCTTGGCTAAGACCTCTAGCACCATGATTTACAGAACTGATCATAAAGGGTCTTTTGTCTCCTTCCTGACTTAAAGGCAGAGGTTTCAATGGTCACTTCTGATATGGATTGCTATGGGGATTCTTGTGAATAACCTTTATCATATTAAGAAAATTTCCTTCTGCCCTTAATATGCTAACAGATTTTTTAAATTGTGCATAAATGCTGAATCTCACTGAATACTTTTTCAGATGTTAAGCTAGATTCTGTTTCCAGAGTACACTCAACCTTTTGTGATGTGTTATATTTTTACATCTTGCTGGAGTCCATTTGCTTGCATTTCTTCTGGGGCTCTTCGCGCTGGTGTCGGTGGGTGGGAGTGCCGGCGATGTCCTGTCTCAGTACTGCCCTTGACAGGTTTTGAGATGGAGGTTATGTTGGCCTCACGAACTGGAACTTTTCTCTGGGAGAGTTCTGTATGAAATTTGCATTATTTCCTCAAGCAATGAGTAGGATTCACTGACACTGCCCAGCACCGAATTCTTTGTTGGAAGGTTTTAACGACAGACTCAATTTCTTAGTGAATACAGGAACTTTCTTCTGATTGAGTACATTTCGTTTTTCTACTTTTTTAGCTTGCAAGTCATTTTCTATGTTCTTTTTCCCTTACGGGTCAGCCACAAGGTGAAATCATTTGCACCTCCCTAGTCAGGGGAGCCTCGCCTCCTCCAGCCCCCTGTGGACACACCATCACCCTGCCCTGTGCAGCCCAGGTCCTTTCTGCAGCCTTTGTCACTTCCTGCATCTCCAGTAGAGTTGCCAGATAAGACACTGGATGCCAGTTAAATCTGAATTTCAGGTAGAAAATGGCTTTTTAGTCTAAGTATGCCCTGTACTGCACATACTACATGGGACACAGCAACACTAATAAACCCTATCCGTTCCTTATCTGAAACTCAGATTTGCTGAGACTGGCCACCACACTCTCTGGGACCATTTTCTGTGCCTGCAGTAGCTCCTTGGAATGTCCTCTAGAGCAGGTTGCTTGGTGGAAGATCTGCTGGTGTGGTGAAGGGGTGGTCAGTGGGGCGCGGCTGTGGGGCCTAGGGAGCGTGAAGGACTAGAAGCTCATGGCTGGACCACTCACCCAGGGATGAGTCCTGGGGGCCCACCCCAGCTCCGGTGTGAGGCACATCGGGGCCAGCCCAGGACCCTCTCACTCCAGAGCTGGCTGGCGTGAACATCTGCTAGGTGACCAGTGGGTACTGACCCTGCGTCTGCCTCTGGACAGGAGAAGGGCCGCCACCCACCATGGTGAAGCTGGGCTGCAGCTTCTCTGGGAAGCCAGGCAAAGACCCCGGGGAACAGGATGGGGTTACCACGGACAGCGTCCCTCTGATCAGCCCCTTGGATGTCAGCCAGCTCCAGCCACCATTCCCTGACCAGGTGAGGGGTCTGGGCCAGCGTGGAGGCCCTTCTCAGCCTTCCGGGAGAACAGAGGGGTGTGCGGTGAGGTTTATTTGGATGTGGCCTCCGGGATACGGGAAAGCAAGCAGAGGAAGAGCCATCTGGGCCCAAACCGCTGTGGGCCACAGGTAATCTGTGTGACCTAGTCAGCTCCCTGGTCACCCAGAGCCACCCTTTTCTCATCTGTAAATGGGGGTAAACTGGCCACAGGGCAACTGTGGGGACTCACATGCCATCTGGCACACAGCACCCACCCCACAGTAGGTAGTATCCAGGTGGGGCTCAGCAAGGAAAAATTCCTGCCTTTCCACTGCTGGGTATGCTCTCTCTTGGGTCAGGACCCTAGTTGTGGGCAAGTGACAGGGAGGGGAAGTGACAGGGGTGCTTTTAGCAAGAATCGGAGAAGCAGAGCTCAGCCTCCAGCATAGCCCTGCCTGAGCCCAGATGAGCTCTGGAGTGAGGGTGACACTGAGTCATCCCAGCCCGAGGTGTGCTGGCAGTTATCTGTAGCCCTGCCGGTCAGCTACCGGCCGGGGACCGTGCAGGTGGGTGCACCTCCCAGGCATTGCCCCATGTGCTGCTCCTGTTTGCCAAGAGCAGTTCTCCAGCAACCTGGGTGGGCCTTGGCTGCGTGTCCTGCAGTTCTGGACCTGGTCCTCGATGGACACTGTGGGAAGGCTCAGCCCTTGACCCTTGGTACCTTACAGGACTGCACCTGCCTGTGGTGGGGCCTCAAGACTCCTGGAGCCAGAAGCTCTGGGTGGGGAGAGCTGGCACCCTCTGAGCTAAAGGCAGCCAGCAGACAGGAGCTCATCCGTGGTCTGGCCAGCCCCAGCAGGCTTGCAGCATCCACCTTCCCTGGCCTCAGCTTGTAGCCCCTGGAGCCCAGGCAGTCCTGGCAGACAGTCAGCACCCACATACTGTCAGGCAGGACCCCAGGACCCTCTGCTCCAAGCCCTTCCAGTACAGGGCCCCCTCAGGTCATCTTTCTTCCCAGGTGGTCATCAAGACACAGACAGAATACCAGCTGTCTTCCCTGGAACAGCCGAAGAAGTTCCCTGACCTGGAGGCCCAGAAGCTGGCCTGCAGCCACCCAGAGGAAGGGCGCAGGGTAACTGCCTCCCTGCCCCCAACCCGGGCTGCCCGGGGGCCATCCCATGGGCGGGCTAGGTGGGCTAGATGGGCTGGGTCCCCCAGGGATCCACCCTTTTCGGAGGTAGGGGGGTGCCTGGGGTGGCAGCCTTTCCATGCCCCCCGACCCGCAGCTGCACCCCCCACCCCAGCCTTCCTCTTGCCGTGAGGTGATGACAGTGAGAGTGCTGCCACTGTAGCGCTCCCTCTGGGCAGCGCCTGCCGCCACCCACCTCTGGGTGGGTCATGTGCTGCTTAGCATGGAAAGTCACTTCTGCATGTCTGGCAGACATGTCCTGCCGTCCTTTTTAGCTCTTAACCTTACCAATAAGGTCTTTCATCATGGTTACTGTACAATTTCCAAAGCCTTTCGTTTTTCCAGTGAAAGACAGACCCTCTTTGCCTCGGTGGTGGAAGCGCTCCCCGCACAAAGGCCAGTGAGCCTCAGCTATGTGGGCAGCGCCCCCAGGGCTCCCCGCCCCTGCAACACCTTTGCCTCCACTGGGTCCCTCTCCTTCCCCGGCCCTACAGCTGCCCACGGCGCGGATGATCGCCTTCGCCATGGCGCTCCTGGGCTGCGTCCTGATCATGTACAAGGCCATCTGGTACGACCAGTTCACCTGCCCCGACGGCTTCCTCCTTCGGGTAAGACGGAAGCCGGGGTCTGGTGGGGAGGGGCTGTGGAGAGGCCACTGTGCTCCAGTGACCTCCGGGCAGAGTGCCGGGGAGGGTCCCACGGCGGCCTCCCTGTGGAAGCGTGGGGGACGGGCTGCCCCGCCCGCTTCCCCGCGCCGCTCCAGAGCAGACCGGGGTGTTCCCGGCTCCCCTGGGGGTGCAGCGCGGGGGTGACGGAGGCGACCCGGGCACTCGGGGCGCCCCCTGCCGGCTCCCGCTCGTCCTTGCTGACTTGTGGGAGCGTTTCCATGTAATGACATCAATCATTACGGCGTATTTGGCAAATATTTTCTCATCCTCTTTTTTCACACTTAAATTATTATTGAAAAATCATTTTTAGTGTACTTTTCCAAAGCTAAATTTTCAGTAGTGAAGCTGCTCCTTGACGCCTCGTTTCTGCGATCAAACTCTGGGCAGTATTTCCAAGGTTCGCGCACGGCTGGTAGCGCCGCTGCCTCCCGGGAATTCCCTCGGTGTCCGCTAGGGGGCGCGCTCCCCAGCCGCCCCCCTTCACTCCTAAGCGGCAGCGCCCACCCTCGTGGTGAGACAGCCGTCTCTCGCCGGAGCCTCCAGCTCTGAATCGGAGGCCGGCCTTAGTGGCTTCAGATCACGGCAGAACTAAGTATTTAGGGGCATGGTCTGCAGTGTTCCGGAACTGCTCGACAGCGTCGGGGCGGAGGGCCCAGAGGTGGCCGCCCTTCCCGCGTCGAGTCGTGGCCGATGTCACTAAGAACGCACCCCCTTTGCACACCTGAGCCCGGGGACTGCGGCTAGCCTCCTCCCGGCCGCACTGCCCTGCTTTCTGCGCCCCGCCCCTGACCGGCCCCTTCCCGCAGCACAAGATCTGCACCCCGCTGACCCTGGAGATGTACTACACCGAGATGGACCCCGAGCGCCACCGCAGCATCCTGGCGGCCATCGGGGCCTACCCGCTGGGCCGCAAGCACGGCACCGACACGCCCTCGGCGTGGGGGGAGAGCTACCGCGCCGTCAAGGGGGCGCCCAAGGCGCCCACCCCGGCGGGCGCTGCTGCTGCTGCTGCTGCTGCGGGGACGGCCACCGAGCCCCCCGGGAAGCCCTCGGCGGCGGGGGAGAAGGAAGCGGCGCCGAAGGCGGTGGGCAGCGCGCCGCCCCCGGCCCTCCAGTGACAGCCTCCGCGTCCGCAGCCCGGGTAGGTGTGCCTCGTCCAGGCCCCGCTCCGGGGCGCGGGCCCGGCCCGCCAGAGGTGCGACCCTCCGTGCGGCCCGGGGCCGGGTCTGAGCGCCTGGAGGGGCGGGGGCGGGGCGGGGCTTTCTTCCCGCGCAGGGGGTCTCGTGCCGCCGCGGCCCGCTCACCCTCACGCCTGCGCCCTCCGTCCCGGCAGCGCCCCCCCCCGGCGCCCCCGACCGGCCCCGACCGGCGCCTCCCGCCCTGTGGTCGTGCTCCCGCTCCCAGGCCCCCGCTGACGCCCCCGCCCCGAGAGCCCGCAGCTCTCTCGCTGTTCTCTGAGTAAAGAGTCACATCACCTGGGTCTCCCGTTTCTCCTGAGCGTTCTTGGTCCCGCCGGCCTTGACCTTGCCCCTCAACTCCCGGGTGGGTGGGCGCCCGCGTCGTGCCTCCCGCCGCCCGGCCGGCGGCGGCGGCAGGGGTCGCTGTGCGAGCCGCCCGCGTGGACAGGGCCTGTCTGGTCAGTCGCTCGGCTGGAGACAATGAAATTAGCTCACCTCCGGCCACGGGAGCCTCGGGGCCCCGCGGTCCAACCTGAGCGCCGCCCACCCCACTTCCCCGCGTCCGCCAGCCCTCCGGAGCGGGGCGGCTCCCCACGGGCCTCCCCGGCCCAGCGCGAGCGCCTGCACCCTGCCCTGGGGGCGCCCGCTGCTGTCCCTGCGCCCCCGCGCGCCGCCTGCGGTCCCGAGTGACCGAGCGACCACAGGAACGCGTGGCTCTGCGGGGTTGGGACCCGAAAGCTCGCCCTCTCCCCCGAGCTTGGAGCTGGGGGCGATGCGGGAGGTCTGAGCGGCCCACGGACCCGCCCCCGACTCCCACCCAGCAGCCCGTACCCCGGCACCTCCAGCCCCACCTCCCCTCCGCCGTCAACTCCCGGAGGCGGAGGCCACCCCGCCTGGGTGGGCCCGCAGGACCCGCAGCACCCGTGCCGGCTTTAATCCCGGGCCCAGACATCCCACCTTGTGGGAGGTGAGCTCAGGCCTAAAGGGAGCCAAGGGCTGGGGGTCGGGGGTGACAGAGCCGGGGGAGCCCACAGCCGGAGGAGACAGACCAGGCCGGACTGGAGATTCCTGCGCTGGTGCGCAGCGGGCCTACAGCCACACCCCACACGGGTGGGTGGGGTGGGGGGTGCGCTCTTGGCTCCAGTGCAGAGCCTCAAGACTTGGGTCCCCTCAGTGTCAGGGAATCCGACCAGGGCTGGGCCCAGTTACCCTGACCTGATTGGCTAGTGTAAGTCTGGGGAGAGGAAATCCCCAGGCAAAACACCTCTAAAAACCGAAATGAGTCAAAGGGAGAAATAAAGTTTAAAATCCGTTTACTGCTCACAAACTTCAGTCCAGGGCCGTTTCTCCCTTTCCTGCTCCAGCAGAAGCAAAACCAGCCCTCCCTTCACTGGTACAGACAAGCCTTCCTTGCCCAGGTAATTACCCATTGATATGGAGCTGAATTCTCTCCTCCCCTGAGGAATGATGCAAATGCACTAAAGCCAGACCTCTTTCCACGTCTGAACACCTGTTGATATGCAGCTGTACTAAAGCCAGGCGAGATAGTATGGAAATATTACAATTTTACGCACACTAGGTTGGGGGTCTGGGCAGTGGAGCAGTTGGCGCTGCTCAGTGGCCAGATGGGAGACACGGAGGGAAACCATCAGTGCCCTGCAGGTGGGGGGTGGGACTTGGGTCAGGAGAGGCTCCCCAGGTGCGCTGTGCCCGGCATCCCCACCTCCCCTCCCGTCCTTCCGCCCTCTTCTCCCCTCCCTCCTGTCCTCCAAAAGGCAGAACTATACAAAAGTTGTCTGAGATAAGCCACCCACCCCCTGAAGGGGATCAGAAATCAGACTTACTAGGAGTCGTCCTAGTTCAGCCTCTCTGTGTATCTTTTTGCAAAAACAATCAGATGCAGGTGCATTTTAAAATTTCTCCTTCTTCACATTTTTCCCTGAAAAGTTTTTTCCCCACAGCGCAATGGCTAATTCTCCAATTGATGTCCCACAAGTCAGTGCTGACAGTAATTACCTGGGACCAGCACAGACCGCACAGGCTGGGCACTCCCCTCAAGTCAGACCCCCTCCCAAGTATGGGCCCCTGTGCCACTTGCATTTCTGTCCAGCTGGACTACAAACTTGGGTAATCCCCCTTCAGGTTCAATAACTCAATAGTTCGACCCACAGATCTCAGGAAAGCACCTTACTTAACAAGATAACCAGTTTCTTATCAAGGACACAGCTCCGGGCCACAGATGGACGAGACACAGGGTGAGGTGTGGGCAGGGAACACTTCCTGACGGGTCCACCCACCGGGGAGCTCTCCCATCTCCCTGCTCTTGGCTTTTAGGACTCAGTGTCCAGGCCCCGCCCACTCCCTGAGGTCTTTCTAAGCACTGGGGTCTTTCTAAGCAGCCTCCATCCTGAGGCCATCTAGGGGCCCCACCTGAATCACCTCATTAGCATAAACTCAGGTGTGGTTATGGGTAACTGAAGACACCCCTGTCACTCAGGACGTTCCAAGGGTTTTAGGAGCTCTGCACCAGGAACTGGGGACTAAGGCCAAAAATACTTACTGCATCCTTGTCACACCATGTTCACCTGCTCCCCCACAGCGAGCACAGGGACCGTCCTTCCCTTCCAGGCCCCACAGCCTGGAGTGCAGCTGCACCTATTTACCCCGCCCCGTGTGGGCATTTAGGCTGTCCACACTAGTTTGCCATACAAACAAGGCTGCAGTGAGGAATTTATGTATTTTTACTGTTGGAGATTTACTTTCAGGGCAAGTTCCTAGAAGTACAATTGCTGGATTAAAATTTTTTAATTTGTAGAATTGTAAAATTTTGTGACAATTACAAATTAAAAAATAGCTTTTCTCAAGCTTTAAAGCTCATTTAAAGCTTATTATAAACCTAGTAATTGTTTGTCTTCATTTATTCTTTAATATTTTACTAACTTATACATTAGATATATTCAGCTTCTCTAAATTCTTAGACATACTATGAATGTGACAAACTCCATTAATTAGACTCCCTTGGTATTTCACTCTGATCACAAACTGATATATCAGATTCTCCTGAGCAATTTGAACATCTAGTAGCTCAGACCTATAAATTATCAAAACTTCTGTGAACTCAGCATTTGTACACTGCCTACATTCAGTTAGTCTGAACTTAAAATCATTCTACTCAGACCTTAAACTAAAATTCTTAAACTAAACCTCAAGGTTGAGATAAAACTCAAACCATCTCAAATGAAAACAAGTCACAAACACTATAATCTCTTCCATGCTTGCTTTACTTACATGCTGCCTCGGGCCAGAGGGCATGGGTTCTGGCCAGGGTTAGGGTGTGGGGTGGGACTCAGCTGGTGACCCCACCAGGCCCCTGCAGTGGGCTGACCCTTCGTGAGTCAAGCTCCATTTTCAGCCCAGGATCCTATGCATCCTCTGAACATCCTTTACATTTTATTCACACCCAGAATTTACTGCAAAATCTCTCACCAGTTGGAGGTGGGGAGAGGAATCCCATGCCAGCTTCCCGCAGGTGGGGTGTAGGACCTCACAGTGTGGCCTGCAGGATGACCAGGGTGACATGCCCCAGGACCCATAACTGGGCCAGCCTCCCACTCACCATCCTCGGGGGCGACACTGAGGCACTGCCATTTGTGTGCACACTGGTGTAGGGGATGCCTGAGTCTGGCTCACAGCCCGGGAGGTTCCTCCTGAGGGAGATGGAGATGTGGAGGCTTGGATAGGGTCAAATGCAACATCCAAGAGGTAAAAACAATTCATCCTTCTGTGGCATCTCACTACACTGATGGACAGTGACTGCAGTGGGGTATGAGGGGGACTTGATACTAAGGGTGAATGTAATAACCACATTGTTTTCCTTGGGAAACCTTCATTAGAGCGTATATCAATGATACCTTAATAAAAAAAAAAATTCATCCTTAGGCACAGAGCCTGTCCCGGGTCCACTGTCCGGTGAGAGCCTTGCAGGGATGAAAGGTTCAGGGAGGCTGTGAGGAGTCTTGTGTGCTCAGCTGGGGAGGAAATCCCTGCACCCTCAGACCAACCTGGGAAATGTGCAGGGGGCCTGGACGACGTCCCTCCCGGCGGGGCTGCTTGGGGCCTGGTGGTCAGCCCTGCTGCAACCTGTGCTCTTTGAAGATGTGCTTCAGTGTGAGCGATCTGACCGTAACGTGAATCTTGTCTGGGTAGGTGTGATTTCCAGAGCACTGCCCAGGCTGGGGATGCACGCACACACACACACGCAGGCACACGCATGTGCACAGCAACCAGCCCCACGGTGCACCAGCCACGTGCACCACTAGCGCTATCTCCTGGCTACACCCCCCCTTCCTCTCACCTCCTCCCACCTCTCTGTGGGAGGGTCGTGGCAAGGGCAGCTCTGGCTCTTCCCCACCCCACCCCCGTCCATGGGGGGCTCACCTGACCTACAGGGCAGAGCCTAGCCAGAAGGTCTGTCCGTGGAGGGACCTAGGGACCTGGGGGGAGGCCTGAGGGTCCCTGGGGGTCACCTCTTCCAGAGCCAGGCCCGAGCTGCAGTGGGGGTCGGCAGGATGTGGCAGGCTTGTCCTGGAGACCTGCCTGTCCTGTGTCATGGGAAGCCTGCTGGGTCAGGGAGGGGCTGCTGCAGAGGCCTCGGCACCTGTGGCACAGAAGCCCCTCGGGGTGGACATGGTGGGTGGCTTGCCAGGACTGAGGGCAGACCTTGGACAGCTGCCCGGGTACTTGGTGACCTTTGGAGGGGCTCCGAGGGCTGGTTAGAACCTCAGCCCTCCCTGGGGTCCACAGGCCCCAGCCTGCCTGAGCCCATCCTGCTGAGAATGAGACCAAGACAGGCCAGAGACACTTTTGGGGGCATCTGCACGAGGTGGAGCTCCCAGGGCCACGGGAGGTGCCGCCTTCCACACCGGGCAGGGCAGTGCCTTTGAGTGCTCTGTGGGGTGGGAGACCAAGGGGCCTGGGGCAGACAGCAGGGGTCAGCACTGCCCTCCACTGTGAAGGTTGTGGCTCCCGGGTGTGGCGGTGTGCCTGGGGGTGGGGACTCCAGCAGCCTGGGGACAAGGCCCATCAGACCCCCAGCCACTGACTGCTGGCACGGGTGGCAAGGCCAAGGGGCCAGGGTAGGTGGTGTGGCGCAGGGCAGCCCTGTGTCCAGGCTGTCGCTAGGTGGCTGGGGTCCCAGGGTTCTGGAGCCACAGGTCCGGGGGTTCAGCTCTGGGGTGGGTGTTTGGGGCTGGTCAGCGTGGGCAGTCCCTCAGAGAACCCCCTCCGGACCCTGCTCTCTGGTGGGCACTTTGGGGGACTGTGCCTCCGCAGTGATGCTGTTTGGCCCCAGAGGAGGCATCTGTATAGGGACTGGGGGGCTGACCAGATGCAACCTGGGGAGCCAGAGAAGAGGCTGGCTGAGGCAGGGACTCCAGGCTGGAGGGATGAGGGCCCACAGACTCAGCCTCCTTGGCATTCCTGTCCTGGGCACAGTGTGAAAGAGGCTTGGATTTACCACAGCCTGGGTGAAAGATCAATAGTGTAGTAAAATTGTTCCTTTAAATGTTTTCCTATATTGAGTACAGACAAACCTGTCATTTCATGACTTAAAAAATCCAGGCCTTCTGTCACTTCCTTTTGGTCCACCCGCCCTACAGCACAGCACGAAGAGGCAGGAATGTCCCTGTCATTATGTGGCTCGCCTGCTGAGCAGTGGGGCCAGGTGCGTGTGCGTGTGCGTGTGTGAGTGTGTGTGCGCATGTGTGTGCACACGGCCTCGACCCCAGCCCCGAGCACCATCCTGGGCTCCCAGCGCTACTGCCAGGAGTCCAAGTCCTGAAAGGCCCGACCAGTTGCCTAGCTTCATGCCAGAGTTCTGCACTCTCTGGCACAGCCTAATTCTGGGCACTGGGTGGACCCTCAGCCAGGGCGGGTGAGGCGGTGTGGCCTCGAATTGGCCCCTTGGTGCCCATATATGCCAGTTGTGCTTCCTGCGAGCTCGGCCCTGGCCCAGAGTGGGTGCGCTAGGCCTGCCGGGTCCTGACAGAGGACCTGACGGAGTCCAGGTGTGAGCTTCCCTCCCCACCTGGGGCCCTGACGGTGCCTCTACCCGGACATCTGAGAGACGCGGTGCCGGGGCCCGCTGGGGTAGGTCCTAGTGCCAAGCACCGCTCTCAGGCAAGTTCCAGCACCCAAAGCTGCCAGCGAGCCCTGAGACGCCCAGGACACGCCCCCCGCTTGGCAGTGCCCGCCACCACCTCTTGGTACGCTGGCTCCTCGCCTGCCCCCAGCCCTGAAATGTGCAGGGGAGCCGAGGCCCACCTGCCACAGGGGGGCGCTGTGCTGGGCCCTGTTTCAGAAGCCCTCCAAGGTCTGGGCTCCTCCCCGGGACCCGGGGTTATGCTGTCTGACGTCTCTGATTATGCTGTCCCCTTGCCCAGAGCCCCCCCACTTCTCGGCCTCTGGTCAGTCTCTTCTCAAGGGGGTCCTCCCGGGCAGGTGGCTAAGCCAGACTCCGCACCAGCTTCCATCAGGATGCATGTCACGGCTTTGCCCTGCTGACATTAAGTGGACCACGGAGCGCTGGGTTGCGAGTGTGGTTTAGCAACAGGTCACAAGACTGTTCTCTTTCACAAGAGAAATGGAAGTAGAGAAGTTTGTTATTCACAGATCCCGCAGGAAGCACACAACACGCCTCAAGAGGCCACTTGGGGAGGGCAGGGCAGGGAATCAGCAGGGGCAGGACATACCTTTTTCAGGGGCCATGGCTGGAGTGCTTTGGGGTTCCCTGAATAGGATGGGATCGGTCCATTTGAACCAAAAGAACAGGGTTTTGTTAAGGTCCATGGGGGTCTTTTGTAAGGGGCAGTAAGGGAAAGTCCTGGGGGGCAGGAAGCTGTTTCTCACATGGGCTGCTGGGCATCAGATCAGGGACTTACCTTCGCCTGTGATGACATGGCTGCTGTCTGGGGCATGCTGGCAGGGTGGTGAGGGCCAGTTTAAGGCCTCGCAGGATGCTTGGCCAAACAAAGTGGATGCAAGGCAGCAAAACCATGTGGCTAAGCTACACTCTTGACAGCCTAGCACTTGGCCATGGGCCCAAGGGCTCCCAGGAACATCTGCCTGGCACCCAACTCCAAATGTGGCAGGAGATCACCTGTCAGCTGCTCCTTACAGACAGGGAAACCGAGGCCCAGGGCAGAGCCCCAGGCCGCTCCAAGCTGAGCATACAGTGGCACAGGTGTGGGGCTCAGGGGTCTGGCTCATTCCCCAGGATGGGCAGAGTGGAGGGGCCCTGGAGCTCAGCAGGGCGCTTGCTGGGTGACAGCTCCGTTTCATGCTGTCCTGCTGTGTCCCCAGCATCCAGGCCAGTTCATGTTATGAACAGCGTCAGCAGAGGTGCCAGAGACACCATGAAGTCATCTGCGCCTGGAATGCCAGCCTTCGGGGACAGCGAGGACAGGGTCAGCACAGACGGAGTGGCCCTTCCCCAGGAGGAGGTCTTTATTTCAGGGCTTGGCAGGAGGGCAGGAAGGGAGGGAGCATAGCAGACGGGGCACACCCAGTCTGGCGTCAGTAGCCACAGACCCAGGCCTGACGGCGTGTCTGTGCCGAGGACAAACGCAGGCCTCCCAGTTCTATCCAAGCGTAGCAGTGACCACCACCCCACAGGCCCCTGGTGTGCACGGCAGGAATACAGGCTATCTGTGTGTGCGTGCCCAGCAGCCGGGGGTGTACAGCCCAATTCCTTGGGGTCAGCCTGGTTTCTGTCTCATCTCCTCACCCCAGCATGAAGGGCAGGCGCCTGGGGGGCTGTTCAGAGAGGGGCTCCAGGGCCCCAGCCATGCAGACACTGAATGGCCATCCAAAGATGGGCAGTGACTGTCCTCCCGAGGGGAGGCCAGTTCCTAAGAGGACCTGAGGGGCCCAAGGCAAGCCTGCTGCTCTCCCCATCCTCCTCTCGGGTAGTTTGAACAATGCCTCTTGGGCAAACCATCAGGCTAGAGCAAGATGCCCGGCCAGGTGAGCTGACATAGCTGCCTTTCCCCGGGAACAGGCTGTGGGGTTCTCTGGGGTGCAGGGGCCTGAGGGCTGCTCAGCGCTGCACAGCTAACCCGGCTGCCCCTCCTGCCGTCACACGGGGTCACCCCCCACCCCACCGCGCCTCTTCAGCTGCAGGAAGACAAACTGGCAGAAGCACAGACCCAGCTCCAGGTGGCCGCCAGCCCCCTCTGCGTCCATGTCCTCACAGTGGGGAAAGTGCGCGTGGGCCAGGCAGCAGGCGTAGCCACAGGAGAACTGCAGCAGGGCCTCCTGGAATAGACCCTCGCCCTCCCCCGCGGATGCCGCCTCCAGGAAGACCTGCCTGCACTTCTCCAGCAGCACATGCACGAAGTAGAGTTTGTTTGCTGTGTCGCAGCCCATGAGCACTGAGTGCTGTGCCAGCAGGAGGTTGGCCTCCCCCACTCTGAGGACCAGCTCCCGCATCTTCTTCTTGGAAAACCTCCTGGACCAGCACAGGGTGTTCACGGCTAAGGCCATGAATAGGGGGCAGAAAAACATGTTGCCGGCGATCATGAGGAACTGCTGAGCCGGTGCTTTTTCCTGGAGCCCCAGAATCAAGGGGAGGAAAATCAGCGCCAAGGAGATAATAATCAGGAAGATGCCGAGAGGGATTCTGCAGCCTATGTACCGGAGGCAGGAGCGGGGGGACTGCATGCCATTCAGGATGCCCACAGCATGCTTGTACACCTCGGGGTCCCCCAGCACCTCCTTCAGGGGGTCTGGGACACCCAGGGTGCTAAAGGTCCCCACCTTCCACGAGGGCAGGCTGTCCCTGTTGACGCAGTTTAGGGTCAGGAGGGTCTTCCCATTGTAGAGGGAGGAGGCTGGACGCAGGGCTGGTGGGGAGCGTGCCAGGAGGTGGTTAGGCGTGCAGAGGAGCTGCAGCGCCTTGCTGTGGAAGCAGCTGTCGGCGGCATTCAGGTATGTCAGGTGGCTGAGGTGCAGCGGGATCTGGCAAGGCCTCAGCAGGACTGGGATGACGGGCTTCCTCTCCAGGCAGGACCCGAAGAGCGACAGATCGGCCTCCAGGAGGCACCACCGGCTCTGCACAAAGTCCTGGCTCAGCATGAGCAGCACTTTCTGGCTCTGCTGGATGCACTCGGCCATATTCTCCAGGACGTTCCTGCCGGGGGTGAAGTCCCGCTCGTGCAGGCAGACCTTCATTCCTGACAGGTCCGCCTCCAGGCGGCTGATGAACCCGTGGGTCCACACGGCGTCCACGCTGCTGTAACTCACAAACAGGTGGAACTTCTCACCTGGCCTCAGTGGGGGGATCGCTGGGGCTGCACTGTCCTCCCCAGGAAGGGGATCCATGGGCTCCACCCCAAAAATCAGCCTTGTTCTCCCACAGAGGACCTCCTTCAGGCTGTAAGAGATCAGGACAGACACACTGTGCAGAGGGACGACAGCGGGCCACCTGGGTAGAGGGCACCGAGGTGTGCGACCCGTAGCAACCAGCCCAGGAAGACGCAGCCATGGTGGTGACCCACCTGAACCCGCCAGGAGGTGGCCCAAGACTGCCAGCTTCCACAGCACTGCTCCCCCCCTGTAGGCCTTCCTCCAGGCCATCAGGTGGAGCAAGTGGAGATTGGGGTGGGGGGGGGGGGAGGGCCATGGATGTCCAGGACACCCACTCGAGGGCCCAGCCCCAGCCCCCAGGGCCCCAGCCTCTGTGGGGGCCCACCTGAGGCCCTCCCCTCTGAGGTCTGCCTGCCTCTGGGTCTCTGCCAAATCCAAGTGACCTATGACCCCCACTCCACGCTCTGGGAGTCAGCCACTGCTGTTCTCATCTGCGGGGCTTCACTGATGTCCACAAGACACTGGCTTTGGAAGGGTTGGGGCACACAGTAGCCACATCTTCTAGTACGGCCCCCCACCACCTGCCCCCAACACCCCAATCTCCACGTGCTCCACCCGATGGCCTGGAGGAAGGCCTACATGGGAGGGTGATGAAGAGGGAGCTCACCCCACCTGGAGCATCTGCAAGAGGCCGCAGTGTCCGCCCTTCCCGCCTAGCACGCCCATGTGCCTCTGGTGCCACTCCCCAGGCCTCCACCTCATCAGGTGAATGAGGGCTCCGGGCTCCCCTCCCAGGGAGGGCCAACCTGCCTCTCACCAGCACCCTCCAGGTGGGTAAGCAGGCTCCCCAGGGTGGCCTGGACCTGCCCCACCGGCCCACTGACACAGCCCCGTGTACCCACTGACCTGCTGAGCACGGGGACTCAGGTGCTGTTCTGGGCACCGAGGGCCTAAATATTGCAGGCTCTCACCGGCCAGCGCTGGCCACCCCTGCTGCCCAAATTCTAGTCCTCAGAGGAGGCCAGGGATCCTCCCAGCACTGACCCTAGACAGAAGAAGGTTCGCGGCCAACACTTTCTAGCGGCATCTCTGCTAAAACTAGGCAGTGGGAAAATGAAAGAAGGAAGCAGACAGAGGAAGGCACCTCACGCAGACTGGCGGGGTGTGGCGTGGCGGAGTGCCTGCTGCTGGGCGTGGCAGCCCAAGGCTCTGGCTGGACCCCCAGGTCAGGAAAATGGAGGCAAGATGGCCAGGAATCTCTCAGTCTGTCTGACGGTGATGCTGGACGCCCACAGGCACCTTGGCAGGAACCCCTCCCATGGGTGCCGGGCCAGGCCCTCCGGCTGGAGGCAGCAGTAGGAAGGCCCAGAGCTCACCAGACAGCTCCTGGTCGGTTCGGCGGGGCAGGGCTGGCCAGGGTCGGGGGTGGGAGTCACCCTCGGTGTTCCCAGGCCTGGCTGTGTCTTCCAAGGAAGGATAGCAACTGCTGGGTGACCCCAAACAACCACATCCGCCTCCAGAAACTCCCTGCCCTCCTGAACACTCACTCAGGCCGAGGGGAGGCCACGGCCAGGAGGCCACACCCCTCCTCGTTGGCTTCCAGAAGCCCCCCCACACTTTGTAATCGCCCCTGCACCAGTTGTGCTGAGGAACCCAAGGGGGCAGCCGTCTGGGCCCCAGCGGGATGGAAGCAGGGAGGGAGGGGGTCTCTGGCAGGTCCTCCCACGCCCCGGGGGCCCTGTTTGCGCCGCGTCCTTCCGCTCTGGAAGACTGCTCTTCGCTCAGCGCCGCGCCCTCCCGGGCCTGGCGCCGCGGCCGGCGGGCTTCAGGGGATAGCTGCGGGGCTAGAGCCCCCGACCCCGAGGACCCCTTTGGGGCCGGGCGGTCGGAGAGGCGCGGGTGGGTGCCGGCTCCTGCTCTCCTGGGAGGGGCCCCAGACGCCCGACCCGGCCCCGCGGCTTCGGCACGTCCCCCCACCCCGCCCGGGTGCGGGTCAGCAGGCGTCCAGAACCAGCAAGGGCCGGGACACACGAGTGGGAGATGGGCTTGGTGTGCGTGCAGGGGGGGCTCGGGGTCGGAGTCGCGCGGCAGGCGTGGGGGGGCTGGGGCAGCAGTGGTCGCCGGCTCCCAGCGCGTGCGGACCGCCAGGCCCCCGCCGGGGGTGAGGCCTCCCCGGCCTTTCGGGGGGAGCTGACTGTTGCCGCCCGCGCCGGGCTCCTCTCCGCGCGACCACCGGTCGGCTCAGAGAGTGCAAAGCCCGGGCAGGGAGAGGGTGGCCCCACAAGAGCCCCTCGGGGTGCGTGGAGAGCGTTCCCCCTAACCTACTCAGCGACCCAGGGCTGGGCGAGTCCCGCTGTCCACGCCCCGCCCGGTGCAGGCCCCCCAGACCCCAGAGACTCCAGGGAGGGCGCTGCTCCCTGTCCCTCTCGCGGTCTTTGGCCCATCCGGGCAGGCCTCCTGGGCTCCTGCTCCCCCCTCTGTGCCCTCCCCCCACTCCGGAAGGTCCCCGGGAGGCTGGGAGGCTCTATGGGCCTGTCCCCACTCTGCGCGCAGTGTCCCTCAGCCCCCACCAGAGCTCAACCCGCCTCCCTTGTCAGCTCACAGGAGGAGTGTCCTGGAATGGGGGGGGGAGGGGGCAGGGGAGGAAGGAAGGGGGGGCCTGGGGGGGGTCCAGGCGGAGGGATGGGATCAGAATGTCTCTGTAACAAGTTTTGTATTGATTACATGTTCAAATATCAGAGTAAGTATGGTAGCAAAACTAGTTTTGGCTATTAGACAATTTGCAATTGTATACAGGACTCACATTGTATTTCTTTCAAATTGTGCTGGTCTGGACACTCCCTGGGGAGCACAGGTCAAGCCCTGTGGCCAGGCGGGAAGGACTGGGAGGGCGGCCTAGCCTGGCAGCTGTGGCCCCAGTGAAGATTGCGGTGGGTGGCACCAGCAGCCTGGGCTGAGCAGGCTGGGGGCCTGCGCCCCAGAATTGGAAGCACCCCTCTTTCTCAGGCACAGGAAAGGAGATCCCCTTTCCACTCCCAACCACCACAGAAAGGTAAGAGTCAAGGTCAGGAGGCATGGCCTGGCCCAGCAGCCGGGGAGGCCACCAGGAGGGGGTCTGCGGCCAGTAGCATTTGGGACTAGGAGTAGAGTGGGAGAGAAGGGGTGCCTAGCACACAGACGTTCCCACAACACCACATGCTACCAGGCCCCGAAGGTGTTTCACTCCACAGCACTACTCCATGAGTAAGCTGGTACATGGCTCACAATGCCCAAGAAGTGGAGTCAACACACATGTCACAGACTAACAAAGTGAACAAGTAAGTGGTGGAGGCCAGCCGTGAACCGGAGCAGAACACACTGCACACGTTGCCTCGTGGGAAGGAGCCTGGGTGAGAGAGCCAAACACGAAAGGCCGCACAGTGTCTGATCCCCCTGATGGGAATGTGCAGGGCAGGGAGACCCACAGACGGGGCTGTGGGGAGTAGGAGAAACAAGTGGGTCCAGGGTCTCTTGTTAGGGTACTGAAGTGTTCCGGAATTAGATCATTGTTATGGATGCATAACTTGGTGAGTTAAAGTGTGTGCTTTAAAATGGTAGCTTTTGTTATGTGCATTATATCTCAACACTGAAAATGTGAGATGGCACATGGGGATGGCCGACTTAGGGCAGCCCAGGAGACGTGGAGGCGAGGGGGTGCAGCGGGCCGGTGCCAGCTGTGCCCTACCGAGTCCGTTCACGGAAGCCAAGCATCAAGCACCCATCTTCCGCAGAGAGAAAGTTTTACTGCGAGGCGGCTGAGCAAGGAGACAGGAAAGTAGCTCAAATCTCTCTCCCTGAGTTCAGTTGGAATACAGAAGGTTTATGCGTATTCAGCAGGGGCTGGTGTCCTAACCAGGCTGGCCCTGTGGAGCCTGTTAAGTTACTACATTCACTGCTTGTTCAAAAAAGGTGGCTAAACCGCCCCACCCCCACCCCCCCAAGGCCATCTGAAGGGTTCTGGGCACAGCTGCAACTTCCCTCAGCTCCCTGAATTCCGGCTGGCTCTGAAAAACAAACTTGACACATTTTGTTACCATTTTTTTGGCATCCTCAGTTACAGTTTCAGGAGGAAGTCCGTCTGGGAGCCAAGCAGGCTGCACCCTTTGGGGCTTTGTGCATCCTAACGGAGCCAGAAAGGCTGCCCCCTGGGGTCGGGATGGGGTCTGTGCCCGCTGGATCTCCTCCTCTGCCCCACACCTCCTGCCCTGAGTGAGCCAGCACCCCCCCCATCGCTTGACCAGCCAGTCTGCTGTCCTGGATGACCACTCCCTCCTGAACTTGGTCATCACCCATCCCGGATGTGGGGCTGCTCCCTTCCCTCCCTTGTCCTGCCTCCAGCTGAGGCTGAACTGGATGACGGGCCACTGCCGCCAGAGCCTCAGTCGGGAAAGCTGTAGGCGTTTCTTGGGAGTGGTGGGACCCCACTGGCCTGCAGGGTACCCAGATCTGGGCCCACCCAATCTCCAGTGACCCCTCTCCTTCCTGTGCCCCTTACTCCCAGGACTCCTGCTACAGCCACGCCAAGGGCTCTGTACCCAGGCCCACCTGCTTCCAGAGCCCGGGTTGGGCCTCTGAGTTAGGACCCCACTAGGTCTCAGCCTGTCCCAGCAGTCCCCCAGAAGGCGCATGTCCCAGCTCTCAGACCCCACCTGGATGGGCTCCATGAGGTGGACGAGGCATCTGTGGATAAAATGAAAGGTCCTGCGGCCAGGATTCTCACCTGGCCCCGGTCGGCTAGCTCACTACGCACGTGTGGGCAATATGTCGTTACTGACTCTATATAAAGAGCTCCGCCCAGTGCTCTGGGTGATGCAGTGGCACGACTACAGGGTGGCAGGAGAGCAGAGCAGAGGCTGGAGTGGTGGCAGCGCCGAGAACAGAGGCCCAGAGGATGGCTGTGCAGGTAGAGAGGCCCACAGGTAGAGACCGGCTTGCTGCATACAGACTCGCTCTGAGTGGATGGGATTTTAGTGATTCACCTGCCACCGTGGAAATAACCCTTTCACCCCAAGAGCTTTCTATTATCATTTCTCTGGTCACACTGAATCCATATCGAACTTGCCCAGGGCTGAAACCCATTGGCAAGACAGCATCTGTGTGTTCAGCCCAGCATAGTCAACCTGCCAAGCACCAGACATGTTTGGGGACAGAGGGAGGAAGAACCGAGCTCCGGTCAGCTCCATGCATGACAGTCTCCTCCTGCCACGACTGCTGGGGCTCAGCTGTGCCCATACCCACATCCAGCTCCAGGCCGTGGAAGGCCTCAGGCCAGCTGCAGCCCCCATTTTCCTGGGCTGGGGCCTGCCCCCGCCACACCCCGGCAGGAGTCCTGTACTTCAAAGTCTTCTGAGACAGCAGAAGGGAAGCCCACCAGGTGAGGGCAGGTGGAGAGGGGCCTCCCCAAGGGTCAGGGTCAGAAATTGCACCAGGCACCCTGCTCCCCTCTGAGGTGTGCCACAGCACAAAGAGCCTCGGGCAGGCCCCCACCCCTGGATCTCCCCTTGGGGAATCGTCTCCGAAGATTCAAGGTCATCCACTGCCCCCACCAAGGTGTCATGTGGACCTCTTGGCCCGCGTGTAGGGTGGAACCAGGAAGAGGGATGGGCCCAGGCCTAGCCATGAGGTCAGAGGGCAAGAGGAAGGCAAGGGGTTCCTTTTAAATGGGCCCCAGTGCCGTCCTGACACACCCTGAGCAGTGTGGTATCCAACCGGACTGTTCACGCCTTAGGCCAGCAGCAGGCAGGAACCCCACAGGGGGCTGCTTGCCCTGGTCAAGGTCAAGTCTGGATTCCATTTTAGCAAAGCCAAAGAGAAAGGGCTGAGGACACCCACTAGCCCTGGCTGGTTCCTCCACTGCAAACAGGCTGAGCGCAGCCCTGCTCGAGAGTCTGACAAGTCAGCGCCCTCCAGGAGGCCCAGTGCCCACCACCCAGTGGCGTTTCTGCCCCTTTGCCAACACCAGTGAAAGGGGAACCCCTCCATTTGCTGCAAACCAGTAAACGGTGCCCACAAGGATATTCTGCAGGGCCCAGCTGGACACAATGGTGTGCAGGCTCTGGGGGCACCCCTCCCTGGGGCCCCTAAAGGCTGGGGCAGCTCTGCAGTCCAGGCAAGCTGGGTTCTGTGCCCTCTCTGGGCTCAGATTCTCCCTAAGGGAGGACGTGTCCTCAGACTTGGCCTGGCGCCGACTCTCCCCAGCCGTTCCACTGGGCAGACAGGAGTCCCTGTCTCCTGCCCCAAGTGGGGGGCAGAGGCACCCTAACAACCCCCTCTGCTCCCTGAGCGCCACCCCCCCACCGACTTGCCTTCAGGAGTCAAAGGACAGGTGTCTCCAGCTTGCTCCCATGACCTCAGCCAGGTGCCTCCACCTGCCTGGCGGCGTTCAGGAAGCAGCAGGCACTCAGGTCTCCTCACTGGCCCTAAGTGCTCAGGGCTGACCCCAGAGGATGTCCTTCTTGCAAACCAAGAACAATGGCTCACACGGAAGACAGAAATTCCACCATGGAGCCTGTTTTGTGCACACTCATGGTTGGAACTGATGGGGAACCACAGAAACTTTATGTCCCTGCTAACTGGTCTCCAAGGGGCAGCTGCCAAAGGGCTCCCGAAGGCAGCAGCCACTCACGTGATCGGAGCTGTAATTTGCTAATTTATGCAGACACATGATGTTCCTTTCTTCCTGTTTGACCCCTGAAATGGGTTTGGGAACAGAGCTGGCTTTGAGCCATACCCCCAGGCTGGAGTGGGGACAGTGCCTAGGCAAGGGAGGCCCTCAGACTCAGAGTAGGGCAGAGGGATAGAGCAGCAGCTGGGCGCCCTCACCTGGATTGTTTTCCAGCCCAGGTGCTCTGTGTGTCCTTTTAGTCCGACTGTCAGTCAGAGGCAGGGCTCTCGAGACACCTCAGCTGCCCAGCCCAGCCAGACCGGTAGCTGGACACTCAGGTACACAGCAGGGCAGGAACTCAGAGCAAGAGCAGGTCTGGAGCAGCCCTGAGGGTCACTGCCCAGCAGGCCCCCAGACCAGGACCACCACCACTGGAGGATGCTGCCTGCCCCTGCCTGGGGCCAGAGCCATGCCGTGCCCACCTGGCTCCTCAGAGGGCACCTGGCTCCAGGGCTATGCGGGCCTGCAGCTCAGAGTGCCCACTGAGGCTGAGTCCCCACGCAGCTGGAGCAGCTGATGACACTGGCTGCTGTCCACAGCAGGGCGGCCTGGTCTTGCTCCATCTCAAAAGAAATTGTTCGTTTAATGTGAGCGAAATTACCTCCACCTGAGATGCATAGATGTGGCACATGGGCTGTATCCTCTCTGATCCTTAGGGGAGACTGAGGTCCTCAGCAGAACGCCACTCCTGTGAGGCAGGGGACTGAGTGTGGTGGCCACTGGGCAGCCCGGAGCTGGAGGGCACACCTGACACAGAGCTGCAGCCCCCTAGGCAGGTATGCAGACTCTGGTGTGGCTTCATGCCACAAGGACACCATAACCCACAGGAGGACATGTTTGTGCACAGACAGGGCTGACCCCAAGCCTGGGGTGAGCATCTGAAGCCCGGCTGGACCAGGCTGCATGTGTTCGGCAGGCTTCATGTCATTACTGGGTGCATTACCACTGCTGTATGATTGACTCCCACTTCAGCAAACCTGTGGCAGTTACAGGGCCATCTGCACGCGGGCTGTGGCTGCACTTGGAGGTGTTTGGTTGCACTGGAGTGATTGCCAGGGGTCAGGTGAACTTGTAATGCCCACACTGGCTCCAGGCAATCCCTGCAGGCCTGGACCCTCCCAGCAGGATCTGGTGGCAGGAGACTGGAGGGTTCTTTCAAACAGGATGGTGCCAGCCTCTGAGCAGGAAGGGGCTCAGGACCTGGTAAGGCACAACAGAATCCCAGCCTGGCCCTTCGGGGGCCACTGCCCGAAGAGCCCCCAGTGGGGGAGGGGCCTGACCTCGGGCCCCAGGAGCCGCCAGAACCCTCCCTGTTGGAGGTAAGGAGGCTTTGGTGACGGTCTGCTGCACACAGTTCAGTGCTTCCCTGGAAGCCCAGGAGGCCAAGCTAAGGCCTCATACACGAGAGCTGGGGACCTGGTTCACAAATCCCTTCCTGCGGCAGCCTGGCCTGGGCCCTGGGAGGTGGGGCGGGGGTTCTATGGGAGGAAGGGCCACTTGGTGCTGGATTCAGTATGAGAAGGAACCCTGAGGAGCTCAGCAAGCCAGAGAGGACAGAAGAGGGCTTCTGAGAGGCCCCCAGGTCACTGGGAAGGCCCCAGCCTGCGGGGTCCTCAGGCCCCCAGGAGCCTAGGGGTGTGTGGTCTGGGTCTGTGTGTCTGTGTGTTGTGTGTGTGTGGAGGGGGGAAAGCCACCACTGGCAGGGGCTTCCCAGCGCCCTGAACCAATGTCCTGGGACACTCAGCTGAAGGAAAAAGGAAGACAAAGGGGTATCCTGGCTCCCTGCTGGCAGGTGAGGGAGGCCAGGGGAAACAGAAGCAAGACATTCCTGCAGGAAGGACACAGCATGTGTGTGGGCACCAGGCCAAGGAAGGGGGCCCACTCTGGGGGCCTCTCAGAAGCCCCCGGCCTCTGCGCCACAGCTCAGGGGGAAGAGCAATCAAGTGGTCTGCCTATCCTTATTCCCATGAGGACAATCAGGTACTGGCTACCGAAGGGCTGCCAGCCACGGATGGGGGCTCGGCCTTCAGCCTAATGGGCACACCTGTCCTGCAGGCCCCGGCCTTCAGGACCAGGCAAAAGAGAGAGCTCAGGAGACATGAAGGGCACCCGACGGCCCTGATGCTAGCCTCCTGCAGAGCAATGCGCCTACAGCCACAGCCTCTAGATGCGAAGCGTGCAGGCCTGCCAGATGCAGCAAGTGAGGGCCAGCTCCTGGCAAACACATCCAGGCCTAGGGCTGTCTGATCTGCTGGCTGGCCACTCTGGTCCAACGGGTACAGACTGGCCCAGCAAGGCTGGTGGGGGCCAGGATCTGGGGAGAGACATCTCAGGTCCTGGGTGATGACCACATGGCACAGAACCAAGGGAAGTGCTGTGTCAGGGCAAGCAGACAGGGGAGGGGGCAGAACCAGCCTGCTCACCCACCCCAGCTATGCACACCAGCACAAAAGACCATGGACTCAGCATCTGGAGGGGTCCATCTTGGGTCCACAAAGGGAGAGAGGCTGGATGCAGGAAGGGGGTGTCTGGGCTTTGACCATTACCCACTTGGCCACAGTCGGATGTTCAGAGCCATTGAGAGGGCAACTGATCAGGGCCTGGATGTGAAGTCTGCCCCCGGGGAGTCTCTGGAGCCTGAGCCCAGCACAGGGGCGCGGGGAAGGCATCCTGGGGGTAGCACCAGCGGGGGGTGAGGCGCTGCAGTGGGAGCGCAGGGTGAGGCAGGGTGGGCGGGGACATGGCGATGCTCAGGACAGGGCGAGGATCCAGGGCTGGCTGGGGACAGCTGTCTCCTGGGCCGAGGGCAGATGAGCTGGGAGCTACCTGCACCTTGCAGAAGCTTCTGGAGTGGCTGTGTGCCCAAGTTTGAACAAATCAACTTATCTTTAAGGACAAACTTCACAGTCGCGGAGTGCCTATGAATCTAGCAAACCATGGCAACACTCCCTAAGTCTAAAGCTACTCTAAAAACAAACATTTGTTATTAACATCAGGCTTCAGCATGACACTACAAACTAATTCTCCTGGTTTTGTTCGACCTGGGAAGCTGGGTGGACACGCCCCTGACAAGTGTTTACCCGGCTTGCAGCACTGCCATCTGAGGCGCTCACTGGCTGTCCCAGATGGGGAGGGGCTGTGGTCTTGACCACGTGACTCAGCCACAGACGGTGGCTCTAGCCGTCCCGAGCTCCCGACCGCAGGGCAGGAAATCCCCAAATGCAGCCCGGGCTGGGGGCAAAGCCCCAAAGGACTGCTCTCTGGAGCCACTTCCTGACTTCCTGAAGGCCAGGCCCAAGTCTGTCCCTTCCAGGCTGCTGTTTCACGGCCTGGCCATACCCCCCCGAAGCCCCACAGGCGCTCAGTGACTGAATTAAGTCATTTTACACCCCACATTCTGCACTCTGGCAGGAGCTGACGGTCTTGGGTGGAGAACAGATTTCCCGGGAACACCCTTGCAAACAGCAGCACCTCCATCTCTGCCGGCCAGGCCCTCAGCCCAGAGGGTGGAGCTGGGGGCTGTGGGATACAAGCTGAGCCTCAAGGACACTCCTCTCCCCGACACACTAGCTCGACTCCCGGGGAAGGACCTTCACCCCCACACCTTCCAGGTGGGCCCAGCCCAGCCTCTGAGGCCCGAGGTCCCATCCAGGATTGCTGGGGCGGAGGTCTTGGTGGCACTGTTCCCCAAAGCTGTCCGACTTTTCTCTCTCCTTCCCCTTCTCATTCTTTCGACAAACACCCAAACCGAAAGCAACAACCAGCAGAACCAGGGAGGGCTACCCGGCCGCCTTCAGGCCCCAGGGCGGCTGGCCCGAGGGGGCGGGGCGGGGCTTCCCAAGCGTGTAGGCCCCGCCCCCGCCCGCGGCTTCAGTCATGTCGGAACGGAGTTGGTACGCGGAGGGTGGGGCGCAGGGTGGGCTTTAAAGGGGGCAGCGCTCGGGGCCGGGGGGGCGGCCTGGAGGAGGCGGGAGGTGGGGAGGGGGCGGGGACATTCGGGATGGGCGGGGCCATGGATGGGGGAGGGTCAGGGAACGCCGAGCGGGGAGGCCGGGGAGGGTCAGTGCGCGGGGAGGGGGGAGGGGCGAGGGATGGGCGGGTTGGAGCGCGGGGAGGTGGGGAGGCCGGGGAGGGCGCGAGGCCCCCAGGAGGCGGGGAGGCTGGGCGCTGCGCTCGCCTGGCCCGCCGCCCTCCCCGCGGAATCGTGCGCTGGCGGGGCGGCCGCGGCGTCGCCCGTTGAGTGGCGCGGCCATTGTGCGAGCGCTGTGAGCGGCGACACGCTCGCAGCCCGCTCCCCGGTGACGTCTCAAAGGGCCTTTGACGGGGAGCCCGGGCAGGACGGCTCACCTGCAGAGACCGTTCTAAAGCGCCTTTGAAAGCGCAGCAGCTGCCAGGGGCTGTCAGCCGGGCACCTAGGGGGACAAAGAATGGGGACCGGGCCCTTTCCGTGAGAGGCCACTTGGAAACAGCAGGCATGTGCCAAGCCCGCAGACTGGGAAAGAAAAGTGTCTTCATCGGCGACCGGCGTGTGAAGGGGGCCTTTTCTCAGCCTCGGCGCCCTCATGTGCATGACAAAGGGGCCGCGGGCGCGGGCCGCGAGGCCAACAGCCCTGGCAGGGCGGCCTGCGCCCGAGTGTGGCCACGCCGCGGCGGCGGAGCCGGACGCTGGTGCCCGCCGAGACGCGGCCTCTCCGGCGCTTCTGGCCGCGCGCTCCGCCGGGGAGCCGAGGGCGGCGGGTTCCGGCCCTCCCTGGGAGCCTGGAGGCCGGGCGCTGCAGGAGGCGCCTCTGGGCCCACGGCCCGCCCCCGCCGGCGAGGCTCCAGCGCCACCACCCCGGTGTTGGCCGAAACCAGAACTGCCTGTTGCAGAACCACAGGAGATCGGAGACGTGGGAGCCCCGTGGCCACGCGGTCGCTGAAGCAGGGAGCCTGGTTGTCCTTGGCTGTGCTGCAGGCCCGGAGGGCTGAGCGCTCTTCTGCGACGCCTCCTGCGCCTGCGGGCGGGGAAGACACCAGCTCACACGCACTGCAGGCAGAAGAGGAGCAGGCGGGCTGGCCTGGGGGGCTTCTGGGGGCAGAGCCAGGCAATTTAAATGCTCCTCACCGAAGTGGCCGCACGGAAGAGGCCCCGGGGAGGGAACCTGAGAGTGCTCGCCTCCCAGGATCTGGGACCCCGCTGCAGCCTGACCCCCCGAGGCAGGCTCTCTGCCCTCCTCCATGCCCACCCCATCCTTGTCAGGTGGCCTGCCCTCCACAGCCCTGTGGACGCCGGGGGAGCGCAGACCAGACTGCTTCCCGGGGCTCCACGCACTTCACGGCAGAAGCTTGGGAAGCATTGTCCTTCCTGGGCCATGTGGAGCGGCAGACCACACAGCCCAGCCCTGGCAGGGTGAGGGGGACATGCCATCCTGGGTAACACACAGCAAGGGCCTCAGTCCCGGAACTTTCAGGCCTGGTGTGTCTCTCAGCTTTTGCCTCAGCCCCTCTGTGAACCTTGGCTGAGGTCCTACCCCTGCCCCCCCGCCTCTTGGGGCACAGGGAGTCGGGCCTCCACCTGTACAGCTGACGGGCATCTGGGGCTCCTCACTGCCAGCTCTTGGTTGGACAGGCGCCTCTGGGTTTTTTGCGAGCTCCAGAGATGGTCCAGTGACTTGGCCCAGGGATGACAGCTTAGTGGGCACACAGAATGGGACCCTGGCTCAGGCTTGGCAGCAAAGGAGTGAAGGACAGTCTAGATCCCGGATCCCAGACAAGACCCAGGCCAAGGTCGGTCCAGCACACGGTGGCTCTGCAAGCTGCACAGGGGCCACACACGCAAGCTGGGTCTGGATGTTGGGTGGCCACCGCAGCCTAAACTCCACACAGGCAGGAGCTTCCCTCCATGCCGGCCCAGCAGTGAGCTCCCCCACTATGTCCTGTCACCCCATCTTATCTGGGGTCTGGGAGCGCCACAGTGTGTGGGACCACAGACCCATCCTGATTGCAGCCAGGGCCCAGGCACCTGCCCAGCACCCCCTCAGGACTGGGGAGGAAGTTCAGCGGTCAGACCGGCTGCCAAAATGTCAGGATGTTGGCTCAGCTGTTCAGTCTTAAACGGATCTTGAGGCCGATTAAATTTGTTGATTGCCCTCTAACTTAGATTGTTTCAAACATAACAATCCTACTGCCTATGGTCTTTGATCAAGAAGAGGAGTCCGCAGGCTCCTGTCAGACCCTAGTGGGCCCCTGCGTCCCTGCTGAGCTGACTGCGGCTGCCCATCTCCCAAGGTGCGTCAGGCCTCAGCGTCCCCCAGGCCACACGAGCTGCCTGTACGTGGAGTGATCTGTTAGGCAGCAACAGGTCACCAGGACAGCTGCTGATCACGGACTGGAGCTCCAAGCGCCCGTTGGAAGCCTCATGCCCGACTCTGCATCCTCACTGCATATTTAGAACAAAACTCAAAGTCCTGTCTGTGGTTCTCATGACCCTATGACCCTGTTTCCCCCTGGCCTCGGACTTGCCGCTGTTGCCACGACACTCCTGGCATTAGAGTCTCTGCTTGGTGTCACCCTTGGGGTTTCCCTGACTGCACCACCCACATCCCTCTCAGGTCTCATTTGCCCTGGTGGCTCGAGGGCTGCTGGGGATGCAGTTCCCAGCCCTAACATTCCCCCAGGGTGGGAGTGCGCTGCTTTGACTGGCTGCCCCTCATTTCCTCTTTCCCTGGAGAGGTTAAGGCTTGTCCACTGGCCCTGTGAAGGGCAGACAGGGCCCATGTGGCCCAATGCCTTCCTTTTGACCAGCCATGGGCTGGGGTGGTGAGATGTCCCATTCTGGGGCTGGCCTATTTGGCTCTCACACCGCGTTGCTGCCCAGCTTGGTCATTCTCAGGAACGGAAGCAATCCTCTTGGAGACACTACTACTTTCCATGTACTTCCCGAGGCAGGATCTGTGTTCAGTGTGAATGAAAATGCCAGAACAACCCTGAAGGTCCCAATATTTCCCATCTGGTCCTGACCCACCAGCCAAGGTGGCTGAGGGGGCCCAGCTTCAGTTTCTTTAGGGCACGGGCCTCAGCCAGGCTGGTTGATGTTGCCTTTGTGCATGACCTTGGCCAGGCTGGGGACACACCTGCCTGTCATCTAGATGCCTGTGTGTGCTGGTCCTGGACCCAGGCCCCTAGGGCCCCAACGGGCTCAGGGAGGCTGGGAGGGGGCCACTCCCCTGGCCTGTGGCCATGGTCAGGCTTGGATTGGCTGGAGGCTACTGTGTGTGGCCTTCTTCCCCACCAGCAGGGATCTGAGGCCCTGCAGGATTAGGATGGATTATGAGCTCCAGAATTCTCCATAGTAGCAGCTCAGAGGGACGAGCAGCCCACCCATCCTGGCTGGAGTGGTCCCTGCTGCAAGGTTGGGCCAGCTGGGAGGGTGGGGGTCACCTTCTCTGTGGGCAGAGGGCCTCTGTCTATAGAACAGAGACTCAGTGGCCTGCTGACCCCAATGGCCACACCCTTCCTTCCCTCTGAGCAACAGGACCCAGAATACTGGTTCTTCTCCCTGAGGCCACCTGCTGCTGTTTCTGGCCTCTGGGCCTGGCTGACCAAGTGGGTTGGAGAGAAGTAGGCAGGGTCCTTATTGACCATGACAAATGGACTTCCTTGAAAGTTTGCTTCAGCTTATGTGGGGGCAGACCAAGTAGGAAACTGAGGCCCAGAGAGGTTCAGACACCAAGTCAGCTGGCACAGCCCCTCAGAGGAGCCAGGACTAGAGCCACATAGATGACTCCCAGTCTGGCTCCCCAGAACTCCCCTGCTACCTGCCCCAAGTCCCTCTGTGACCAGTGCTCAGCATAGCTGGCTGCCTTGGGCCAGCTCTGAGCTCCCGGAGGCCAGGTGGACAGAGGCATTGCAGTCCTGGGTGAAGCAGGGAGTGGAGCTCAGGGTGGGTGGGGGCATGCGATGTGGGCACCCTTTCCAACTCCAACTCCAACTCGTGTCCACAGGCCTCGGCAGCCAGAACCTTCCACCTGTCCGAACGGGAGGGGCTGGCCAGTTGCCTTGACCGGAGGCCTGGGCCAGCGGGTGGGTGGGCAGCCCCACGCAGGGGCTCCCACAGTCCACTGTCAGGCTGATGTTGCTTATCATGGAGAGCTCTTTCCTTGGGAGGGAGAAAGAAGGAAACAGAACCTTTGAAGGAAATGAAAATCACCAAAGTTGAGGCCACATGGGTTTTGGAGAGTTGAGTACTAGCCGTAAGGAGGATTCGCAAGGGGATAGCTTAGTTCCCAGGCTAGGGGCTGTGGCTCTTCCGCAGTAGAATTCTGGGGGTGGCACTCTCGTCCATGTGTATTACCCTGCTGGCCGCCTTCTGGGGCTGTGGCCCTTCAACACCCCTCGCTGTCCTGAGACCCCTCCCCTAAGATTTGCAGGCCTTCCTTAAACCACTTTCATCTCTGGGCTCCTGGAAACCACAGGTGTGAGGTTCTGGAACCAGAGTCTCAGCTCCAGATTCCAGACCAAGTAGGAAATGACCCATGGTCCCTCTGGACTCTACGTGAAGATCTGATCCTACTGCTTTTGGTGGTCCCAGTACCCAGCCAGTCTGCAGCAGAAAGAGGCAAAGCCCTGAGCACCCCCCACACCCAGCCTGGCTGGCAGAGTCCTCACAGACCACCAGCAAGACCATGGTCACCCACAGGCCCTGGCCCTCGCAAACATCTGGAGCTGAGTGTTGGGTCAGCCTGAAAGATGGGAGAAAACCATCACAAATGTCAGGCACTTTCTGCATGGCTCAGAAATCTATTAAATGTTCATGAGCCTGTATCTCAGAAATGGCTAAGAAACTTTTCTGCAGTCTGTCCAAAACAACACGCTCTTCTGTCCTGGGACACTTACTGCAGTGAAGACGATGTTTGGCCAAGCAAGGGGCCAAGTCTCAGGTGACCACGGTTCTCCTGGGGCCTCCTGGGCAGGCTGGCCCAACTGGTCTCCTCAGGAAGGGGCTGGTTGCCTGGGCCCCTTGCACAGCACCCACACCCAGGGGCACAGCGGTGCAGGGAGCCTGGTCCAGGGTCCCTGTGTCACCTGGGAAGCCTGCTACTCTGGAGCCCTAACCACAAGGGGAGGAGCACGTTACTCTGATCCCAACAGGCAGGGGTGCTCCGGAAAATGGGGCAGGGGCTGAAGAAAGGCGTTTGCTGCTCTTTTCCTTTGAAGCCTTCTCATTCCTGGGTGTCCTGGCCATGTTGGGTCCCTCTGAGGTCTTGAGCTACTTGGGGTCTTCCTGGGAAGAGGCTGCCCTCAGCCTCTGCAAGGATGTGCTGGGCCCTCCGGACAAAGGAAATCAATTCTGGGCTCTCCCAGCAGCTAAGTGGCTGCACTGGCCCGAAGCGATTTTCACAGCCAGAAAGCGCAATTGTATTTTCCAGCTCATTAGGCAGTGGACAAAAGCCCCCAGCCCCTGGCCAAGCGGGTGCCTCTGCTGGGGCGCCTCTGCTCCGGAGCCCACAGATCCCTCCCCGCCTGCAGACCAGCCGCCCATTGTCCCTGAAATGTACCGCCTGTTTATTCATGCCCTTTGAACACTCCTCCAGCATTGTGGGGCTGCCTGGGAGAATCTTGCCTCAGCCAACCATGCCTCAGCCATGATTAAAGGGGCTGGGTGTCTTGGGCAGAAGCGCCCTAGTAAAGGTGCCCAGGGTGCCTGCAGGCCCTGGCCATGTGGGAGGGGTGGGGGAGTTGGGGGCTGGTGCGTGGTCTAGACAGCTGGGATGAGGGAGGAGAAGGGCTTTGGGAGGGGGAACAAGTGGCTCTATCCAAATGCAACCCTCCAACTTCTCAAGGGTGGGGTCCAGGCCCAGAAGGTCCCTTCTGTCTCTCCCTCGGGTGGAGTTTAGGGTGTCAGCCTTTCCCACCTAGGCTACTAAGCTGGCGCCCCTCCATGGCTCACTCCATCCAAGGTCCTTGTGAGCTCATGAGAGGTCCCTTCAGTAGTGAGACAGGTGGGAGGGAGCCCCAGAAGGCTGCCCAGGCTGGGCCAGGACAGCCAACACCAGCTCACATTCCCTCCTGACAGGCAGCTGCCCATCCCCACCCAGATTACCCTCACCCGGGGAGGTGGGTACGTCCTTGTTCCTGGCCACAGGGGAGGGCCCTGCCAGGTCCCAGGAGGTCAGAGAGGCCTTGAACCAACGAGGTTCTGCCTTGTGCCTCCCCCCATCCTCCCAGGGGTGGGGGTGCCTCAGGACTCCTGGCTGGGACCCCAAACTCGAGGCTGTCACTTCCTCTACCCTGGCCCCGGGTGGCACCATCCGTCTTCCAGGTGCCAAGCCCACACTTCCATGGACTTCCCAGAGCCCTTGGGGTGGGCCTGCAGGTGATGCAGGTGAGATGGGACCCCCCTAGGCAGACCCGCGACCCCAGCCATGGCCCACAGCTCTGGGACCGCCTTCCTCTCCCAGTGCCCCGCTCTCCTCTCACTCCCCACACTCAGGCCACAAGGACCTCCTGCTGCCGGGGTCTCTGCCACGGGGCTGCTCCTGTGGGCACCACCCGCCCCTTCCCAGCCAGGGGCTCCTGACAAACAGCTCTGCCCCAGAGACCTTCCGTTCTGTGGTGGATTGCATTTTCCAGAAATGGCCACACGTGCTCTTCTGTCCCCTAAACTGTGGGTGAGCCTTTTTAATGCCCAGAAGAATGCACGTGCAGACATGCCATGGGCTTCTGAGGCTCCCCCCTCCGGTTTGAGACCCCTCCCTGTGTCCCGAGGCCCCGCCCCTCCCCGAGGCCCCGCCCCTGAGTCCGAGGCCCCGCCCCTCCCGAGGCCCCGCCCCGAGTCCAAGGCTTCCCTCCCACTCCTTTGAGTCCCGAGGACCCTCCGCTGTGAGTCCGGAGGCTCCTCGCTCCCTGGGGCCCTTCCCCTGAGGCCTGAGGCCCCTCTTTCCTGAGCGCCCGTGGCCTTGGCCTCTGCCCTCACTGTCCCTCCCCGTTCCAGCTGCCCCTTTCCTCCTCCCAAGCCAAGGCCTGTACCAAGGCTGCCCTTCGTGGCTGGGCTCCCCCGGGGCCGCGCTGCCTTGCCGGCCTCCTGTGGTTTCCGCTCTGCGGTGCAGGTGAGAAGCAGGAGGGTCACCCCAGGGAAATTTCCCATGACATCTGGTGACGGCAAGGCGGGGATTTCACAGGCCCTTGTGCCCCAGCTGGGTGGTGGGTAGCCCTCGCTGAGCACCGCCCCACACTCACCTGGAGGGCTTGCAAGGGAGACTTGCAAGGACCGCCTGCTTCCAAATAGCCCAGAACGCAGAACAAAGCTCAAAGACGTTTTTAGGAGCATGAAACTGTCCAGCACTCAACAAGTAAATTCATGAAGTAAAACATCGATCAAAAATTTCCAAGAAGCAAAGAAATGGGAAAATATGACCCTTAACAGAAAGTAAAGATTCCATCAGAATTGACCAAGAGCACACTTCTCTCCACGCCTGAGGATGCAGATGCACTAAAGCCAGTTTCAGATGTAAGTCATCTCTAATGTGATTTTGTTTCTATGGAAAAATTCATTAGAAGTCATCCTTTCAGAAGAAACGAAGAATAGAAGGGGGACCCACCTGTGGTAGCCATTTCTCTGATTGTTGGAAGAATAACTCTCAGTATTTGAAAATCACAGAATGCTGATACAAGGACAATCTAACAGGCTTACTGTTTATAAAGTACCTGAGTTTGGCCCTTATTTGAATAGATGGTTATTGCTGTTCTTCGGCTGGCAAAAACTGTAATTTTCATGGGTATGCCAATGCTTTGGAGGCATTGTGCCAAACTGTTCTCTTGGGACACCCATTTTGGACCAAATTGAAACAGATTTTTCCTTATGCCAAATTCTGTACCTTAGTCCCTAAGATTACATTGCTTTACTCTTAACGTGGATTAAATGGCTGTTAGCTGATAAATTTTGTATGGAACACATTAAGAACATGCATTTTGTTATATTTCTTGCTCTTTTCTACACTTCTTAAGTATTGATAGCCACAAACTGTCTTCAGTAATGGCTTATGATAAAAATCTGTCATACTCTTACCTGTGATCAGGGCTGGCTATGTAATTTGCCTGGCCCGGTGCAAAGTGAAAATGTGGGACCCCTGTTCAAAAATCAGGAAAAGAAATGTGGTTACAGGTACTAATGTAATAGTGATAGTAGTGATAAATGAGTAACTACATGAACTTAAAATTGCAAACATAATATTTTTGGTTTCATAATTTTATATAATACAATAAACAATAATAGTTTATTGATGTGATATCTTAATCATAATATTTTTCTGGCTCACTTGTCTGCTAATTCATCGAGATTTGTCCCTCCCATTTAATTTTCATTTTCAATAGATAAGAAGTTCGTTTCATGTGGTTTCTTTTTCAGTAGAAAGCAACAGTCACTCTAGGCAAATGCAAGATCACAAATACATTTTGATCATTTTCATTGGAAAAGAACTTTCTGCTGATGCAACTATTAAGAACATTTAAAATGTTAGGCTAAGACAACACTAAGATAAATTTTTAATAAATTGTTTTGAAATGTAAAAAAAAAAGAATTGACCAAGAACGCCAGAGATGATGAACTTAGCAAAAACAATTATAACAATATTCCATTGTTTAAAAAGTTAAGTGGAAACATGGAAGATAAAACAAAAGCCCAAATGGAACCTCTAGGGGTGAAAACTACAATGTCTGATAATGCATGAGCAAAACCAAAAGTTTCTGTGATGACTGCCCTTGTACTGTTCACCATGTAACTTATTCACTATGTAAGAATTTGTTCTCCATGTAAGAACTTGTTCATTACGCTTCAGAAGATTGGAGACTGACGAAAATTAGGCTTGGGGTGGATTAATGATTGTGCATTGAGCATTGACTCCCCTATACAGAATTTTATTGTTGTTAACAACCATTTGATCAATAAATATGAGAGATGCCCTCACAACAACAACAACAACAAAAAAAAAGTACTCACTTCCAATTGTAAAATAAATAAGTAACTGGGATGTAATGTATAGCATAAGGAATATAGTCAAAATATTGTAACAACTTGGTATGGTGATAGCTGGTACCTAGAATTATCATGTATATAAATGTTGAATCACTGTGTTGTACACCTGAAACTAATGTAATGTAATACTGTGTGTCAACTACCCTTCAATAAAAAAAAAATAAATAAATAAAACTACAATGTCTGAGATGAAAAACTCACTGAATAAGATTAATGGCAGAACAGACATACAGAAGAAAAGATTAGTGAACTTGAAGACAAAGTTGTAGCACCTACCCAAAATAAAACTCAGAAAACATAATCTTTTTTTTTTTTTTGAGAGGGCATCTCTCATATTTATCGATCAAATGGTTGTTAACAACAATAAAATTCTGTATAGGGGACTCAATGCTCAATGCATAATCATTAATCCACCCCAAGCCTAATTCTCATCAGTCTCCAATCTTCTGAGGCATAACAAACAAGTTCTTACATGGAGAACAAATTCTTACATAGTGAATAAGTTCTTACATGGTGAACAGTACAAGGGCAGTCATCACAGAAACTTTCGGTTTTGATCATGCATTATGAACTATAAACAATCAGGTCAAATATGAATATTCGTTTGATTTTTTTTTTTTTTTGGTTGTTGTTGTGAGGGCATCTCTCATATTTATTGATCAAATGGTTGTTAACAACAATAAAATTCTGTATAGGGGAGTCAATGCTCAATGCACAATCATTAATCCACCCCAAGCCTAATTTTCGTCAGTCTCCAATCTTCTGAAGCATAACGAACAAGTTCTTACATGGAGAACAAATTCTTACATAGTGACTAAGTTACATGGTGAACAGTACAAGGGCAGTCATCACAGAAACTTTTGGTTTTGCTCATGCATTATGAACTATAAACAGTCAGTTCAAATATGAATACACATTTGATTTTTATACTTGATTTATATGTGGATACCACATTTCTCTCTTTATTATTTTTAATAAAATGCTGAAGTGGTAGGTAGATACAACATAAAGGTAGAAAACATAGTTTAGTGTTGTAAGAGAGCAAATGTAGATGATCAGGTGTGTGCCTGTAGACTATGTGTTAATCCAAGCTAGACAAGGGCAATAAAACATCCATGTATGCAGAAGATTTCTCTCAGAACAGGGGGGGTGAGGTTCTAAGCCTCACCTCTGTTGATCCCCAATTTCTCACCTGATGACCCCCCTGCGACTGTGCCTGTCTTAGGTTGTTCCTCCCTTGAGGAATCTTACCCGTCTCTGGCTAACCAGTCATCTTCCGGGGCCATACAGGGAAATGTTAAGTTGGTAAGTGAGAGAGAAGCCTTATTGTTTGAAATGGTTAGCTTTTTATTTCTTTGCATATTTATGCCCTGTGGCTTCTATGCCCAACATTTGTCTTGAGGTATCTTTACCACTTGGAGGAGTTATGATACTCGGTAAATTTGATATGAGGCACGAATTCTATTTAAGGGTTGTAATTAGGAAGGAAGAAGAAAAGCTATAGAAGTAGCAGGCGGGAGAAAACATGGGAAGATTGATTATTTCTTTGACATATCTTCTTGTAGAGTAACTTCAGCATGTATAGATTTTAAGCTACTACTTAAATTGCGCACACACATTAACATAATAGGAGTATAGTTACATAACCAAAACATACCTGTAATTACCAGCCATCTCCAGTGAAACCAAGAAAACCAGTTAGGCACCCTAGGCATTTGTGAAAACTTATCAATGATATGATGGTTATTATCTAACTGAATTTGAATAGTTTGAGAAAAATCAGACAAGTTAAAACAACCCATTCCTGGGCACTGTTCACATCCCATATGTTCTTTTAACAGTAAATAGTCTGTAGTTGTAAGATTTTGGAGCGCTACAATTTGCACTTCTCCTAATTCTTGGTTGAGTTCCAACAGTATAGATCCAGTCAAATTTGTTGTTTTACTGTATGCGCAGGCCAGCTTAGATATCTCCTTCATTGCCATGGCAAGTCCAGGAGCTGGTGGGATGAGTGCAACTACAGCTGTAGCAGTGCGTGGATCTTTGTTGGGGTTTTTTGATGATCATCTTCTGGCATGAGTCTTCCCGAGAGTGCAGATGTTGGAAGTTCTCTTTCATATCGTATCTTAGTTCATTTTCAGGGTAGCCAAATTAGGCTTTGATCCTCTGTATAAACACAAACAGACCCTTTGCCTACACTTTTATATGTCCTTTATATCATTGTGTAGAACTCATTAGAGGTCACCACATAGGAACTGCATTTTTTTTTTAATCATTAATCTACACTTACATGACGAATACTTTGTTTACTAGGCTCTCCCCTATACCAGGTCCCCCCTATATACTCCTTTACAGTCACTGTCCATCAGCGTAGCAACCTGTTGTAG
This sequence comes from Manis pentadactyla, assembly GCF_030020395.1. Classification (NCBI taxonomy): domain Eukaryota; kingdom Metazoa; phylum Chordata; class Mammalia; order Pholidota; family Manidae; genus Manis; species Manis pentadactyla. The sequence continues at coordinate 140,512,955 of NC_080026.1, read as the reverse complement.
AATCACTACTTGTCTTCTCTGTGTTGTACAGCCCTCCCCTTTCTCCCACCCCGCTATGGATGCTAATCTTAATACCCCCCTACTTCTCCCCCCCTTATCCCTCCCTACCCACCCATCCTCCCCAGTCCCTTTCCCTTTGGTACCTGTTAGTCCATTCTTGAGTTCTGTGATTCTGCTGCTGTTTTGTTCCTTCAGTTTTTCCTTTGTTCTTATATTCCACAGATGAGTGAAATCATTTGGTATTTCTCTTTCTCTGCTTGGCTTGTTTCACTGAGCAAAATACCCTCCAGCTCCATCCATGTTGCTGCAAATGGTTGGATTTGCCCTTTTCTTATGGCTGAGTAGTATTCCATTGTGTATATGTACCACATCTTCTTTATCCATTCATCTATCGATGGACATTTAGGTTGCTTCCAATTCTTGGCTATTGTAAATAGTGCTGCGATAAACATAGGGGTGCACTGATCTTTCTCATACTTGATTGCTGCATTCTTAGGGTAAATTCCTAGGAGTGCAATTCCTGGGTCAAATGGTAAGTCTGTTTTGAGCATTTTGATGTACCTCCATACTGCTTTCCACAATGGTTGAACAAGTTTACATTCCCACCAGCAGTGTAGGAGGGTTCCCCTTTCTCCACAGCCTCGCCAACATTTGTTGTTGTTTGTCTTTTGGATGGTAGCCATCCTTACTGGTGTGAGGTGATACCTCATTGTAGTTTTAATTTGCATTTCTCTGATAATTAGCGATGTGGAGCATCTTTTCATGTGTCTGTTGGCCATCTGTATTTCTTTTTTGGAGAACCGTCTGTTCAGTTCCTTTGCCCATTTTTTAATTGGGTTATTTGTTTTTTGTTTGTTGAGGCGTGTGAGCTCTTTATATATTCTGGACGTCAAGCCTTTATCGGATGTGTCATTTTCAAAGATATTCTCCCATACTGTAGGGATCCTTCTTGTTCTATTGATGGTGTCTTTTGCTGTACAGAAGTTTTTCAGCTTAATATAGTCCCACTTGTTCATTTTTGCTGTTGTTTTCCTTGCCCGGGGAGATATGTTCAAGAAGAGGTCACTCATGTTTATGTCTAAGAGGTTTGTGCCTATGTTTTCTTCGTTTGATTTTTATACTTGATTTATATGTGAATCCCACATTTCTCCCTTATTATTATTATTATTATCATTTTTAATAAAATGCTGAAGTGGTAGGTAGATGCAAGATAAAGGTAGAAAACATAGTTTAGTGTTGTAAGAGAGCAAATGGAGATCATCAGGTGTGTGCCTGTAGACTATGTGTTAATCCAAGCTAGACAAGGGCAATAAAACATCCACGTATGCAGAAGATTTCTCTCAGAACGGGGGGGTGAGGTTCTAAGCCTCACCTCTGTTGATCCCCAATTTCTCACCTGATGGCCCCCCTGCGACTGTGCCTGTCTTAGGTTGTTCCTCCCTTGAGGACTCTTACCCGTCTCTGGCTAACCAGTCATCTTCCGGGGCCATACAAGGAAATGTAAAGTTGGTAAGTGAGAGAGAAGCAATATTGTTTGAAAAGGTTAGCTTTTTACTTCTTTGCAGATTTATGCCCTGTGACTTCTATGCCCAGCATTTGTCTTGAGGTGTCTTTACCACTTGGAAGAATTATGATACTCGGTATATTCAATATGAGGCACGAATTCTATTTAAGGGTTGTAATTAGGAAGGAAGAAGAAAAGCTATATAAGTAGCAGATGGAAGAAAACATGGGAAGATTGATTATTTCTTTGACATATCTTCTTGTAGAGTAACTTAAGTATGTATAGGTTTTAAACTACTAATTAAATTGCACACACACATTAACATAATGGGAATATAGTTACATAACCAAAGCATATCTGTAATTACCAGCCATCTCCAGTGAAACCAAGAAAATCAGTTAGGCACCCTAGGCATTTGTGAAAATTTATCTATGATATGATGGATATTGTCTAACTGAACTTGAACAGTCTGAGAGAAATCAGACAAATTAAAACAACCCATTCCTGGGAACTGTTCACATCCCCTGTGTTCTTTTAACAGTAGATAGTCTGTAGTTGTAAGATTTTGGAGCGCTACAATTTGCACTTCTCCTAATTCTTGGTTGAGTTCCAACAGTATAGATCCAGTCAAATTTGTTGTTTTACTGTATGCACAGGCCAGCTTAGATGTCTCCTTCATTCCCATGGCAAGTCCAGGAACTGGTGGGATGAATGCAGCTACTGCAGCATCGCCTGGATCTTTGTTGAGGTTTTTTGATGGTCATCTGCTGGTATGACTCTTCCCGAGAGTGCTGATGTTGGAAGTTCTTCTTCATATCGTATCTTAATTCGTTTTCAGGGTAGCCCAATTAGGCTTTGATCCTCTCTATAAACACAAACAGACCCTTTGCCTTCACTTTGATATGCCCTTTATACCCTTGTGTAGAACTCATCGGAGGTCACCACACAGGAACTGCTTTTTTTTTTTTTTAAGAGAAAGGACTGTTATCAGAAAAATGTACCTCCATAGCTGATCATCTGACACCCTTTAAGTGATCAAAATTAAGGATATTTAAAGCATGCATTAATCGTTGATTTACAGTTAGTTTTATCCTATCAGGGAGTAATCCCCTTTCTCTTTTCTTTTTTTTTGTTATCATTGATCTACACTTACATGAAGAACACTATGTCTACTAGGCTCTCCCCTATACCAGGTCCCCCCCACAAACCCCCCTACAGTCACCGTCCATCAGCATAGCAAAATGCCGCAGAATCACCACTTGTCCTCTCTGTGCTGTACAGCCCTCCCTTTTCTCCTACCCCCCCATGCATGTTAATCTTAATACCCCCCTACTTCTCCCCCCCTTATCCCTCCCTACCCACCCATCCTCCCCAGTCCCTTTCCCTTTGGTACCTGTTACTCCATTCTTGGGTTCTGTGATTCAAATGCTGTTTTGTTCCTTCAGTTTTTCCTTTGTTCTTATACTCCACAGATGAGTGAAATCATTTGGTATTTGTCTTTCTCTGCTTGGCTTATTTCACTGAGCATAATACCCTCCAGCTCCATCCATGTTGCTGCAAATGGTAGGATTTGCCCTTTTCTTATGGCTGAGTAGTATTCCATTGTGTATATGTACCACATCTTCTTTATCCATTCATCTACCAATGGACATTTAGGTTGCTTCCAATTCTTGGCTATTGTAAATAGTGCTGCAATAAACATAGGGGTGCATCTGTCTTTTTCAAACTTGATTGCTGTGTTCTTAGGGTAAATTCCTAGGAGTGGAATTCCTGGGTCAAATGGTAAGTCTGTTTTGAGCATTTTGATGTACCTCCATACTGCTTTCCACAATGGTTGAACTAACTTACATTCCCACCAGCAGTGTAGGAGGGTTCCCCTTTCTCCACAGCCTCGCCAACATTTGTTGTTGTTTGTCTTTTGGATGGCAGCCATCCTTACTGGTGTGAGGTGATACCTCATTGTAGTTTTAATTTGCATTTCTCTGATAATTAGCGATGTGGAGCATCTTTTCATGTGTCTGTTGGCCATCTGTATTTCTTTTTTGGAGAACTGTCTGTTCAGTTCCTCTGCCCATTTTTTAATTGGATTATTTGTTTTTTGTTTGTTGAGGTGTGTGAGCTCTTTATATATTTCGGACGTCAAGCCTTTATCGGATGTGTCATTTTCAAATATATTCTCCCATACTGTAGGGATCCTTCTTGTTCTATTGATGGTGTCTTTCGCTGTACAGAAGCTTTTCAGCTTAATATAGTCCCACTTGTTCATTTTTGATGTTGTTTTCCTTGCCCGGGGAGATATGTTCAAGAAAAGGTCACTCGTGTTTATGTCTAAGAGGTTTTTGCCTATGTTTTTTTCCAAGAGTTTAATGGTTTCATGACTTACATTCAGGTCTTTGATCCATTTTGAATTTACTTTTGTATATGGGGTTAGACAACGGTCCAGTTTCATTCTCCTACATGTAGCTGTCCAGTTTTCCCAGCACCATCTGTTGAAGAGACTGTCATTTCCCCATTGTATGTCCATGGCTCCTTTATCAAATATTAATTGACCATATATGTCTGGGTTAATGTCTGGATTCTCTAGTCTGTTCCATTGGTCTGTGACTCTGCTCTTGTGCCAGTACCAAATTGTCTTGATTACTATGGCTTTGTAGTAGAGCTTGAAGTTGGGGAGTGAGATCCCCCCCGACTTTATTCTTCTTTGGCAGGATTGCTTTGGCTATTCGGGGTCTTTGGTGTTTCCATATGAATTTTTGAATTATTTGTTCCAGTTCACTGAAGAATGTTGCTGGTAATTTGATAGGGATTGCATCAAATCTGTATATTTCTTTGGGCAGGATGGCCATTTTGATGATATTAATTCTTCCTAGCCACGAGCATGGGATGAGTTTCCATCTGTTAGTGTCCCCTTACTTTCTCTTAAGAGTGACTTGTAGTTTTCAGGGTATAGGTCTTTCACTTCTTTGGTTAGGTTTATTCCTAGGTATTTTATTCTTTTTGATCCAATTGTGAATTGAATTGTTTTCCTGATTTCTCTTTCTATTGGTTCATTGTTAGGGTATAGGAAAGCCACAGATGTCTGTGTGTTAATTTTGTATCCTGCAACTTTGCTGTATTCCGATATCAGTTCTAGTAGTTTTGGGGTGGAGTCTTTAGGGTTTTTTTATGTACAGTATCATGTCATCTGCAAATAGTGACAGTTTAACTTCTTCTTTACCAATCTGGATTCCTTGTATTTCTTTGTTTTGTCTGATTGCCGTGGCTAGGACCTCCAGTACTATGTTAAATAACAGTGGGGAGAGTGGGCATCCCTGTCTAGTTCCCGATCTCAGAGGAAAAGCTTTCAGCTTCTCGCTGTTCAGTATAATGTTGGCTGTGGGTTTATGATATATGGCCTTTATTATGTTGAGGTACTTGCCCTCTATTCCCATTTTGCTGAGAGTTTTTATCATGAATGGATGTTGAATTTTGTCAAATGCTTTTTCAGCATCTATGGAGATGATCATGTGGTTTTTGCCTTTCTTTTTGTTGATGTGGTGGATGATGTTGATGGACTTTCGAATGTTGTGCCATCCTTGCATCCCTGGGATGAATCCCACTTGGTCATGGTGTATGATCCTTTTGATTTATTTTTGAATTCAGTTTGCTAATATTTTGTTGAGTATTTTTGCATCTATGTTCATCAGGGATATTGGTGTGTAGTTTTCTTTTTTGGTGAGGTCTTTGCCTGGTTTTGGTATTAGGGTGATTTTGGCTTCATAGAATGAGTTTGGGAGTATCCCCTCCTCCTCTATTTTTTGGAAAACTTTAAGGAGAATGGGTATTATGTCTTCCCTGTATGTCTGATAATATTCCAAGGTAAATCCATCTGGTCCGGGGGTTTTGTTCTTTGGTAGTTTTTTGATTACTGCTTCAATTTCATTGCTGGTAATTGGTCTGTTTAGATTTTGTTTCTTTCTGGGTCAGTCTTGGAAGGTTGTATTTTTCTAGGAAGTTGTCCATTTCTCGTAGGTTTCCCAGCTTGTTAGCATATAGGTTTTCATAGTATTCTCTAATAATTCTTTGCATTTCTGTGGGGTCCGTCGTGATTTTTCCTTTCTCGTTTCTGATACTGTTGATTTGTGTTGACTCTCTTTTCCTCTTAATAAGTCTGGCTAGAGGCTTATCTATTTTGTTTATTTTCTCGAAGAACCAGCTCTTGGTTTCATTGATTTTTGCTATTGTTTTATTCTTCTCAATTTTATTTATTTCTTCTCTGATCTTTATTATGTCCCTCCTTCTGCTGACCTTAGGCCTCATTTGTTCTTCTTTTTCCAATTTCGATAATTGTGACATTAGACCATTCATTTGGGATTGCTCTTCCTTTTTTAAATATGCTTGGATTGCTATATACTTTCCTCTTAAGACTGCTTTTGCTGCGTCCCACAGAAGTTGGGGCTTAGTGTTGTTGTTGTCATTTGTTTCCATAAATTGCTGGATCTCCATTTTGATTTGGTCATTGATCCATTGATTATTTAGGAGCGTGTTGTTAAGCCTCCATGTGTTTGTGAGCCTTTTTGCTCTCTTTGTACAGTTTATTTCTAGTTTTATGCCTTTGTGGTCTGAAAAGTTGGTTAGTAGGATTTCAATCTTTTGGAATTTACTGAGGCTCTTTTTGTGGCCTAGTATGTGGTCTATTCTGGAGAATGAAAACATAATCTTTTAAAATGGAAAGAGCATCAGGGGCTCATGGAACAATTTCAAGAGGCTTAAGATACATGTGATTGGAGTCCCAAAGGAGGAGGAAGTCGGAAAGAATATTTGAATAATTTGCTGATAATTTACATTTTGCAAATTGGATGGAATCTATAAACCCACAGATCCAGGAAGTTCAATAAGAACCAAGCATAAGAAACATGAATAAAATTATCCCAAGGCCTGTAATAACCAAATTGCCAAAACCTACGATAAAGATAAGATCTTAGAAGTAGCCGGAGATAAAAGACATCTTCTGTCCATGCACTTTCTATAAAGAAACAAAGGTAAGGAAGATAGATTTCTTGGAAACAGAGCAAATGAAAAGACAGTAGAGCAATGTTGCAGAAATCTCCAAACCTGTTAACTCACAATTCTGCACCCAGGATGATGTCTTTCAAAACTGAAGGGGAAATAAACACTTTTCCAGACATACAAAAGCAGCAGACTCACACTACAAGAAATATTAATAAAAGTCCTTATACAGAAGGCTGGTGGCATCAGATGGCACTATGGACATACCAGAAGACAAGGGAGTTCACCAAAACTTGTAACTACATGGAGGTATAGAAAACATTTTTTTTCTTCTTATTTCAATCTCTTTAAAATATAATGATCTAAGCAGAAACGATATCAATGTAGTGTGGGGTTTACAACACATAGAAGTAAAAGTGGGTAACAATAGCCTGGAGGAAGACACGGAGAAACCAGACACTTCTGTTAAGTTCTTACCTACACAAGGGTGGGGTGGTGTCACTCACAGGCAGGTTGTGGTAAAGCTGAAGCTGTAAATTGAGAGCCTTAAAGTAGCCACTACATAATAATAGAGTTATAGCTAAAAAGCCAACAAAGGAGAGAATGCTGGAATAACAAAAAATATAGTCCACTGATCAAAAAGAAAGAAAAATCCAAACACAGAACAGATGGGAATTCATAAAAGAATTGGTAAGATCATGGATTTCAACCTAAACATCTCAATAAGTACATTGAATGTAAATGATCTAAACACCCAGCAGAGAGGTGGGTGCTGTTGAGGGGGTAGAGGAGGTGGCCCCAACCACATGCAGCCTGAATCACGAGGGGCTCTTGAAGGGCAAAGACAGAGAGAAGACATACCACGATCCTATGGTGGCAAGAGCACTGGAGTCTCCCTGCTAGTATTAGATAGGGTTGACTTTAGAGACAGAAAATGACAGAAATTCATTTTGTATCGATAAAGGAGTCAGTTTATCAAGAGGATGTAATTGTCATAAACATTTATGGACCTAATCAGACAGCTTCAAAGTCCATGAAGTAAAACTGGCAGAAGCACAAAGAGAAGCAGACAAAGCCACGGTCAGTGCTGAAGACTCCCGATGATCGATCACACCAGCAGGCAGAAAATAGGCCAGGAGAATAGGTGCCCGCATGTCGGCCAGCCTGACCCAGCTGGCATTTACTGACCACTCCACTCAGCAACAGAAATACCCACATTCTTTTCTAAGACAGCAGAACACTGACCAAGATGGACCACATCCGGGGCTGTAACACAAGTTTCAATAAAGCTCAGACAAAGCGTGTTCTCCGACCACAGTGGAAGTAAACCGAAAATCAACGCAGAAACGTCCCTGGGAAGCGCCCACTATCTGGGAACTAGCTAACAGCCCTAAGTGACCCTGGGTCTAGGAGGAAGTCGAAAGGGCCCTAAAGCCAGAGCGCGGAGCCCGAGAGCAGTGGCTGGTGTCCGAAACCACCCCTGCTCCTCCACCTCCTGAAGGTGTTTCCACTCCCACCCCGACCTCGTTTTCAAGTATCTCCAAAGAAAAGTTGTTGACCCTCAAAATAAAACAAGTATTTATAATTCAGTAATCCCCAAATAGTATCCCATAAATATCTGTGGGGCTTCATGCCATGTCTCCAGCAGCCCACGCTCAGGGCTCACACCCTGCTTTCCATGGGTGGGGCCCCAGGGTGACTGCTGTCCTGCACAGGGGGGGCTTCAGCTGCTGTTGTCATTGCTCCCGCTGGGGGGCCCCAGCCCCACCCTGTCTCCGCAGCCAGTTCCCCCAGGAGACAGCACCCCATCCCCGCCAACACAGGCGGCCATCCCAATCCAGCCCAGCCCTCAGCTCTGATGAGAAACGTCAGTGGCTGACTCCCCACGCCATCTGGGCTCCAAGCAGGGCAGGGCCAGTCGCCACACAGACAGAGAGGCGGCTGTGGGCACAGCACCGAGCTGCCCCGGGCAGGGGTCAGGGGCAGGCCCAGTCCCCCTCAGGATGTGAAGGAAAGGAGGACAGGAGGAGAGGAATGGGGGTTCAAGCCCCAGACCCTCTTCCCTCCAGAAAGTAAAACTATTTTCAGTTTGCTGTGAGAAGGGCAGAGCAGTGCCACGGGCACTGGAATGCGAGGCGAGCACCCGTGGCTCACAGCCCAGAGGGGCCCCCCACAGGCCTCTCCTGGGCCTGCTGCACTCCCTGCTGCTCTCTGGCCTGACAGCAGTGATGCCACGTGCATGGTGAGGAGCACAGGCCCCCACAGCCGGGCCCCCACAGCCAGACCCCCACAGCTGGGTCCCCACAGCCGGACCCCCACAGCCGGGTCCCCACAGCCGGACCCCTGCAGCTGGGCCCCCTGGCCTTGCAGAGGTCTGACCCAGTGGGTGCCACTGCTGCCCAGGAACTTAAGGGGACACTTCTCAGGCAGGTGGGGATGTTGGCTTAGAACTCGTGGTTGTGCTTCCCAAACCCAAAAGGACCAGGCAGTATTCCAGGGATCCTCTGCCAGGCCAGCACCCAGGGTTCTGAGAGGGATGGAAGCATGGACTCCACAGAAATGGGGGCAGCAGGGGAGCAAGGGGCGTGCTCCACATGCCCCAAGTCCCTGATCTGAGCCCAGGCTCGTGTGTCAGGTCCCCTTTGTTCATCAGTTCAGCCCATGCCAGGCCCTGAACCAGGGTGACGGAGGGAAAGAGACAGAAAGAGAAGTTCAGACAGGCGAGGAGCTGCACAGATGCAGCGTTTGGAGCCAGCAGTACCGGGAAGAAGCCCCTGTCCCCCCTCTGAGAATCCCACTTGCCTGGCTCAGAGGAAGCCCCCCCATCCTCAGGGGACCATGCCCCTAGCCACCCTGGGCATCCTGAGGCTCAGGCCCAGGGCATTTAGGCCTCAGAGTGCCTGCAGGGGCAGCCTAGCCAGGTCCACAGTGGATAGCAGCTGTGCCGGCCATTGCAAGGCACAGGACCACCTGCCACCTGCTTTCCGTCATCGTGGTTGGTCAGCCAGTGCCCGGGCTTGGGTTAGCAGGCCTGAGAGCACGTCCCGCCCAGGGGCTTGGAGATGTGGTGGGCAGAGCGAGGCAGCCAGGAGGGAGGTCCCAGGATGCACCACAGAGGCCTGGGCTCCTGGGAGGGCTAGTGGCAGTGCCCAGTGCCCAGCCTGCCAGGGGTCTGTAGCTGAGCCTTGGAGAAGCTGGGATCCACACAGCAGGCAGGGTATGGAGGACAGAGTGTCACTTTAGGGTCACACAGGGCTGCCCCCACCATGCCTCTCTCTATGCCCTGCTTTCCTCTCCCATAAAAGAGGGGTGATGATCAGTGGACTGGCTTCCTGTTGCGACTGTAACAAGTCACTACAAGCTGACTGACTGACAGCACAGATTTATTATTGCACAGTTCTGGAGTCCAAATAGGCCTCCCTGGGCTAAGGCCAATGTGTCAGAGGCTGGTTGCTGCTGGAGGTCCAGGGCAGAGCCTACAGAAGTTGTCAGTGTTGGCCGAGTCCTCAGGCTGCCCCTCAAAGGCCCTTGTGCCTCGGTTGGATCTCCCATCCCAAGGCCAGCTGACTGACAAGCCTAGTCCCACCTTGCCACGTGCCCCTCCTGCACCCCCAGGTACTGGGGGTCATTCTGGACTAGACAAAATCATATGTGCCTATCATTCTGGATCGAGGGGCTGCTGGCTAAAGGAGGGCATCTCCACTTCAGGAGGTTTGGCAAAATTTTTAGCCCTTGGTGTAAAGAATAAGTGTGAAAGTGAATTGGCAGAGAAAACGGGTGAGGAGAAGTACTGGAAGGGACGGGCCCACAGGACGCAGACCCCGGGCCTTTCTCCCCTCAGCCCCGCCTCCATCTCCAGCTTCACCGGACTGAGCACCCTCTCTCCCAGGCAGGACCAAAGCACCCCAGTTCCTCAGGCACCACCTGGTGCACCTTACGTCCCGCCCAGAGGACCTCGCACCCCGTCTGTGTCCACTCCATCATATCTGCTTGCTGTGGTACTCACACCGACCGGTGCCCCTCTGGCCAGAGTCATAGGTGAAGCGCCACTTGTGTTTGGAGCAATTTTCCAACACAGGGAGAAGGAAGAATTCAAAGGCTCCAAGGCAGAGGCCTCGGAGAGGAGCACCAGCCTCCGCACCTGCCAACCTCAAGAAGGTCCCATTGCCAGAGGCTGTGCCGGGCCTCCTGTGCTCGCAGTGTGCCTGGCTGGCCTGCTTCTGGGCCAGAGACAGTGTCCAGACACCCTTTCCATGGATGTGAGTTCCTATGCCAAAGCCACCACGTAGAAGTGGGGGTCCCTCACCCCCACCACTCCCTGCCCCACCTCCCATGCCAGGGCCTCTGCTTGCCAGACTCCAATGGGGTCTGGGGTTTCAAGTCTAATCCCAGGGGGCTATCCCCTGCCACCTGCCCTCCTCTGTCCCCTTGCTGGAGCCAGTGCCAGACAAGGGCCTGATCTGTGCTGGCCCTGCCAGGAAAGGGCAAGGCTGTCCTGTGGGTCAGCACCCAGCCAGGCCCTGTGCCCCCATCCTCCCCAGACCAGCCAGGCCACCGCCCAGGCTCCTGCTTCACCCATCCTGAGTGGGTGTGGGGAGGCTGGGCCAGCAGGCTGTCCATCCTATTAAAATTCTTTTTCAAACACTCCTGTGAGTGGTCTGCTGTGGATAACGTGAAGGTTCCTATGGCCTGGATTCTCACCTGGGCCTTGTTGACTTGATCACTGCACAGGTGTGGGCAATACGTTGTTACTGAGTCTACATAAAGAGCTCCGCCCAGTGCTCTGGGCCGCACGGCTGTAGGAGAGCAGAGGCTAGAGTGGTGGCAGCACCGAGGACAGAGACGGGCTTGCTGCGTGCGGACTTGCTCTGAGTGGACGGATTCTAGTGACTGACCTGCCACCGCGGGAATAAAGTTGGTACAAACCCTTTCATCCCAAGAACATTCCATTATCATTTTTTCAGTCCCACTGAATCCACAGTGAGCTTGTCCAGGGCTGAAACCCACTGGCAAGACACCTGTTAAAGATAAATTACCAGGAGAGAGGCCTTCAAAGAAGTGCTTTAATGATGTAATTATGTGTAAGCACCTCAGCACATCATTATTACATTAGAAAGGGGCAACCCGTCCTGGCAGACCGAGAGAGCTAATGCAGGCACAGACACCAGGCCTGGCCCTGGAGCCTGCCTGGGGCCCCTTCTAGCGATGCTTCTAAATTTGCATGGAGGAAAACTTTCTGACTGAATTTCTCTGGCTGTCCTGAGCAGTTAAACTGTCCCCCACAGCTGGATTTCATCAAAGCAATTTTGGTTTTTCAGAAACAAATACACATGGATTTAAGTTGCTGTTGTGTGTTCTAGGGCATTAATTGGACAAACAGTCCCTACTCGAAGCCAATTATGATTTATTCTAAAATTCAGCCCTCGTTCTTCCCTTCGGGAGAGACTGCTGGGCGGAGCCTCGCCTGCAGCCCCAGGAGGTAAATCAAGGGTCCGGTTTAGGAAAAAGAACACTGATACACTCAGATCTTCTCTGGCCTCCGAGCCCAGGATGGGACGCCGTCTCCGCCCGAGGCCCGCCTCGGAAACCGGCCCTGGGTCCCCGGCGTTCAGCTGAGTAAAGGCAAAGCGGGAGACTGACCGGGAAGCGAATGACCAGCGACGGACTCCGCGCCCTGGCCAGGAGCGGCGCGGGGCGCCCGCCTGTGTCCCGAGCGCTGCGTCACAGGCGGGTAACCGGTAGGCCCCCGTGGCCCTCCCACCGCCGGCCTGCTGAAGGACCTTCGACGCGCGCGGCCGGCTGCTCTAAGGACCTGGCGGTGGGACGCTCGGGTGGCACGAAGGCGCACGGCAGCTACAGGTGCCAAGGACACCGCAGCCCGACTCCGAGGCGACGGAAGCAGGCACGCGCCAAGGGCTCCGTGCTGGGGCGCAGCGGAAAGAGCAGCCGGCCAGCGATAGAGGGACAACACTGAGGGAGGCGCCGGCGCCGCGCCTCCGATGGTGCCTAGCTCTCCGTGTCGCAGGATCAGCGCGCGATCACTGCCGGTGCTCCGACCGCAGCCCAGCCACACCGCGCCCGGTAGGCTCCTCCAGGTGGGGAGGCTGGGGCCAGCTGCGTGTACTCCCCAGGTGTCCCCGACGCTTCCAGGGCAGGAGGACGGCGGGCCTAGCGAGTGGGACAGAGACGTGCCAAACGGGCCCCGGTCGGGGGCGCACGGGTCCCGGGCTGCGAACCTGCCCCTGCCCGCCCGTCCCGCCTCCCGGGGTCAGCGAAGCCAATGGACGCCTAGGCACACGAGGCAGTGGCCGTAGCGATTGGACAGCGGCGTATGAAAGGGGCGCCGCCTTTTTATCAGGCGCGGAGGGCGGAGGCGCCGCCAAGCCCAGGCAGCTGAGTTGAGCGCCACCCCACCTCCGACACATGGCCCCGGCGTCGCTCGGCATGAACCCCCCTGGGCTCAGGACGTGCGGCCGGGGCCGCCCGGGGCCCGGCCCTCTGCCCTTCAGCGTGGAGTCGCTGCTGGAGGCGGAGCGCATGCTGGGCCCGGAGCCCGTGGAACCCCGGGAGGAGAGGCCGCCGGGCGCCACGGAGCCCCGGGCCTGGTTCCCTTCGGCAGCCCGGCCGTCCTCCCCAAGTAAGTGTCCTGTCGGACAGTCCTCGGCTGCGGGACGAGCGCGCCTGGCCCAGGCTCTGAGGACCAGGGCGGGAAGGGCGCTGTCGCTCCTAACTTGAGTAACCGGCCCCTGACCGGTCCGACCTGAGTGCGGAGAGCGAACCGCGGACCGAGCCCCTGCCGTGCGCAAGCCCCCAGGGGCTCCGCCGTCCGACGCCAACCAGGCCTCTGCCCACAACCCACGGCCTGCAGCTTCTTGGTGACGGTCTCTCCGGCGCGACCACCCCCGTTCCCCGAGCGTCCCCGCGACGGTTAACTTCTGCCTCGCCGAGTCCTCAGCTCAGTTCCTGCGGCGACCCCCCTGCTCACTTCCCCGGTGGGCAGAGCTCTCCTCCTTCGTGGCGTGCGGGGCCTCCGCTCTGGGGATCAGAGCCCGAGCCCACAGCGGTGCCCCCCGCGCCGCCCCTGCCCGGTGTCTTCTCTGACCCCAGGCGCTTTCCGGGGCTTCTCTCAGGAGGGCCACGGTCCCCAAGCCGGCCTGCCTCCCGCGCGGGCCCTTCCGGGAGTCGGGAGTGTCGGAGAGGGGCGCGCACTGCCGGCGTCTGAGCGCCCGCCATGTGCTCCTCTCTCCTCCCAGGCGCTCCGCGCTCCCCGTCCTGCACCCTCCGAAAGCACAAGAACGACCGCAAGCCGCGGACGCCCTTCTCCACGGCGCAGCTGCGGGCGCTGGAGGGCAAGTTCCGCCAGAAGCGGTACCTCTCCGTCGCTGAGCGCGCCGAGTTCTCCAGCAGCCTGAGCCTCACCGAGACGCAGGTCAAGATCTGGTTTCAGAACCGCCGCGCCAAGGCCAAGCGGCTGCAGGAGGCCGAGCTGGCGAAGCTGAAGCTGGCGGCCAAGCCGCTTTTGCCTCCATTCTCCCTGCCCTTCCCCCTGGGCGCCCCCCTGCACGGCTCCGCGGCTGGGCCCGGCGGCGCGGCGGGCCCCCTGCCGCAGGTGCCGGGCTGCCTGGCCGCGCCCGTCGCCGCCTACGGGGTGTACTACCTGTCCTAGGCGGGGCGGGGCTGCGGGGAGGGCCCCGCGCGGACTGCCGCACCCCCTCCCTGCGCTCCTGTTCTTCATTGCTTTTTCAGTTTTTGTTTTTGTTGTGTTAATACAGTGTTTTAAGAAGGCCTGGGTCTATTTGTGGGTGTCTTTCAGATATATATCAACTGTTTTTAGAAATCATGTGCATACCAAACGTTCCGGAAAGCGAGCGTAGTTTCTTAGTGTCTGGAAGGGGGCGGGTCGGAGCTCGCCCTGGTCAAAGCCGCCGGCGAGGTGTCTGCGGTTTCCGGGGTCACCTGCCCCAGCCCTCCACCGGCGCGCTCGGGACGCTCCCGAGGGACGAAGGGGTCAGCTCGGTGCCAAGTCTGCTGAAAGGAAGTTACGACTTTGGCTAGGTTTGTTTCCACCGCCGGGGCAAAGAGCTCTGCGAGCCTGAGCGAGTGCGCGCGTTTGAGAGTGAGCGGCGTGTCCACAACGGTGGTGCCCCCGCAGTCGATGGGGAGGTCGGGGTGGCCGGGGTCGGAGTCCGCTGGCGTCCGGGCTCCGGTGATGTCGGGTCGGGGTCGGACGCGCCCCCTCTCGGCCGGTGTGCCCGCAGCAGCCGGGGAGTGGGGCGCGGAGGACAGCCAGGACCGCCTGCCCTAAGGGGGCCTGGATGGCGGGGTGCTGGTGGTCCAGCCGCTGCTTGGCACCGTGTGGAGGCTGTCTAGGAATCCGGCACCCGTAGGGCGCACCCCCCCACACCTCAAACACAGCTCGGCCTGGGGTCTGTTCTGGGTGCCTGGGGTGGGTGACTGCTTGTGGGGGACCTTCTGAGGTCACTGTCCCTGAAACCCTGGAAGCTTGGCCTGGGACGCTGGCAGTGACCCCTGGGAGAGGGTGCTCCACCCCCCGGAAGGGCAGTCGGTGCGAGGCTGGCGACGTGCCCGCCCTCTGAGGGTCCAGGACCGAGTTTTCCCCAGCAGGCGGCTCCACAGAACGTCCCAGAAGCAGCGATCACGGTGTAACCAGCTTCCCTGGGCTTCCCAGAAGAATGAAAATCCACCGCGATTCTGCTGAGAAACCAACCCGGTTCTTGCCGAGCAGCTGCTGGGTGTGAACACAGGAGGCTGACCTGCCTGTCCTCCACTGGATTCCAGCCACCCTTTGCAAGAGGCCAGGTCAGCTGTGGTCTGTGAATGCGCCAGAGAAGGCGCCGGGCCCTGAGTAAGGAAGGCCAGGAGGGGCTGAGGGCCTGAGGGCCACCACCTGCGTCCTGGCCCCTCGCAGAGCCACCTGCTGAGTTTTAAGGCCAGTCAATACTTCGATCCTCTTCTCAAATCGGGGGTCCCTGGGAGACAGACTCCTGAAAGGAAAGTCAGGACCAAGTTTCATGGCCAAGGTAACAGGCTCCTTTGAGGACTTGACGGCTGAAGAGACCAAAGCAAAGGTGAGAAGCCAGCACACAAGGGGAGCAGGTACCCAGCACCCACTGGCTGGCCTCGCCCTGGCTGCCCCGGTGTCTGTTTCTGCAGGGGTCTGCGCACATGGCTCTGCCGCCTCATGTCCCGTCACGGCCCACGTGGTGCCCACCAGCCACTACAGTCCTAGAGTGCTGGGCAGCCTGGGGCCAGCGGAGGGATTTGCTGAATTGATTTGCTGTATGTCTCTCCATAGCCATTACTGAGCCAGGACACCTACCTGGGGAGGCTCCCTGCCCACATGCCCCACCGAGGCAGGCGCCATGAGAGCCACCGGCTGAGCGCTCTGCTGGGCAGGGCTGGAGCAGACTTGCCAAGACCAAGACCTTTCCACTCTCCTAAAGAAGGCTACCGCCCAGGGCCGAGGAGAGGCCCTCCTGGTGGGACCTCTGCCTGCTCGCCTTCTCACAGAGGACTCGAGTCCCCAAATACCCTGGGCCAGACCCCGGGACGGTGCTGACCTGCCAGCCGCCTCCTTTAGCCAGTGTGTCTCTGCGGGGGAGGTCTCCGTGGCTGCCTGGAGCCAGCTGGAGACAATGTGGAAAGACCCACCCACCGGGACTCTTTACAGAAGCCTGGGACCCCTGCCACTCCTTGTCTGAGGAGTTCCAGAGACCTGGCCCACTCTGTGCCCTTTCACCTGCCTCATGCCTGGCTGCTGCCGGATCTGGAGACATTGGCCCTGCTCTCTGGAGGAGGGGGCAGGACAGCAGTTCAAGGCAGACCATGCCTCCTTGGGGCTGCCGGACCACCTGTCCAGGGACAAGGAGTGGGCTGAGTTGTGCAATGGCATGGGGAGAGGGGGACCGTGGAGGACCCCAGACAGTGACCCACCCACGAAGCCTGGTGTCTCACCAGTTTGGTTAAATGAGTGACACAACAAATAGGCCTCGCAAGCCCAATGAGCAGAAGGCACAGCTGGAGGCTGCCGAGGCTGCGACGTCAGTGTCATGTTGGCGCGGGTGCCAGGTTAGTGCCAGTCAGGCTCATTTACTCTGGTTCCTGAGCAAGGATAAGGCTGGGCCCCAGGCCCCTTCCTGGCACAGTCAGCTCCCAGGGCCCCCTCACCAGCTTTGGGGGCTGGGTCCCCAGGCATAGACCCCAGGAGGGTGGGGCTGAATCTGACCGTAGATCCTGAAGGACCATGAGGCAGCGCTGCCTGGAGGAAACTTTATCCGCACCTTTGCCGGCTTCTTAAGCCAGCTGGTGGGCCTGTGGTGTGCGGTGCCCTGCCTGGACAGGCGGTTTTACACATGCCTTTGTGGTTCAGGCAGCACTGCCTCCAGTGGCTGTGCAGGACAAGCCGGGAGCTGCAACATGCTCCCCCTGGTTTCTCCTGGCCTTGTGACCCCAGCACCTCCCCCAGCCCCAAATCTGGCCTCAGAAGTATTTCTGAGTAAATGGGCTGCACTGCGTTCTCTGGCATGATAATGCATAATGCTCTTCAGATGCCCCAAAGTTTCGGTACTTTCATTTTGGCTTTTAAAAAAGTATTGTCTCACTTACTTAATAAACAGTTTTTGCTAATTCTGATATTCTGTATTATATCCTGTATTTCCATCTATTAGACCATTAAGAAATAACCACATAGCAAATTAAATTGACATGGCCAGTGCCAGTGAGGTGCTGAATTTCCGAGGCAGTTCACGTGGAAAGGAAATGTCTTGGCATGCAGTAAGCATGTGTTTTTAAAAAGCATGCCAGAACAGCTACATTATTCCTTTAAATATTCAAGGGGTGTTATTTTCTTTGTACTTAGAAAATTTGCAGAATGAGGAACCATATATTGGCCACTATGTTCAGGGAGCCTGCTTTTACACCCTGGGGTGCTGAATTCTGCACCGAGGCCCAGAGGCCAGGCCCCAGGAGCCTGCAGGAGGCTGGGGAGGCCTGGTGGGGCGATAGAGAATTGCATCCTCACCTCAAGCAATTGTTTGGGTTTTTCCCTAAGTGGAGCTGGCACTGAGCCCGGTGGTGCACACCTCACTTATCTTGTCTTCCTGGGCAGGTGGCACCCCCGGGGTGTGTATGGAGAGAGGCCGTTGGAAGTGGCACCTTTGTCTTGTTCTTGATTTTTAAAGGAAATACTTTTGACACGTCACCATCAGCATGATGCATTCAGCGTGCTTTTTGAAGTATCTTTTCCAGGTGACTAAGGTTCCCTTCTACAACTAGTTAATACAAAGTTTTAACATTAATGAATGTTGTATTTTATCAAATGCTTTTTCTGCGTTTCTGCATAGAGGTGATCAAATGATCTTTCCCTTCAATCTGTTAATGAGACAAATTTAAATAAAAGATTTTCCAGTGTGAGGCCAATTGTGAATTCCTAAACCCAGTAGGAGGTGGGCAGCGTTTAACACAAAAGCAACCCCCTCCAAAAAAAAAACAAAACCTCCTCATAGACTATATAACTGTTTAAAACTTAGGGACAACAAAATACTGTGATATTGTCAGCAGTAAATCAGTAGAAACATAGGGAACATCCTCTATTGGCGAAGGAACTGAAGACCAGCAGCAGCCGCAGGAGGTGTGCACAGCAGAGGTCACGTGGCAAGGCCCCGACCTGGACTCGCACCTGTGGGACGCCGTCTGGGTGCAGCCCACACAGTCTGCTTCTTTAGGCGTGGGGAGTGTTTAGCTTGTCGGTGAACGCTTGCCTGCTTTCTGATGCCTTAGAAAGCCTCTGGGGACCCTGCTCACGGTCCCCCAAGGTCTAGCTGGACCATGTTGCAGAGGCGACCCACCCCTCCAGGTACAAGGCTTGTTCCCTCTACTGGCCGAGGACTTGGTTTGTACAGGTACCTGATCTCAGTTTTGTCTTCTGGATGCTGAACACTCACAAAGGCAGAAAGCTGTTTTCCACCTGCTCCTTCGTGCCTGGCAACAAGGTTTGGTTGAATCTTGAGTTCATGAGTCTGTGCGCTCATAAATGGCTGCTGGGGTCATGGCTATGCCATCCTGAGAGGGGAAGGGGGCTGCCCTAGAGACACGGCCCTTCATCCCAGAGCCTGGGCACTTGAGGCTGGTCCCATCCAGGGTGTCTGCCTCCACTTTCCTGTCCTCCTTTTTACTTTCAATATGGGAAATGCTAAGCACACACAGGGCTGGGGGCGGGGTGGGGAGAATTGGGACCGGCATGTCGCCCATCTCCTTGTTTCAGCAGTTGTAACTCAGGGTCAGCCTGGCTTCATCTGAGCCTCTCAGACAGTCCTCTCTCCTGGCCTGCTCTGGAGCAAACCCCTGACGTGGTATAATTTCCTTCACAAATATTTCAGGATATATTTTTTAAAAAGACTATTTTAGAAAACATAACCACAGTGAGATTATCACAAAATATTAATAATAATTGTGAAATATCCAGCAGCATCCAAGCTTCCTAGACTGTCATGATTTTTTGGTTTATTTGTTCTCGTAAACAGCTTTATTGGGCTAGAACTCGGACCACACAATTCACCCATTCACCGTGTAAGGCAATGCTTTTTTGTATGGTCTCGCATGTGTGCGACCACCACCACGGACAACTGTAGAACGTGTCATGGCCCCAGAAAGCAGCCCCATTCCCTTTAGCTGCCAGCCCTAAGCAACCACTGACCTACTATCTCTGTATATTTCCATGTTCTGGGCATTTTTAGAAGTGGAATCGTATCATATAGGCTTGTGTGTGTGTGTGTGTCTGGCTTCGTTCCCTTGGCTTGTTTTCAAGGTCATCCCATGTTGTAGCGTGTATGAGTGCTTCATTCCCTATTAAGATGGAATGCTATTTCATATATGGATAGACTACATGTTCTTTAACCATTCGTCAGTTGAGAGACATCTGGGTTGTTTCCATCTTTTTGGCTATTATGAATAGTGCTGCCATAGACATTCATGTCCAAGTTTTTGTGTGGATATACATTGTTTCTCTTGGGGTATACATTACTACAGGAGTAGAACTGCTGGGCAGATGGTATGTCTGTGTTTGAAGGGTGGTGAGAGCATTCTCCAAAGCGGCAGCAGCATTTCATATTCTCACCAGCAGTGAATGGGGCTCTATTTCTCCACATCCTTTCCAACCCTTATATTCTGATTTCTAGGTTCTAGGCAACCTAGTAGGTGTGAAGTCTCACGGTTTTAATTTGTTATTTCCCTGATGACTTATGCTGTTGACTCTCTCTCAAGTGCTTCTTGGCCATTTATTTATCTTCTTCAGAGAAACATCTAAGTAAACTGCCTCCTTTCTTTGGCAAGTTCCTTTTTAAATTGGGTTTTTGTGTTGAGCTGTAGTTCTTTGTACCTTCTGGATGTTATCCTCATCAGATGGATGATTTGCAGATATTTCCTTCTATTTTATGGGTTGTCTTTCTACTTTCTTGATGGTGTCCTTTGAAGCACAATTTTAATTTTGATGAAGTCCAACCTATTTTCTCCAATTTTTTATTTTGTTGCTCATGCATTTGGTGTGATATCTAAGAATCCTTTGCCACACCCAAAGTCATGAAGATTTATTGTTTCCTTCTAAGAATTTTATAATTTAATCTCTTACATGTAGGTCTTTGATCCATTTTCAGTTAATTTTTGTCTATAATGTGAGGTAAGGGTCCAAGTGCCCTCTTTTGCTGCGGATGTCGTCACCTCAGCACTGTATGTGGAAAAGCCTGTACCTGCCCTGCTGGACGGTCTCGGCACCGTCAGACAGCAGCTGCCCGCAGGGTGGCGGGTTTACGTCTGGGCTTTCGATCCTATCCCATTGATCTGTGTATCTGTCCTTCTGCCAGAACCACAGTGTCTAGAATATTTTGCTTTGAGGTAAGTTTTGAAACTAGGAAATGTGAATCCTCTTATTTTTTTTTCAAGATTGTTTGGCAATGCTGGGTCCCTTGCAATTCCATGAGTTTTAGGATCGGCTTGTCAGTTTCTACCAAAAAGTCACTGGGGTTCTGATAAAGGTCACACTGGATCTGTAGATCAGGCTATGTTTTAGGGAATATTGCCATCTTAACAATGTTAATTCCCCCAATCATGGGCTTGAGATGTTTTTCCAATTCTTTAGATATTCTTTAATCTCTGTGAACAATGTTTTATGATTTTCAGCGTATAAGTTTTGTACTTTTTGTTGTTGTTAAATTTGTTCCTATTTTATTCTTTTTTTATGATTGCAAATGGAATTGTTTCCTTAGTTCTATTTTTGGACTGTTCATTGCAAGTGAATAGAAATATAATTAATTTTCTATATTGATTTTTTATCCTGCAACCTTGCTGAGCTCATTTACTAGTTCTAATAAATTTTCAGTGGGTTCCTTAGGATTTTCTATATACAAGATCATGTCATCTGTGACTAGAAATAATTTTACTTCTTTTTTTCCAGTCTGGATGCTTTTTCTTTTTCTGGCTTATTTGCCATGGCTAGCACCCCCAGTACAATGCTACATAGAAGTGGCAAGAATAGATATCTTTGTCTCATTCCTGAAAGCCCTCATCTTTAACCATTAAATATGATGTGAGCTGTGGAGTTTTCATAGATGCCCTTTCTCAGATTAAGGAAGTTCCCTTCTATCCCTAATTTAAGTGTTTTTATTATGAAAGAGTGTTGAACTTTGTCAAATGATTTTTCTGCATTGAGATGAACATGTGGCTTTTTTAATTCTATTGATGATGTATTACAGTAATTGATTTTTTGATGCTAAACCAATCTACCATTTCTAGGATAATCTCACTTAGTTCAGCTGTATGATTCTGTTTGCATGTTGCTGGATTTAGTTTGCTGATGTTAAGGATCTTTGCATCCATATTCACAAGAGATATTGGATATGCTTTTCTGTGATGTCTTTGTCTGGTTTTGATATCACATTAATACTAGGCTTACAAAAGATGGGAAGTGTTTACTCCTCTTCTATTTTGGGGAAGGGTTTTTGAAAAATTGGTATTAATTCTTCCTTAAATAATTGGTAGGATTGGTGAAACTATCTGGTTCTGAACTTTCCTTTTTATGGTACTTTTTTTTTAACTAGTTGAATATTTTCACCTGTTAAAGGTCTATTCAAAATTGTCTATTTCTTCTTGAGTCAGTTTTAGTCATCTGCATCTTTCTAGGAATGAGCCCGTTTCATCTAAGCTATCTGATTTGCTGCCAGAAACCTGCTCTTAGTATACCTTCATAGTCCTTTTTATTTCTGTAAGGCAGGTCTAAGGCGGGGCAGGGGCATGGGACAAACATCACGATGAACTCTTCCTGCCTGTGATGAAAAAAGGCTGAGATATCAACAGTATGGTAAGAACAGGAGAGACCCCATCTTTTTTTTTTTTTATGGTCTTTTATTTTTATTTTGGTATCATTAATATAAAATCACATGGGTAACATTGTGGTTACTAGATTTCCCCCATTATCAAGTCCCCACCACATATCCCATTAGTCACTGTCCATCAGCGTAGTAAGATGCTAGAGTCACTACTTGTCTTCTCTATGCTATCCTGCCTTCCCCGTGCCCCCCCCCCCATTATGTGTGCTCATTGTAATGCCCCTTATCCCCCTTCTCCCTCCTTCCCCACCCGCCCTCCCCAGTCCCTTTCCCTTTGGCAACTGTTAGTCCATTCTTGGGTTCTGTGAGTCTGCTGCTGTTCTGTTCCTTCAGTTTTTCTTTGTTCTTATATTCCACAGATGAGTGAAATCATTTGGTGCTTGTCTTTCTCTGCCTGGCTTATTTCACTGAGCATAATACCCTCTAGCTCCATCCATGTTGCTGCAAATGGTAGGATTTGTTTTCTTCTTATGGCTGAATAATATCCCATTGTATATATTTACCACATGTTCTTTATCCATTCATCTACTGATGGACACTTAGGTTGCTTCCATTTCTTGGCTATTGTAAATAGTGCTGTGATAAACATAGGGGTACGTGTGTCTTTTTGAAACTGGGCTCCTGCATTTTTTTGGGAGGGGGGAATAGTATGATACTCTTTTATTTAAAACCACTACAATTTTGTATTTACTTGGATCAAATCTGGTGACTCTCAGTATTAATAATCACTCCAGACTCTCTTGAAATGGGTGATGGATATTGTAATGGCTTGGATCTATGAGTTTTTCCTAAAATAACTAAAACTGATAAAAGGTAGCCAGGAGAACAACAGTAACAAAGGGGTATTGTAGTCTCTGTGAAGGTGGATCTTACCTGTGTGCTGTGTGATGCAAGGTGCATATTGTATTGCTGTATTTGCCTTTTCCCTGATGAACGCACAGTGTAGTTCAAACAGATCTACCCATGTATCAAGAGAGGAAATTACTTCCTTTTAGGGTTTTGTCTTTTGCAAAGAAGCCATATTTAAGCTACATAATGCCTTATAATAAGTACTTGTGATAGATATTTATCTTAAATAAGTCGACTGGATAGTTGCTTCATTCTATCCCCAAATAACAGGGACTATAGGGTAAATTTCTAGGAGTGGAATTCCTGGGTCAAATGGTATTTCTATTTTGAGTTTTTTGAGGAACTTCCATACTGCTTTCCACAATGGTTGAACTAATTTACATTCCCACCAGCAGTGTAGGAGGGTTCCCCTTTCTCCGCATCCTCACCAGCATTTGTTCCTAGTCTTTTCTGTTGGCCATCCTAACTGGTGTGAGGTGATATCTCATTGTGGTTTTAATTTGCATTTCCCTCATAATTAGTGATGTGGAGCATCTTTTCATGTGCCTGTTGGCCATCGGAATTTATTCTTTGGAGAAGTGTCTATTCAGATCCCAGGAGGGACCCCATCTTAAGGCTGAGATTCCATTTTAAACACCAGGGAGTTAGGACATAAGATTCCCAACATACTACATGGTAATTAGCCAACGACTGACCCTATCCTAAGGCAGGGCGAGCAGTGTCACCACATGTCAGTCTATGTTCTCCTGGCCCTTTACCCCATTCTTGAAATCCTTAAAAGACAGACTCCTAAGCCTTTAAGTGCACCTCCTCAGAGGCTGCTGGCACTCCCCTTTCTCCGAGTGTGTACACTGCCTTAAAGACTTCTCGCTGCTCAACTTGTGTTTTGTCTCTGCACTCTTCCAAGCCTATAGGGAGATTAATAAGAAACCCCTTTTGCCAGTGGTAAGCATCTTTGTTATGTCACTATTTCACTCAATTTTCTAGACTTAAGCACAAGTCTTCCCTCTGTCTGTCCTTCAGACAAGCAGGGAAGGGCTCCTGAGAGCTCTGATCTGGGCCTGCAAGCTCCCACATCCTGGGTGACCGGGGCAGGACTGCAGCTCTACCACCTTGCTCTTTAGCAGCCTGCCTGCAAATCTCCTCTTTGCCTTTGGGAAGTTTTCAGCATAATCTCACTCCACCCAGTGCTCTGCAGCGACCCCAGATCCTGGGGTGGTAGGGGCCTAGTTCCTGTGTGTGCAGATTCAGGTGGACCCTGGAGGGATCTGCCCTGTGCTGGGCAGTTCAGTGAGCTTCCCCTTCCCTGCTGCCTGCACGACTGCCACTCTCACTTTAATGAATTCCTTCCACACCTACATCCTGTTCGAGAATTCTTTCTTGTTCAGACTCAAGAACCCTCCCCAATCCGGGGTGAAATTTCACCTAGTGCACGGGGAGAGACGTCCCCAGACACAGCTGCCTGACAACAGGTAGTAATGTCCCCACTTTCATTCTGATTGCTGAATATAGGATTCTTGAGTTTTTTCTTTGAGCTCTTTGGATGAGTCATCCTCTTACTTTCTGGCCCTCATCATTTCTGGTGGGAAGAGCCGGCTGCTGACTTTATCGGGGGCTCCCTTGTACCAGGTCGTTTTACTCTTCCTGCTTTCAAGTCTTTCTGTGTCTGATTTTGAGCATTTTTATTATGATGTGTCTGGACTCTTGCCATTTATCCTACTTGGAATTCACTGAGATCCTTAGGCATGTAGGTTGCTTTTCAATAAATTGGGTGAGTTCAGCCATTACTGGATTCTTTCCCCGCTTCTCTCTTTCTCCTCCTTCAAGTGTTCTATGTACGTTGGGGTCCATGGCGGTGCCCAACGTCCTGAGGCTCTCATGTTTCTTTACTCCTGTTTCTCTGTTCTTTGGCTATTTCAGTCCATCTATCTTCAACTTCATTTAATCTTTCTTCTGCTAATTCAGCTCTACTTTGGGGGTCCCTCTAGTGGGTTATTTTTATTATTTTTAAAGAATTTGTTACTGTTTTTTTCAACTCGGAATTCTCATCTGGTTCTTTTTAAAATAATTTCTCTGTTGATAGCCTCTTTCTGATGAGACATTGTCATCATCCCTTCCTTCAATTCTTTAACTGGTTTCCTTTAGTGGCTACTTTGCAGTCCCTCCTGACAGTCCTGACGTCCTGTTGTGCCCACAGGCAGTATCTATGGGCTATACATTCCTGTTACTGTGCATGCCTCATAATTGGCTGGAAATTGGACACTACAGACTACGTACTGGAGCAACTCTGGGTACTGGTCCCCCTCCTCTGGGGCTTACTGTTGTCTGTCTGTTTAGTGTCTGGTTGTATTATTTCAGTGAGGACTGTTCCTCCCCGCCTCCCCTTGCAGTGTTGAGCCCGATGCTGCTGCTCAGGGAGACGCAGCCCCGGGTGACAGGACCGTGTAGGGCTCTCCCCTTTCCCTGACCACACCCAGATGTCAAACACCACTAACTGCCAGCCGATTGCTCTATTGTTCTCAACAATGCTTTAGGAATAAATTCCTCTACACACAAACCCAGCCAAGTTCTGGCTTCTTTGACTCTTTTGAGGTCAGTATTTGATGTTGTTTTGACCCCAGCGGGGCGCCTCCCAGTTTTATTATTCCCTGGTTTTCTCTTGTGAACCAGCCTCCAATTTCACCTGTGTCTGGAATGTCACCCCCATTTCCTTTTACCACTACTTCACTATTCTTGAGAATGTCCGTGGGCTTGAACTTCTCCACAGTCTGTTGCAAATGAAGTCAGTTCCTTTGGGAAGAAACTAGGAGCAATCTGTTTTTCTGACTTGCTTTTCTCGAGGCAAAATCTCTGAGCCAGGGTTCTGGAGCTGGTGGTGTGGATAACAGCAAACTTCTGGGTGACGTCCTGCTCTGGGAGCCCAGTGGGAGGTGGGGCAGCCTGCTGTCCTCTCGGCTTACCCCTTCTGATCTCACAAGCCAGGGCAAGTGTGCTCAGGGCTCGCATAGTCAAGTGATGCCTCACCCAAGCCAGAGCCTCAGACCCATAGATGGGGACAGGGCAAAAGGCAGGCCCTCCCCTCAACCAGACTCCCCTGCTACTGAGCTTCAGCAACAGGGGTCAGGGAGAGAAACACTGAAGCTGCTTCTGGACGGAAGCCCAGGCGAGGGAAGCCCGGTCTGCAGTCCCTGGCTGCAGCAGTGGGGGTCTGTCTCTGCCTTGCTGAGTGGGCAGGGAAGAGGGTCTTGGTTCAGACATCACTGACTCGTTTCTTACTGAATTTTCACATTTTCTTGGGCAGATATTTTATTGATTGCTGTTTGTTCTTAAGACCATTCCCAGAGGCTTTAAGTAGTACTGGTTTGTTATCATTTTTGGTTTTATTTTTTGCTGATGCCCCCAGGTTTCCTGGGAGTCGCCAGCCCACTGCCTCCCGCTCCCATCCTGGCAGCTGGTCCTCAGGCTGTCCCGGTTTGGCTTGTTATTTTTCTGTTTGCTCCTTGGAATCTGGATCCCGAAAAGGGGGGCACAGCTGGCCAGTGCACATCTTGGGTCTCCCTGCCCTGCTCTTCACCGGCCACCAGCCTTTACCTGTGGTTTTCCAGGATCTGGGCTTTGCTGCTGGCACGTGCTCTCTAGAAACCTGACCGGTGGCCCTGGCACCTCTGAGCCTGGTTTCTGCTGCAGCAGCGAGCTGCTCACAGGACATCTGCCACCATCTCCCACCGGCCACTCCAAAGCTCTTCCCACCCTGGGGCTTCCCTGAACCACTCTAGTTGTGCCCACAGACTGCAGAGTGAGGCCATCGGGAGCAGAGTCCCCTCCTCTGTCTGGGGGGCACTTCTCAGGCACATCCTGTAAGGCCCCTCACAGACCTCCCGTGGGCTGGAGACTCGACCGCCCACTGGGGGCCACCACAAACATTTCCGCCTTGGGTGGGCTCTCCCCCTTCCCCATTTCACTCTCCCCAGCCCCCTACTTCTGTTCTTTAGGACTGTTCTCAAAACCACTGTCATGCAAGCCCTTGTCTCAGGCTCTGCTTTTTGGAGGGGACAGGCTTAGACAATCAGTTCTGCCTTGATGTCCCGGCAGGACTTGGCAGGCTGTGCGGGTGCTCATGTCTGGAAGAACCCAGTGTCGGTCTGCACTCTTTGCATGTTTGAGGTCACTGCCATCAGCAGCTTGGTTACCCTGAGGTCCAGTTCTTGCAGGAAAGGTAGGAGAAATTCTTGTTTTTCCTTGATTTAATCAGTTTCCAAAACGATGGCAGTTCCTGATACCCTCCGCAATGTAATCAATGAGGTCTTTGTTTTTAAAGAATCACCATGAGCTCATGGATTTAATATATTCAGAGTATTTCACTCAGTTGTAGGTATTATTCCTAACAATGCTCAAGTGGCCTCATCTCTGGCCAGCAGGACCTTGTTTAAGTTGGCAGGAGGGTCTGCCCACCCTGTTCTTCCCTCATTTCTAAAAGTGGATCCAGGCTGTTCAACGGAGCTTTCGAGTCAGCAAACATGGAACACACATTATGAGTTCATAGCAATACTTCTAACTCAAACTTAGGGTTGTGTGGTATTTAATGACTTTAGCCATCTTAAATCTGTGTCTTCTTTTTCCTGTGCTTGGGTCATCTGGGACTTGGAACATTTGAGTTTGTAACAATTTTACAGAAAAAAATTGCCTTTTGAGTAGATCTTTTGAATTCTTGCCAATGTTGTGTTCAGGATATAGCCCTAGAGGTAGGACTGCTATGTCAAAGAGTAAATGCAGCAGTAACTTGTTAGGATTTGTTAAATTCTTCTTTGGGGCGGCAGTGTTCTGCATCCCTGCTGACGATGTGGGAGATGCCTGTCTCCCCACCACCTTGACAAGCATGTGCCGCCAAATCTTTGGAGTTTTGTCAACTGGATGTATAAGAAAGGGCCTCTCATTGTATTTTTACCGTTACTTTTCTGCTACAACTTAAATAAGGCATCTGTTTCTGTCACTGTGTCCTGCTTTGGCTGAGGGTATGTGAAGGCAGCGCAGAGGAGGCATCGGTGGGGCAGGGCACTGGCGTGAGAACTGCCTGACGACTCACCGCGCGGACTCCACTGCGGCCCCCAGTCACATGGCAAGAGTGGACGTTTCTCCTGGAAGAACCGAGATGAGTGAGGGAAACTGCAGAGGTGAAGTTCTGAAAAACATAAATTCTCAGCCAAACATCACACAGTTCTCTAGGAAACAGGACACTAGCAGTGAGGCAGCAGAAAAAACAGAAGAATCAGACCCAAAGTCATCAGATAAAGATATTGTCTATCTTTAGAACACAACAGTTCAATATAATTGAAAAATAAAAGAATGGATTGAAAATGTGATGAACAAAAGCTGTAAAAATCCAGCAAATTAGAAAAACAGTACTTAGAATTGAAAATCATAAATAGTAACTAAAAATGGAATGTTTAGGTGCACATTTGATACAGATATGAAAATTAATGAACTGAAAAGTAGATCTAAGGAAATTATCCAGAGTGAAGCAAAGATAGGCGAGGAATGGAAAATAAGAAAAAGCAGTTGAGAACACAGAAGACAGAGGTAGAATTCTACACGTTTAGTTGGGAGTTTGAGAAGAAGGAACACAGAGTGGGGCAGAGGCAAAATCTGAAGAGATGAAACCCCAGGTCCAAAAAATCCAGTGGAGAGCAAGCAGGTAGCTACACGCCCACACCTTGGTGGACCACACAATCCCAAGGACAAAATACAAATCCCCTCTGGAGCACCGTCACCGACACCCGAGGTCCCCAGCCAAGCCCAGAGCCAGGCAAACAGCGGGTCGGAGTGAGATGGGCATCCTCCCGCTGCCGGCCGAGCAGGAGCCCCAGGTGCTTCTGGCAGGGACGGGGCCTCTGGAAGGAGGCCCTGCCCGTGGGCCCCGTTCCAGGCCAAGCCCAGGAGACCTGACTCATCACCCCACAGCCGATCCAGCTGGTTCTCAGGGGCCGTGCTGCCTCAGGCCACCCCGAGCTGCTCTTCCCATGCGGCTCCATACCCCCCACGGAGTGCTCCCCCTCTCCACACTGACCCTGGTGAGGGCTGCACAGCTTTGAGCCGTTCCTGCCAGGAAGGCGCCACCTGGCACGTGGGTCTTCTCCAGCGCTCACCGTTCCCCATCAGGTCTGCTTGTTGCAAGCAGGAACCCGGCCCCTCTCGCCAAGCTGCCCACCATCAACAGCTCAGACCAGCACTGCACCCCATCTACTCATCCCCACCCCTCCAGGCTCCAACACTCCAGGAACCTTTCTGAAAACTGAACCTGGAAATGAAAACGCTCACAGCTTATTATTGCTCATTTTCCTATCTAATTCAACAGCACAAACAACAACGAGAAACCACTAATGAAAAGTATTTACGTTATGTGTTTAAAAAGAACCTTCTTAGGATGGCACCTGCAGAGGGAGGCACGCTGGCCTCCGCATCTCATTCACCAGAACACATGTTGTGGTCATTTCCAGAGCCTGTGGGAGTCTGCTTGCAGGTGTGGCTCTGTCCCCAATGTCACTGATGCTCCCTTCCCTTCTTGGTACTTTTAAATCCTCGAGATGCAGCCTGACCAAAACAGATAGTGGGTGGTATCCTGAAACAGAAAGACAGTCTTGTAATAAAACCACTGCTTTTGCCAACAAATGGCCCCATTCACCAGCAGTCCTGTGGGCTGTCTCCTTGTTCTGGCGCTCCCCTCTCTCTTCTACTCTGGGGAACATTTGGGATGCTGTCTCTGCCTCTGCCCAGATCCTCTGCTCCTTGGGCCCTGGGGCAGCTCCCTTTCTGCAGCTGGCTGGCCAGCCTCACACCTGCTTCGTGTGGGAGGCCCGCCCAGCTGCCCACATGCACCTGCTGGGAGGACTCAGTGGAGAAGACTGGCTTCTGCTCAGCCCTCCAGGGCTCGGGCTTCCTGTGACCCACCATCTGGATGAAACCCCAGCCACCTGCCACCCACTGACAGCCGGGACTCACTGGCCAGCCAACGCCTGAGCAACCGCGCAAGGCAGCTGAGAGAGGCAAGACTCTCCTGCTGGTTTGGATTCACTGAAGATACTTTTTCATTTACCCAATTTCCTCCCCACAAATTAGACTTAAAATCATCTTTAACCCAACTGAAGCACAGTGAGTACCAGACAGGCAGACTCACAGGTCAGACTTAAGGGATTATGACCAAGGCTCTTCCTGTCCCAGCTTAAGCCGCATGGAGAGGCGGTGCGGCTCTGCTGTGCTGTGCTGCAGGGGTCCCAGAAGCAGACAGAGCACAAGAAACCAAGTGTCCCAGGGAGGCAGGAATAGCCAGGCCCTCCTGCTGAGGCCAGCTCTGTGGCCAGCAGCAGCTTCTCTCCGTGCAGCAGCATGGAGCCTGCAACGCCCCACAAAAGCACACGTTCAGAACTTGCTTCAGGAAGATGCCAGATGCTGACCTGTGGCTGTAGACCCGCCTCTCACTGGCGGGTTCTCGGGAGGGGGCTGTGTGTTCAGAGCAGATTTCCATGGTGCCCCGTTCAGATTGCTCCCCGTCCTGCCCCAGGGAGTCTGCTGACACTTGCATAGTGGCCCCAGGTGAGGTGAGGCTGTGGGAGAACAGAGGTGGGTGGCAGCCTGGCCTGGTGTCAGCTTTGGCGTCCCTGGTCTTTCCCCAGAGGTAACTCCCAAGGAAAAGACTATCTTTCTTGGAATAAATATTTTATAACTATTTTAGCAGTTAATTAGCAGGCAACAAGGAGGACTACAAGGTCATAAGTGAATGTTTACATGATAGGTGCCATGCTTTATAAATTCATGTGTAACAATTACACTGTCTTTTGAAAACAGTATTTTTATGGTGCAACATGGTAAATACCTACCAAGTGCCATCCTTCTGTGACAGTGGAAATTTATTAAAATTAACTGCATGACATTGAGAGTTTCCCCCTAATACCAATGACTTTATCCAACAATATAGGAATTTTCTCTTTAAAATAATCCTTTGGAATGGAAGGAATTACACTAGAGGCCTTATAAAAATGCCCACATTCCAATAGCTTCTCTTAATTTATTTTAAGCAGCAAAGTCCTAACTGGGGAAAAGTTAGCTTGAAAAAGCTTTGATCAATGTATTTTTAGCTGATTATGAAAGTTCACCTGAAAGAATCAGTTAAAAAAAAAGAGAAATATGGCACAGTAAGAATTATGCCAGAGGTACCTTGGCACGCACACATGCATGCTGATGAGCGAGAGGTAGTAACCAGTTTTGTTGTCAAGTTGGTAAACATGCAGAGACGGGACAAAACCAGAGGGCTTGTAGCCAGGGACCTATTCCCAGAGGCACACATGGCACTGTGAGGTGCCACTGTCCTGGGGTGGAGGCGCATGTACAGCTGGGGAAGGGTGAGCACAGAGCAAGCCCTGGGCAGAAGCCTGTTGGTACCCGTTACTCCCCCAGCAGAGACAGGGAGCCAGGATCTCCCCTGCCTGCCTCCCTTTGGCAGGGGGCTCACACCCAGGACCACCCCCTATTTGTTTAACCCCCTTTGGTGAGTAACTCCTGACTTGCCAGGGTTTCTGCTGCCTGCAGCTAAATGTGGCATTAAGTGACACAGATGTTTGTCATTAAGTGACAAGGGATCAACACCTTAAAGTCCACACACTCAGGGGGCTTCTCTAAATTCAAGGCTGCATCTGGCAGTGTAGGGCCACTCACCGCCCACCTACCCTCTGCTTTTCCTGGGTTTGTCAAACCGATAATCTGCAGGGTAGAGGTGCCGTCGCACCAGGTGATCCTTCCTGTCCCGGCTGGTCTTGAACTTGTCTGGGCAGCCTTCCACCAAGCACTGATACTGAGAAGGGAATGATGTCACCTCCATCCTGACCCTCACGCCCCCACACCCGGCAACCTGGCAGCCAGGGCGAGGAAGGTGCCCTCTGCCGAGCCGCGACCCCCACCCCGCCCGGGAGCGCGCCGAAGTCTCCGCGCTGCCTGCACTTGGTCACCTACCATGTCCTGTCTCTCGGACAGGACTTGGAACAGCGAGTCGTGCCACTCCAGGATGTGGGTGTCCAGCAGGTGTCCCGACGGGAAGGTCCGCTTACAAAAGGAACAGACGTTCCTGTGCAGTGTGTGGTAGTGGTGCTCATAGTCCTCCAGGGCATCGAACACCTGGCAGCAGCCGGCCACCTGGCAGGTGAACTCGGGCACTCTGCAAAGGAAACCGGCCCTGCGGAGAGGCGCGCGGCGCGCCGGCCACCGCCTCTCGCAACCCGACACAGCGTCCGCGCTCCCCGCTTTCCTTTGCAACCCGAATCCTCCGGTTCTAGGAACTGAATTTTCACACACCAGCTGGGCCGCGGCGGCCGGCCAGGGCTTGGGCAGGGGTCCGGGCAGAGGGCGCGGGGCAGCTCACCTGGGCCTCTCCGGGGCCGCGGCCACCTGCGTGAGCACATCCTGGAGGTAAAGGTGCCGCTGCACGTCCCCGTCCTGCAGGACACGCGCGCCATGGGCGGGGCCGGCGCTGGCAGCCCCGCCCCGCGGCCCCGCCCCCGCCGCGGCCTCTCCCTCCCTCCTCCGCTCACGCACCTCGAAGAGCTCGTGGTCCCGCGGGAAGCGCACCAGGCGCGCCGCGAATCGGAAGGGCGCGGCCCCGGCCGCAGGGTCCCTCGCCACGGGCAGCGGCTCGGCCGCCCTGGGTGCCCCCGTTAGGCGGGAGTGCAGTGCGGGCGGCAGCTGCATCGCCCTGAGCGCCCGCCGCCCCGCAGCCTGTCGGGCCCCGTCCGCTCGCCGGCCGGGGCGGGGCCGGACGTGACGTCGCGCTCCTTCCGGCGCCGTCGCGGGCCGCGCTGAGGGCTTCGCGGGCTTGGGCGCGCGCGCAGCGCCTGCGGTGAGTCCGGGCGGCGGGGGCGGCGGGCCGGGGCCTGAGCCTGGAGGGCTGCGCGGCCTTTCTGCACGCCCCTCCGTTTTTCCGCGCTGCGCCACCGGCTCTGGGCCCACCCGGCTCGGGCTCAGACCGGCGAGCGCCCGGCGTTGCTGAGACCCAGAGCTGCACGACCCCGGCCGCGACCCGTGCGGGGAAGAGCCTGTGCCCCGGGGCAGAGCTGACCTTTGCGTTGCCCCGGCGGCGGTTCAGGTCCGAAAGTGGGACCTCCGGTGTCCCTTCCAAGCCCGGGTAGTTGAGGTTTCCTCCGGGGAGGGGCTCGCACCCTCCTCCCGTGCTCATTGGCAGTGCCCTGGCCCGCACCGCCTGTGGCTCCCGCCTGCAGAGCGGCAGCGGCTTCGGGACATTCTTGTCTCCAGACCGGTCACCAAACCTGAGCCGAAGTGGTCTTTGGAATATTCGTGTTTTATGGAAGCCCGCTTTTGTTTAAAGCCCTGGGGTGGCTTCCCATTACCTTCGTCCAGTGGCCTCTCGGCCTGTCAGGCCCCGCACAGCACGCCTACTTTCCCAGTTTACTCCATGCCCTCAGCTGCTGAGATGGACAATACACCGCGCCAGGCACCCACGGTGCAGCGGTGAAGAAATGAGAGGACGTCCCTGGCACCCTGAAGCCTGCAGCCTAGCAGGGGGCACAAACGTCCCACCGGTGGGACAGGTACATAACTAAAATGGTGCTGCCTGACGCCTCAGGGGCCCAAGGGTGCTGGAGGCCTGCTGTGGGGTCGCTCACACACGGGCCTCCCCACTGCTCCTCCAGAATATTTCAGTATTGTGCTGGACGCGTGCGTACGGGCAACGGCTAGGAAAAGGGGATACTGTTTCTTTAAAAAATTAAAAATGTAATTTAAAACTTTGCATCACTTCACTCTGAACGTGAAGGTTTGTGGTTACATAGCCAGTCATTTTTGTATAGAAGCAGAGCTCTGCACAGATCAGCTCTGTTTCTCATCTCACACTGTTCCGTCTCTGACAAGACACTAAAGGTATGATATTTTGCAAAATTTGCAATAATGTGTTCCAAGCGCATTTGTACATCATCTTTGAGCCCTCAACACTCACTCGCTTCCTAACTTGTTCATGGGGCGATGTGAAGCAGGTGCCAGAGCCTCCTCCCGCCTGGTGGCTCATACTCCGGGGAGGAGGTGAGCCCTGAGAAGTCTGTGTCTGTCCATTTCTGGTGACTAATAGAGGGACGCGGGGGCATCAGAAAGGTGAAGGGAGCTGTCGCAGGAAATGTTCCTCACAGTTGTGTTTAGTGGGGATGCAGTTGGCAGCTTTGGCCAGACGCTCATGTTGATGTTTAGCTTTGTGACCTCCTGCCCACTGTGTGCCGAGAGCTCCCTTCCAGTTACTGTGACAGCCCAAAGTCACCCCGGCACGTTTCTAGAGGTCCTGCTGGGAAGAGTCAGAGTTCTCGGCGGTGGTGGTTTCCAAGCCCACAAAGAACTGCAGGCTCTTGTATTGATGCCTGCGATGGGGGGACGTCGATGCTTTTATTTCTGCCACACATGAAAGGTTTTGCAATTATAGCTTGTAAATACTCAGGATCTTTCTTCAGAAGAGCTCTCCACCTGCTTATGTCTGGTGCGGGGTGTTTTATTTTGCTGGTAGGTTCCCCGCCACCTAGCCTCCCCAGGTGATCCTCAGTGCAGCCATGACAGGGCAGCCATGGTCCTTGGGAAACCTCACAGAACGTGGGTAAAGCTGGCTGCCCTTGGACTTGAAGGTTGGCAGTGGGGAAGTTCCGTGTTGTGTCTCCTGGTTGTTCGTGGTGCCTCTCCAGGGCCCTCTGACTAGTCACGTAACGGGTAGTGTAGGAGGCTGTCAGTGTTAGGACACAGATCCACTGTTCCTTTTGTAGAACCAGCCCTTTCTCTGGTAACAAGTCCAAAGGTGGTGGGCCACATACAGTGACAGCCACAACGCTTGTTCCTGTCTTTCTGACCATTGGGCCCTTTGGTGTTTTGTAAGAACGAGCGTATCTGACTTCCACAGCAGCTCTGGGGGGATGACTGACTACTCACCTCTTTTCAGAAGGTTAGAGAGGATGGGCTGCTTGCACAGGCCCCCGCAGCCCAGTGTGGCCCAGTCAGGGATCGTACTGGCTGGGATCCACGTGGGCTTGCTGGGACACCTCCCCATGTGTGCACCGTCTCGTGCTTCCTGTCCTGCTTTTATGTTGGGCGGTACCCAGCTCTGGCCAGGATTTGATGTCTGTGTGCAGTTAAGTGTTATGATGTTTATGTGCAGAGCACTTGTTTTTTACTGTGCAGGAGTACGGTCTCACCTCAGTGAAGAGTTACATGTTAATATTCTGTAGTTAATTAGCGCATTTGGGCTTATGTACAGCCTTCACTGCATGTTTGGTCTTCATTTGCGGCCTGTTTTCACTGGAGCTGATAGCACAGGTTAACCTTTTTTGGGTCACAGAGCCTTTGAGAATCTGTTGAAAGACCTCAGAAAATTCACAGAAATGATTTTGCCTGATTTTCAAGCTCTTGTGTAGGTATGTAAATGTTTCTGTGATGTGTGTAAAGTTTCCTTGCGGTTACTTTTTGAATCTGCAGCTAATGGCCTATGTCTAACTCCCTTCCCGCTGGTACTCATGATGGTAACGGCTGACAGGGCTACTTGTCAGCAGATGAGGCATCTCTGTGCAGGCTGCACCATTCCCTTGGTGGGCTCTCCATCACGGTTTTGACCTCAGGGGTATCTCATCTAATGGTGAAACCCTAGGACATCCGGTCAGTAGGGCGGGTGGAGCTGATGTGTAGCCCCAGCCCAATGCATGGGAAACAGGCAGCTGTCTTACCAAAACCATCTCCACGGGCAGCCTGGCCTGGGCAGGAAGAGGGATGCCCTCAGTGCCAGAGTTCAGAAAGCACATAAACTGGGTGTGAGTACCCAGCAGCTGAGCCGTGGCGGGGGTGAGGACCAGGTGTGGCCTCGCAGTGGGAGCTGGGGTCTAACACCTGTGCTGGGCCCAGGCAGCACCCGCGTAGATCCAAAAGCCCCAAAGGGCCAGGACTGCTGTATCCCCACAGGCAGGACTGGCCGCTCCCTGCTGCCCAGGGCCACAGGTAGGAAACCACTGGAGAAAGGAGGGCGCAGGTCTGCAGGATCACACCCAGTCTGCACTCACGGCTCTGTGAGCTGAGAACTGAGCCTGGAAACTGGCCCGAAAGGGAGACTCAGCAGTTGCCCAAAGGGAGAGTGCCCCAACATGAGCCCCTAGTCAGAAGTGACACCCCTCCAGCGAGCACCACCTAAAGGGCCCAGGA
This sequence comes from Manis pentadactyla, assembly GCF_030020395.1. Lineage (NCBI taxonomy): Eukaryota > Metazoa > Chordata > Mammalia > Pholidota > Manidae > Manis > Manis pentadactyla. The sequence continues at coordinate 140,477,000 of NC_080026.1, read as the reverse complement.
ACCAGCCAGATGGCCAGAGGCTGTGGCGTCTGAGCAGGTGTGTGGGCCGGGCTAGGCGTCGCCGTGAGTTGGCTTCTCAGAGACCTGATGGCAGAATCTGATCACTTCTACTCTTTTTTATTTTTAGAGTTTTGTTTTTCTAAAGAGCTTCCTCTTAGCTTTGGGAAGCTATACTGTGATGTTGTAGAGCTGAAACTATGAGTGAGTTTCGGATCCACCACGATGTCAATGAGCTGCTTAGCTTGCTGCGTGTCCATGGAGGGGATGGGGCTGAGGTCTACATTGACCTGCTACAGAAGAACAGGACCCCGTACGTCACGACCACTGTGTCTGCACACAGTGCCAAGGTGAGCGCCCTGTGCCCGTGTGCTGAGCACAGGGCAAGGTGGGCTTCCCCCTGGGCTTCCTCCGCACAGAGCTCACCACCCGACCCAGTGGCCACAGCAGTGCCGTCCTGACGGCAGACACTTGTGAAATGCTTCACACGGGCCAAGTGTGCTCAGCTCAGTCCTCTGTTGACTTGTCAAGGAGGCCCCATCCCCCCTTGCACAGATGAGTAAGTGGGGGCTGTCAGCCTGCCCTGAGGACCTCCCTGTGTCCCATGAGGAGGGAGACTGCTGTTTCTCTGATTAATAATCATTTCATGGCACAGATACTCTTCTGGATGGAAAAGGAGGCTCCTGGTATCAACCATGTGGAAATCTCTTTAAAGTAGAAATTTTTTCTTGTTAGGGGGACTTGGTGAAGGGGGAACCCTAATAAACATAATGTTCTTCATGTAATTGTAGATTAATGATAAAAAAAAGTAGAAATTTTTCCTTTATTCATATGCTATGTAATTCAAAATTACAGATATTTAGTAGTCTTTTGAAATCTGTCTTTGAAAATATGAAGTTTCAATTATTTAAACAGCTTAATAATGGCACAAGGGTAATTAGAAAAACTCACGGAGCAGTTAGAGTTCTAGAGCACACAGTTAGCTTATCATAAGAGGAGCATTAAAAGTCAGAGAACACACCCCAGAGCCTGTGCATGAGCAGCCCAGGGAGTAGCGTCCCAGGTGTGACGGAGCTGCGTGAGCTGCCTGGAGAGTGTGGAGCGGTCTGACCCCAGGCTCCGCGGGGAAGCCGGTGGGAGAGGGCAGGTCCGGCAGCATTCTCATGCCCTTTCTTCACTTTATTTCAGAGATGCAGTTGGGTAGCCTACCTGGCTGCACTATTTTTGTTTAGTATTGAATTTTCTGGAAGGTTAAAATCCTTAATTATTGTTGCTAAATTACTCATGTTTATGCTTTTGAGGTTAAAATAGCAGAATTTTCTCGTACTCCAGAAGACTTTCTGAAGAAATATGATGAGCTGAAATCTAAAAACACAAGAAATCTTGATCCACTGGTGTACCTGCTGTCAAAGCTCACAGAAGACAGAGAGGTGAGCAGAGGCAAGCGCCAACCCGGGTTGGAAGAAAGGCGGGTTGAGGCACATTCTGACCACGTCATAGGAGCGTAAGATTTGCTCAGCCATGGCAGCAACTCAGTGTGCAATCCCCAGTGCTGCTTTCTGCCATTTGCCACGTTGTGCTGACCTGTGGCACCCACCACGGGTCCCCTCCCTGCCTCACACATATATATACATAGTCGGAGCAGCAGTAATTACTCTGGGGTGGGGACTTTATTCTTTTTTTTTTTTTTCTTTTTATGTCCCTTCTCTGTGCTACACTGTTCTCCCCGTGATTCCCCACACCATGTGTACTAAACATAATACCCCTCAGTCCCCTTCTCCCTCCTCCCACACCCCTTCCCTTTGGTAACCACTAGTTCATTCTTGGAGTCTCTGAGTCTGCTGCCATCTTGTTCCTTCAGTTTTGCCTCATTATTATACTCCACAAACGAGGGAAATCATTTCGCATTTGTCTTTCTCCACCTGGCTTATTTCACTGAGCATAATGTCCTCCAGTTCCATCCATGTTCTTGCAAATGGTAGGATTTGTTTCTTTCTTATGGCTGAATAATATTCCATTGTATATATGTACCACATCTTCTTTATCCATTCATCTACAGATGGACACTTAGGTTGCTTCTATATCTTGGCTACTGTAAAAAGTGCTGTGATAAACATAGGGGTGCATGTGTCTTTTTGAATCTGAGAAGTTGTATTCTTTGGGTATATTCCAAGGAGTGGGATTCCGGGGTCAAATGGTATTTGTATTTTTAGTTTTTTGAGGAACCTCCATATTACTTTCCAGAATGGTTGAACTAGCTTACATTCCCACCAGCAGTGTAGGAGGGTTCCCCTTTCTCCGCATCCTCACCAGCATTTGTTCTTCGTAGTCTTTTCGATGCTGGCCATCCTTACTGGTGTGAGGTGACATCTCATTGTGGTTTTAATTTGCATTTCCCTGATGATTAGTGATGTGGAGCATCTTTTCATGTGTCTGTTGGCCATCTCAATTTCTTCTTTGGAGAATTGTCTCTTCATTTCCTCTGCCCATTTGTTAATCGGGTTATTTGCTTTTTGGGTGTTGAGGTGTGTAAGTTCTTTATGTATTTTGGATGTTAACCCCTTGTCGGATATGTCATTTACAAATATATTCTCCCATACTGCCTTTTTGTTTTATTGATGATGTCCTTTGCCGTACAAGAACTTTTTAGTTGGATGTAGTCCCATGAGTTCATTTTTGCTTTTGTTTCCCTTGCCTGGGGAGATATGTTCATGAAGAAGTTACTCATGTTTATGTCCAAGAGATTTATGCCTATGTTTTTTTCTAAGAGTTTTATGGTTTCATGACTTACATTCAGGTCTTTGATCCATTTCGAGTTTACTTTTGTGTATGGCGTTAAACGATAATCCAGTTTCATTCTCTTGCATGTAGCTGTCCAGTTTTGCCAGCACCATCTGTTGAAGAGGCTGTCATTTCCCCATTGTATGTCCATGGCTTCTTTATCATATATTAATTGACCATATATTGTTGGGTTTATATCAGGGCTCTCTAGTCTGTTCCATTGGTCTATGGGTCTGTTCTTGTGCCAGTACCAAATTGTCTTGATTACTGTGGCTTTGTAATAGAGCTTGAAGTTGGGGAGCATAATTCCCCCTGCTTTATTCTTCCTTCTCAGGATTGCTTTGGCTATTCGGGGTCTTTTGTGGTTCCATATGAATTTTAAAACTATTTGCTCTAGTTCGTTGAAGAATGCTGTAGGTATTTTGATAGGGATTGCATTGAATCTATAGATTGCTTTAAGCAGGATGGCCATTTTGATAATATTAATTCTTCCTAGCCATGAGCACAGGATGTGTTTCCATTTATTGGTATCTTCTTTAATTTCTCTCATGAGTGTCTTGTAGTTTTCAGAGTATAGGTCTTTCACTTCCTTGGTTAGGTTTATTACTAGGTATTTTATTCTTTTTGATGGAATTGTTTCCTGATTTCTCTCTCTGCTAGTTCATTGTTAGTGTATAGGAATGCCACAGCTTTCTGTGTATTAATTTTGTATCCTGCAACTTTGCTGAATTCAGATACCCTAGCAGTTTTGGAGTGGATTCTTTAAGGTTTTTTATGTACATTATCATGTCATCTGCAAATAGCGACAGTTTGACTTCTTTTTTACCAATCTGGTTGCCTTATATTTCTTTGTTTTGTCTGATTGCCGTGGCTAGGACCTCCAGTACTATGTTGAATAGAAGTGGGGAGAGTGGGCATCCTTGTCTTGTTCCCGATCTTAAAGAAAAAGCTTTTAGCTTCTCGCTGTTAAGTATAATGTTGGCTGTGGGTTTGTCATATATGGCCTTTATTATGTTGAGGTACTTGCCCTCTATACCTATTTTGTTTAGAGTTTTTATCATGAATGGATGTTGAATTTTGTCAAATGCTTTTTCAGCATCTATGGAGATGATCATGTGGTTTTTGTTCTTTTTGTTGATGTGGTGGATGATGTTGATGGATTTTTGAATGTTGTACCATCCTTGCATCCCTAGCATAAACCCTACTTGATCATGATGGATGATCTTTTTGATGTATTTTTGAATTCGGTTTGCTAATATTTTGTTGAGTATTTTTGCATCTATGTTCATCAGGGATATTGGTCTGTAATTTTCTTATTTTGTGGTGTCTTTGCCTGGTTTTGGTATTAGAGTGATGTTGGCTTCATAGAATGAGTTTGGAAGTATTCCCTCCTCTTCTCTTTTTTGGAAACCTTTAAGGAGAATGGGTATTAGGTCTTCACTAAATGTTTGATAAAATTCAGCATTGAAGCCATCTGGTTGGGGACTTTATTCGTTATCATCAGTTTTAAATTCTATATGTGTTACTTGTGATACTAAGAAAGTCTGTGGAGGCTGAAGGGGCTGGGGTGCCTGGCACATCCACAGCATCAGCTCCTGCCCTCAAGGGCCAGAACCTGCCTGGGGACAAGGGGTGCAGGCAGGTGCGGCTGACAAGCAGCCCTAGGGACAGATACAGGGTAGTCTTGCTGCAGCGTAGAGCATAGGAAAGGCTGCGCTGCAGGGGACAGACAGACTGCTGGGTGGCTGTGGATCCCCCTCCGGATTCAGGGAGGTGGCACCTTGCGGCAGGAAGCACTGGGGGACAACACTGCACTCAGGGGCTGCAGGAGCCCTCCTGTTGCCTCCGTGTGGTTGCTGGACACAAAAAAGGAAGCAGCGGGGCTGGCTGTGCCCACAGGTACATGGAAGTGCTGGCCTATGTGACACTGGGTTGTTTGTTTTCAGACTCTGCAATATTTACAACAGAATGCAAAGGAGAGGGCTGAGCTTGCAGCCAGTGCTGTGGCCGGCAGTGCCACCAGCCTCAGCACCCCTGCTGCGGCCTCCAAGATCTCCATGCAGGAACTTGAGGAGCTGAGGAAGCAGCTCGGCAGCGTGGCTACGGGCTCCACATTGCAGCAGGTACTGGACCGCGCTGCCCACAGGCCCCACAGTCGTGTTGGCACGGGCACCAGTGGGATGGTCTCACCGCCATATATTCTGATGAATCTGAGCCTTGAGGGGCTGCGGCTTAGTCCTGAGCAGGACCCAGCTCTGCCCACACAACTCCTGCCCCAGAGTAGGTGACCCGTACCGGAGGCTGTGACTCACCCAGGGCAGTCACATGCCTGCCGTGAGCCAGCTGTATGGGCTGTGGCCAGTGCAAACCCAAATTCCCCGTTTCCCTGTTAGCTGGACGGTCTGGCCATCTCCTCTCTCCTGTACTTGCTGCTCCTTCCTGCTAGTGGCTGTCCTGCCCTTGTCTCCATTCGTGTCTTCATGTGGTACTGCCTCCCTGGCCACAAGGCCCCCTCAGAGCCGTGTCCCTGTGAGGTCCGAGTGCAGCGGCTCTGGCAGAGCCAGTGTGGTTGGGCACCTCACACCGCCAGCTCATGGGAGATGAGCCGATGTGTGTGCTCCTGCCAATCTCCTGCCCACCCACAGTGGTTTTCCTGGAGCCAGGCTGCCCCAGCCTGCCTGCTCGGAGCCTGGCGCTGGTCCCAGGCGTGTGGGGAGCTGGCCTCTGTGTGGCTTTTCAGTCTGTCCCCTGCCCTGGGGGCTCCCCCCCCCAGCTGTCTGTCCCTGGGGCCCTGGCCTCACTCTGCAAGCTGAGCACAGGGGTCCCCCAGGACCAGCCTGCTCGGTGTGGGAGCTGCCTGTAGCTGGCGCTCCTGTTACCTGCAGGCCCCTGCTGGCCGAGGCCCTGAAGAGGGGCTGGCCCCTTCTGGCATGTCCCCAGCCCCTTGCACTGTGAAGGGTACAGACACTTGTTCCATTGCCATGTGTGTGTGGAACCCATGTGTTGCTCAGTGATTGGCCTTTTTAGTGCCACGGATGTTAGTTTTAAGTATATTTTCTGGTCTATTTGTTTTTCA